>NW_027361743.1:42405000-42647500 GCF_039654945.1 Dendrobates tinctorius | reverse complement strand
TTCAACAGGGACCCGTCTTTGTCAAGCTGAAATGTTGCCATCTGAGGATCAGTAAAGTATCCGCTTTTTTCACATTTAATTTGAGTGCGGCCTATTTTTTTTTCCTTTTGTCATTTTGGCTGTTTGGACACTGCTGAATAGGTTTTGCACCTGCTGTATTATTTTGGTAGTGCTGCCCTTTTTTCTTGATTTATGTGTATCTATATATATATAACCTAGCAGCCCCAGGACTCCATGTATGTGATGCGATGAGAGCGCGGTAGACAGAAACATGGACACAGCCCCCATTCTGTGTGTAGGACTGATGGAGCAGACGCCAGCACATCTCCAGGGCAGGACACAGCCCCATCCCTGTATATCAGGACAGCACCGTTCACACCCTGCGGCCCGTATTAACCCCTACACCACTAGTCAGGCTCCGTATTAGCAGACATTTATTCTTTACACTCTCCATCATAGGGTGGGCACACAGGAGGGCACCTACAGTCCTGATGCGGAGTCCACAGCTGTGCCCCCATGAGCTCATTCCAGCCAGCTCGCCCCCTCCCCCCCCCCAGTGGCCCCTGCATTGTTACATTGTTGCTGTGGTCTTCCACCTCTGCAGCCCCCTCCATGCTCCAGGCACAGGCTAGTTGTCCATCACGTGGCAGGGGGTCGTACCCCGGCGTGCTGGGTTGGATGGCACTGCCCTGGGTGCCAGCTCTCACACATGCACCGAGATTTGGGCAAAGGGTGCTGCTCAGGCTGCCAGATGGAGGAGGAGACTCGCCGGCTGGCGATTGGCCGCTTCCTGGCCCTGCCCTTCTAATAATTCCCACACTGGGGGCTGTAGTGCCTGGCCCCGCACTCCGTACAGTGACAGCACAGCTGAGGGCCAGGGCACAGGCTGGAGATAAAGCGCTACCTGTGTCTCCCTGCCCTGGCCTCACCGCAGCCCCCATGCCATCCTCCTGAGCGGCAGCAGCGCCCCATGCAGTGCTAGTAGCAGCGCCCGGCGCTAGTCTTCCTCCACACTCCTTCTTCCTCCCTAAAGTTGGCTCCTGCTCCCGCTGCCGCCTTGGATCCCTCGGCTTACTGCGAGACTCCGGTGTACAATCCGGATCTCTGCCCCAACATGATCGCCGCCCAGGCCAAGCTGGTGTACCATCTGAACAAGTACTACAACGAGAAGTGCCAGACCAGGAAGGCGGCCATCTCCAAGACCATCCGCGAGGTGTGCAAGGTGGTCTCCGACGTGCTGAAGGAGGTGGAGGTGCAGGAGCCGCGCTTCATCAGCTCCCTCAATGAGATGGACAACCGCTACGAGGGGCTGGAGGTCATCTCCCCCACCGAGTTTGAGGTGGTCCTCTACCTGAATCAGATGGGGGTCTTCAACTTTGTGGACGATGGTTCGTTGCCCGGCTGCGCCGTGCTGAAGCTCAGCGATGGCCGCAAGAGGAGCATGTCCCTCTGGGTGGAGTTCATCACCGCCTCGGGCTACCTGTCGGCCCGGAAGATCCGGTCCCGGTTCCAGACCCTGGTGGCCCAGGCGGTGGACAAGTGCAGCTACAGGGATGTGGTGAAGATGGTGGCTGACACCAGCGAGGTGAAGCTGAGGATCAGGGACAGATACGTGGTGCAGATCACTCCGGCCTTTAAATGCACGGGCATCTGGCCCCGCAGCGCTGCCCACTGGCCCTTACCCCACATCCCCTGGCCTGGGCCTAACAGGGTGGCCGAGGTGAAGGCGGAGGGCTTTAACCTGCTCTCCAAGGAGTGCCATACCCTGGCCGGGAAGCAGAGCTCGGCGGAGAGCGACGCCTGGGTGCTGCAGTTTGCGGAGGCAGAGAACCGGCTCCAGCTGGGGGGCTGCCGGAAGAAATGCCTGTCCGTGCTCAAGACCCTGCGGGACCGACACCTTGAACTACCCGGACAGCCGCTAAACAACTACCACATGAAGACTCTGGTGTCCTACGAGTGCGAGAAGCACCCCAGGGAGTCGGACTGGGACGAGTCCTGCCTGGGGGACCGGCTCAATGGCATCCTGCTGCAGCTCATCTCCTGCCTGCAGTGCCGGAGGTGCCCACATTACTTCCTACCCAACCTGGACCTTTTCCAGGGCAAACCCCACTCCGCCCTGGAGAATGCAGCCAAACAGACCTGGAGGTTGGCCCGAGAGATCCTCACCAACCCCAAGAGTCTGGAGAAGCTCTGAGCTCCCAGTGGACATACAAGACTGACTCCATGCCCAGGAGATGCCAGGATGCCCTCCTGGTCATTCCCATACTCTACACCATGCCCGGAGACCTGGGATATGACAGCTAACCCTTTCACAGCCACAGAGGCCCCTGCTGCCCTCCCTGGCAGTGAAATGGTTCCACACTTGGAATTCTCCCGCTCTCTGCTGTTCTTCATTCTAGAAGGATGTGTACAATGTTTCCTCCAATGATGGGAGTAGTAGTCCCGCATCTTGTGACTGTCTGTGAGGTGGTGGATGTTGTGCTCTGTGATCTGGTGACGTGTTGGCCATACAGGACATGTTCTGGGTCTGCTCTGAAGAGGCCGCTCAGAAGGTAGCTCTCTGGGGGGTTTGTATTGGGAAGAGTCAGAACTCTGAAGTTTACATTTGCTCTGTTCTAGACCTGACATTCCGACAATATTACTTGAAATGTTATTTAAAAAAAATATTCAAATGAAATTTGATTTTTTTTGGGCTTCTATGATGGCGCTTGGAATTCTATATATTTGAAAATGCACTTGAGATACACTGGATAATGACTTCTGTGACCGAGATTTTAAAACTTGTTGCGGATCTTAATTTAATTACAATTAATAAATTTACGGAAAATGTTTTTTTTTGTCATTTATGCTGGTTTACAAAAAAAAAATATAAAAAAACCCAAAACGAATAATTTTCTATCGATGTAGGAGAGACTTCAGATATTCTAATCCTCCAGATTACACTTCTGGAAGGCACCAAAATCTGTCAGATTATTCAAGGCTAATTAGTAGCTGAACACGTTTAGAATGCGTTTCAAATAAATTATTTTTCAGACCCGTTTTTAAAAAGAAAAAAAAAAGGAACAAAACTTTTCTATTTTTTTCCTACACATTTATATTTCACATTTTTAATTAGTTTTGTATTTTTATGTTATATATTTTTCATACTTAGACTTGCTTAAAAAATATATTGACATTTCTATTATAAAACTAAGCATAAAAATAAAAAAATTACAATCTACATTATTTGCATCAAATTATGATTTTCAAATTTTTATTTGCCAATATCGTTTTCCTTCAGATAAATTATATCTAATACTTTCCCTATTTCTTCGCTTTAGTTCTTTTCTGCACATCCATATTTCTGCATTTTTTTCCCCTTTGGAGACATCATTCTCTACATTTTTTAGTTTATATTATCATTCAGTATCCACATGTAATTATTACATAAATTCCGATAACCCTCCTGACATATATTTAATACAATCACGAATACATGTATTATTAGGGCAATGAGAAACAAAAACAACCGATAATCCGATAAGAAGACTCCACATTTCGCTGAAGAACAGAGATGGAATATTCTCAGTTATTATCGCTAATAGGTCACAAAACCTGGATTATATTTCAGCTAAATGTCACCGAGATTCCACCCGATCGCACAGGAGATCGCACAACGATCAGGAACACATGGAGCATTTTCTTAAATACATGGTTTCAGTTTATTAGATTTCCTGTCACCTCCGGGTAAATAGAACAAATGTATATGATCAGATCAGGGGAATGGCATCTCTGCTAGGCTGAGGAGGACTCTACAATGTCACCAGCTAGGACGAGGATTACACAGAGCAGCGATCAGACAAAGCGGGAAGGAACGATAGGAACACTCGGGACCAGGGCCAGTCAACAATACAAAGACCACAAGTGTGTCAGCACAGTGTGCAACGCAATTTGTCTCATACAGACACATTTCTGTCTCCCTCAGATTTATTTATATCATAACTCCATATATTTCGATCTCTATAATATTTATCTTCATTTATAAAATCTGTAACATTTCCCTTTTTGTTCCGATTTGTATATAAGAGGTTCTGGTGTCAAACTTGGGAACTTTGCACCCAATTTTGCATGAAAAGTAACATTTGTTTTTCTAGCGCTATCTAGGAAGCTATCTAAAATAGCGATCTATATCTCTACACATTCTATTTACATGCCTATCTAAAATATTTATATATAAATTCAGCTACATATCTAAAATATCTATCTATACACTATCTACACGTCTATCTAAAATATGTATTTATTTATACACTATACAGATCTAAAATCTCTCTAATATACACACACACATCTATCTATACACTATCTACATGTCTATCTAAAATATCTATACGTCTATCTACACATCTATTTTCTATCTATATATCTATTTATACAATCTACAGGTCTATCTAAAATCTCTATATATACACACACATATACATATATATTATACATACACACATCTATACACTACATGTCTAAATTATCTACACATTTATTTTATATCTATAATATCTATTTATACACTCTAGAGGTCTATCCAAAATCTCTCTCCCTCTCTCTATATATATACACACACATACATCTATCTATCTATACACTATATGTCTATCTAAAATATCTATACATCTATTTTCTATCTATATATCGATTTATACACTACAGGTCTATGTAAAATCTCTCACTCTCTTTATTTACATACACATCTATATACTATCTACATGTCTATGTAAAATATTTATATCTATACATCTGTCTTATTTATGTATACATCTCCATGCTTAAATATCTCTCAGTATCCCTATCTACATAGCCATCTGCCCATGTTGCTAGCTTCCCCCGTGGAATTACACACGCAGTTATACAGTAGTCACTTACTTTGGGGTCGATCTTCTTGAAGCTGAGATCTTCTTCGTCCACCTCGAAGTAGATCTCCGTGGTGGTGATGGACAGGGTCCCCTTTGCCACCACAATGGGTGCAATGAGCTGGGCAGGGGTGCTCAACACCACAGGACCTGGAACAGAGACACACATCAAGGCTCACATCTCCTACACTACGGGAAGGCTTTCCCTCCATTTACACCCACACGTTGGGTTTATTTCTCCATGTTAGTAACAACCCTGGCACAAGTGTCACTTTATTCACTAGGAGATGGACACACACACGAGCAGCTGAGTGTTCTTTGGCTGCAGAGTTACAATGGTGGGTTACAGAAGGAAACAATCAGCAGGGTGGGCGCACAGAGGCTAGCAGGCTGATACTGGAAATATGGGGGAAAACTGATCATCTGAGATGGAAGTGGATCTGCAGACTTGATCACTGCCGGCATGATGTGTCACTGGGGCAGCAGCCTGTATAATCCCACAGATCTCCAGTGTGGGATCCTGCAGGGAATACATAGCACATTTGTATCTCCTCCTAGTATCATGGCCACAGTCCGATATCTGTTGACCACTTCTGTCTTATTACAGTAAAGTATCAGAGATCTAGTAGTCATTAAACTGCCTCCCAGGACAGCTGGTAATAGCCCCAGTCAGGAGGATGTGGCCACCACACATACAGCAATACATTGTAGCCTGCAGTGTTACATATTAAGAGTATTGGTATCATTTATTTAACTGGAGTTTTTGTTTTGTTTTCTTTTTTTTTTTTAAGAAAATTCTATGCTATGCAGCGATTGACCTGGAATATATTACTTTTCATAAACAAAAGGCATTTTATATGTATTATTTCTGCCTTTTATAGCATTTTTTTTTACCCCCAACAACACTAAAACAAAGAATTTCTCAACACTTGCAATCATTGAGGAAAACACAATGCAAAATAAAAACTGCCTGTGAAAGGTTTTGCATGTGTGTGATGACATGAACTTTCTGAAGGAACAGCTCTAGGAACATTTGCTACACACACAGTTTAGACTCAGTCTATATTTAAAGTGACAGTGCCAGTATTATAACAGGTCCATAATAACAGGCTCTGCCCTTGTTCCTGCAAGACACCTCTATCTAGGCATTCTATTTACCTCTAGAAGAACTACTAATAGAAAAGTCTTAAGTAATATGGAGCTTGCTACTATTAAACTATGTAACCTATACATGGAAAAGCACATGAGCCATGTAGTAATCAATAGGAGCCACATAAAACATCTGCACAAATCACAGATCCATAAACATCAGTGTGTATGAGGCTTCTGTATTCAATTTACCCGCACCGCCATGTGCTGAATATTTTGTCATTAGAAAATCACATTACAACCCTGAATGGTGCCTGTATATCACACCCCTAGTAGCAGTGTCACATACTGTATAGGTAAGTATGATGCCTTGCTGGAAGAAGGATACTGCTTGGTGGAGGCCCTTAGATGGTGGAAGCTTCGGGGCAATAGCTTTATTAGTGCCCTCTATGTAAACTGGACTGGTGGACATTAAACTGGAATTTTCATGCAACAAACAGCCTAGGGCCACATTCACACATTCAGTATTTGGTCAGTATTTCACATTAGTATTGGTAAGTCAAAACCAGGAGTGGGTGAAAAATGCAGAAGTGTTGTCATTATATTTTTGGCTTATAAAATAATGATGTAAAATACTGACCAAATAATGAACATGTGAACGTGGCCTATGACCGGTGCCAGCATTGTATGCCACAGAAACAGGACAGTTGTGCAGCATTTACTTAATGGTGGTAGGAAAGAGTTGGTAAACAGATGATACCGGGGCTCTTTATTGCAAGATATAAATGTGTGTTATCAAAGGCTGAATAGTGAAAACACCCACACACCTTTTCCCTCCACTTCTGAGGATCTCAGGCCTTATTCAGATGTCAGTGATTTTTCACATACAAAAATAAATAAAAAACGGTTCAAGTGTCAACAGTGTTTTTCACCGTTGAATAAACAAATGAGAAGCATCTCCTATTCATTATAGTGTTAATCACAGAGAGCACATGGCTGCACAGTGATGCCATCCGGGTGCTGTCCATGATGTCCACAGACCCATTAACTTATAGTAATTCTGAACAAAGACGCTGATCAAAATCAGATAATTGTCTCTGTGATTTTTTTTTTTTTGAAGACACAGGGATCCTCAGAAAACCCAGATGTGTGCATAGTTACATAAGGCTATGTTCCCAACTGTCCATTTCTCTTGCTCAAATGCAGATTTTTCCGTGCGGATTTTCCCCATAGACTTGCACTAGATGCAGAAAATCTGCAGGTGAAAAATGCCCATGCGCATGGTTTGTTTCTGCACCAGAAACGCTTAAAAAATGCATGTAATCCGCACCCAAGTATGTCAGAGTTCAATGAAATCAAAATGCGAGAAAGTTTGAAAAACAAAGCAGCTTTACAGGACGACAGACTGAACAAAGATAAAAACAACATCAAAAACACAATAAAAATTAATGTTAAAAAAAGGCACACAACAATGCAATTTAAATAATAGGTGCAGAAATTTTGCAACATTAAAAACTCACCAAACGCTCATTGTGGGAACGTAGCCTAAATTATATAATAACGAGCATGTGTTCTGTGTGTGAAAATTGCTGATAGAAGACGTATGAGAAAAATAGATGTGTGAATGAGGCCTTAGTGATAGTTGTGCTCCCTTCTTATGTGCGAGTGAGCCCTTAGCGATAGTGGTGCTCCCTTCTTATGTGTGAATGAGCCCTTAGCGATAGTTGCGCTCCTTTCTTATGTGCGAGTGAGTCCTTAGCGATAGTGGTGCTCCCTTCTTATGTGTGAATGAAGCCTTAGCGATAGTGGCGTTCTCTTATGTGTGAATGAAGCCTCAGTGACAGTGGCGCTCCCCTCTTACGTGTGAATGAGGCCTTAGCGATAGTGGCACTCCCTTATGCGTGAATGAAGCCTCAGTGATAGTTGCGCTCCCTTCTTACGTGTGAATGAGACCTTAGCGATAGTGGTGCGCCCTTCTTATGTGTGAATGAGGCCTCGGTGATAGTGGCGCTCCCTTCTTATGTGTGAATGAAGCCTCAGTGATAGTGGCGCTCCCTTTTTATGTGTGAGCCCTTAGCAATAGTGGTGCTCCCTTCTTATGTGTGAATGAGGCCTCAGTGATAGTGGCGCTCCCTTCTTATGTGTGAATGAGGCCTTAGCGATAGTGGCGCTCCGTTATGTGTGAAAGAAGCCTCAGTGATAGTGGCGCTCCCTTCTTACGTGTGAATGAGGCCTTAGCGATAGTGGTGCGCCCTTCTTATGTGTGAATGAGGCCTCGTGATAGTGGCGCTCCCTTCTTATGTGTGAATGAAGCCTCAGTGATAGTGGCGCTCCCTTCTTATGTGTGAGCCCTTAGCGATAGTGGTGCTCCCTTCTTATGTGTGAATGAGCCCTTAGCGATAGTGGTGCTCCCTTCTTATGTGTGAATGAGGCCTCGGTGATAGTGGCGCTCCCTTATGTGTGAATGAGGCCTCAGTGATAGTGGTGCTCCCTTCTTATGTGTGAATGAGGCCTCAGTGATAGTGGTGCTCCCTTCTTATGTGTGAATGAGGCCTCAGTGATAGTTGCGCTCCCTTCTTATGTGTGAATGAGGCCTTAGCGATAGTAGCGCTCCCTTCTTATGTGTGAATGAGGCCTTAGCGATAGTAGCGCTCCCTTCTTACGTGTGAATGAGGCCTTAGCGATAGCGGCACTCTCTTCTTAGGTGTGAATGAGGCCTCAGTGATAGTTGCGCTCCCTTCTTATGTGTGAATGAAGCCTCAGTGATAGTGGCGCTCCCTTCTTATGTGTGAGCCCTTAGCGATAGTGGTGCTCCCTTCTTATGTGTGAATGAAGCCTCAGTGATAGTGGCGCTCCCTTCTTATGTGTGAATGAGGCCTCGGTGATAGTGGCGCTCCCTTCTTATGTGTGAATGAGGCCTCAGTGATAGTGGTGCTCCCTTCTTATGTGTGAATGAGGCCTCAGTGATAGTTGCGCTCCCTTCTTATGTGTGAATGAGGCCTGAGCGATAGTAGCGCTCCCTTCTTATGTGTGAATGAGGCCTTCGCGATAGTAGTGCTCCCTTATGTGTGAATAAAGACTCAGTGATAGTTGCGCTCCCTTCTTATGTGTGAATGAAGCCTCAGTGATAGTGGCGCTCCCTTCTTATGTGTGAGCCCTTAGCGATAGTGGTGCTCCCTTCTTATGTGTGAATGAAGCCTCAGTGATAGTGGCGCTCCCTTCTTATGTGTGAGCCCTTAGCGATAGTGGTGCTCCCTTCTTATGTGTGAATGAAGCCTCAGTGATAGTGGCGCTCCCTTCTTATGTGTGAATGAGGCCTCGGTGATAGTGGCGCTCCCTTCTTATGTGTGAATGAGGCCTCAGTGATAGTGGTGCTCCCTTCTTATGTGTGAATGAGGCCTCAGTGATAGTTGCGCTCCCTTCTTATGTGTGAATGAGGCCTTAGCGATAGTAGCGCTCCCTTCTTATGTGTGAATGAGGCCTTCGCGATAGTAGTGCTCCCTTATGTGTGAATGAAGACTCAGTTATAGTGGCGCTCCCTTCTTATGTGTGAGCCCCTAGTGATAGTGGCGCTCCCTTCTTATGTGTGAATGAGGCCCATTAGCCGTTATTGCAATCACTGGTACAGAAGGAGCCTCCTGGATGTGTAAGGACAGCACAAGCTCTCACTCGGAGCAGGTGATCCTGCGGGGACTATACTCTACACCTGAGGACAGCACAGCTCAGGACAGATCATACAGACCCCACAGCGGATGTGATCACGTAATACGCTGTTACCACGGTTAGTAGCACTGCTGATAATAATGGCTGCCATCTGATTACAGAGATGTTTTGTCTGTAGGACTGAGCTGATAAGTTTCAGCTGTCAGAGCGTCACAAGGATGTGTGAACAGATAAGGCCCTAATCACATTTCTGATTTTTTTTTGGATAGACCACAAAAAGAAATAAAATAACCAACACGTACAATTTTTATCCAATCATCCATTCAAGTGAATAGGTCCAGGAGAGATGAGGCAGCACGTGAATGCAATCTGTGCGTGGTCTCTCACTGATAAAAGATGATGATAAAAAAACGAACACATGAACCAAAAAATACTGAAGATCGGATACAGCACACTGTTTTGTTTTTTTATTACGTGAAAAAAAAAATTGATGTGAATGGAGCCCAATACACAAGATGAATCCTCCCAACTATAAACAGAACATTGTATATATTTGCTACTTCATATATGTTGGTATAATCTGGGACACAATGGCGAAGTCCTATGTTGCTTTTTGGCTACAGAGACGCTGTGCACATAACGTGGGTAAATATTCCAGTACAGTGCCATATTTTTAACCCCGGATTGCATATGGCCACCACACAGGGAAAATATTACAGCTATGGATACTCTGTATTGTTTCTGTTAAAAAAAAAAAAAAACACACCATCCCAGAGGAAGGGAAGGGGCTAGTGATCCAGCTTAGCTGCTGCCAATCACATGCACAGGCGCAGCCAGCCCTCCTCTCTCCAGCATATTTCCAGCACAGATGGCCAGGTGCAGCCTGCACTAAGCCCACCGCATTAACCCCCTCACTGTGACCAGCCACCTCACCCGATGGGATATATACAGTCCGCGCCAGAGCTTTTAACACTGGCTCTATAGCAGCTGTATGAAGCCAATAATCTGGACGTCACTAAATCTAACCTAGAAAAAAAAAACAAATTTTCCGTACTGATGAGCCCCTGAATACAATCTATTGTCTGTAAATATGCAGGTATTTCAGTCTGACTACAGGGGGCAATGGGATTATGGGCAGGAAAATGTCTGCCCTCCGCCCATGATCATATGACCAGGCAGACACACGTACAATATACAGTGCCTACAAGTAGTATTCAACCCCCTGCAGATTTAGCAGGTTTACACATTCGGAATTAACTTGGCATTGTGACATTTGGACTGTAGATCAGCCTGGAAGTGTGAAATGCACTGCAGCAAAAAAGAATGTTATTTCTTTGTTTAATTTTTTTTTAAATTGTGAAAAGTTTATTCAGAGGGTCATTTATTATTCAACCCCTCAAACCACCAGAATTCTGTTTGGTTCCCCTAAAGTATTAAGAAGTATTTCAGGCACAAAGAACAATGAGCTTCACATGTTTGGATTAATTATCTCTTTTTCCAGCCTTTTCTGACTATTTAAGACCCTCCCCAAACTTGTGAACAGCACTCATACATGGTCAACATGGGAAAGACAAAGGAGTATTCCAAGGCCATCAGAGACAAGATCGTGGAGGGTCACAAGGCTGGCAAGGGGTACAAAACCCTTTCCAAGGAGTTGGGCCTACCTGTCTCCACTGTTGGGAGCATCATCCGGAAGTGGAAGGCTTATGGAACTACTGTTAGCCTTCCACGGCCTGGACAGCCTTTGAAAGTTTCCTCCCGTGCCGAGGCCAGGCTTGTCCGAAGAGTCAAGGCTAACCCAAGGACAACAAGGAAGGAGCTCCGGGAAGATCTCATGGCAGTGGGGACATTGGTTTCAGTCAATACCATAAGTAACGTACTCCACCGCAATGGTCTCCGTTCCAGACGAGCCCGTAAGGTACCTTTACTTTCAAAGCGTCATGTCAAGGCTCGTCTACAGTTTGCTCATGATCACTTGGAGGACTCTGAGACAGCCTGGTTCAAGGTTCTCTGGTCTGATGAGACCAAGATCGAGATCTTTGGTGCCAACCACACACGTGACGTTTGGAGACTGGATGGCACTGCATACGACCCCAAGAATACCATCCCTACAGTCAAGCATGGTGGTGGCAGCATCATGCTGTGGGGCTGTTTCTCAGCCAAGGGCCTGGCCATCTGGTCCGCATCCATGGGAAGATGGATAGCACGGCCTACCTGGAGATTTTGGCCAAGAACCTCCGCTCCTCCATCAAGGATCTTAAGATGGGTCGTCATTTCATCTTCCAACAAGACAACGACCCAAAGCACACAGCCAACAAAACCAAGGCCTGGTTCAAGAGGCAAAAAATCAAGGTGTTGGAGTGGCCTAGTCAGTCTCCTGACCTTAACCCAATTGAAAACTTGTGGAAGGAGCTCAAGATTAAAGTCCACATGAGACACCCAAAGAACCTAGATAACTTGGAGAAGATCTGCATGGAGGAGTGGGCCAAGATAACTCCAGAGACCTGTGCCGGCCTGATCAGGTCTTATAAAAGACGATTATTAGCTGTAATTGCAAACAAGGGTTATTCCACAAAATATTAAACCTAGGGGTTGAATAATAATTGACCCACACTTGTATGTTTAAAATGTATTAAAATTTAACTGAGCAACATAACTTTTTGGTTTGTAAGATTTATGCATCTGTTAATAAATCCTGCTCTTGTGTGAAGTTTGAAGGCTCTAACTTATTTGCATCTTATCAAACCTGCTAAATCTGCAGGGGGTTGAATACTACTTGTAGGCACTGTATATATGTGACATTAGCAGCTCGTAGCTCTGTGCTCATCATACATTAACACCCCCCTGACCAATTACAGCTCATGTCACCACCAGACGGACATACACGGAGCACCGGGAGCAATGTAGGCAGATTATTAATTTCCTAATACAACGCTGGTATTACGGTATACGCCATGACAAGGTGGTGGATAAGAGGTGGCTATTACAACTTCTCTCAGAAATTACATGACTGTAGCAAAGCATGTCTGAAGGGGAAGGACGGCATGTCGTACTCAAAAGGAGCATGCAAACCCCTCTGAGAATGTGAAGCTAATCCACTCCAGCTATAGAGAGCGGATTATGTCATAATCCCCTCTGGGAGATGCTCTGCTCTCCTCACATCCCAAATTATAGAGTCTACATAAGGTACCGTCAATGCTGCACATGCTCTTTGTCGCCACTTAATGATTATTGAGTCCTAGGGAGCATGTTACTATTAAAGTAATAAAGAGATTGGGCCCCATTTTACAAGTGTTGTCCAGGACTTTTTTTTTTTTACTAAGGGGCTAAAAGCTAACAGAGGCAACTACCTGCCTGTTCTATGTGGCACTGGCTCAGAGCAACTACCAACCACTCTTGCAAAGCGATTCAGCTTCTCAGTGTCAACAGAGCCGCTCTTCCTCTTCCGGGCACCTGTGTCCATGGGGCATGACTGAATGACAGGTGGCTCCCCGCAGTTAGGCAGTGGGGAGCCTGCTGTTAATCAGCACGGCGTCGGCAGTCATGCCAAGTAAACAAGATCACAGTGGAAAAAATGCTGCTGCTCTGTTTACGCGATGTCAGTGGAAGCCGCTGGATTATGGTCAGGAGAGGTTCATCACAACTCTGTGATGGGCACAATAGGCAGATAGCTAGCAACTACCTTCCTGTTCATTCTTAGGCCGGGGTCACACCTGCGAGTGTGATGCGAGAAACTCACGCATCAATACCTGGCACTGCTGCAGGCATGTGCGACTGCATGTATTTCTATGCAGCTGAGCGCTCCTGTCCCGAGTATTGGCGGCAGTGCCGGGTATTGATGCGCTAGTTTCTCGCATTGTAATTGCAAGTGTGACCCCGGCCTAACAAACAGGTAATCCCGAATGTGTTGTGCCTGTCTAACAGCTGCGGGGACTCAAACATATTATCCGAGCACGTACAAGTTAATTGTGTAACACCTGAGCATGCTCAGATAACACAATATCTGGGCATGTTCGCTCCTTACTACTAAGCTCCTGTATAGTCATGTAGATCCACATTTGACTGGTGCGGAAATTCATTAACGTCTGGGGGCATTAATGAATGAGCACAGAGCCATGAGCTGCTAATGTCACATATGTTGTACATGTGTCTGTCTAGTCATATGATCATGGACGGAGGGCAGACATCAAACTTATTATAAAATGTGTTCAAAGTGCTGCCCATAGTGTTGGATTGTCAATGCTAGTCGAAGGGGGGTCATATTCCTTGTAGGAATGCTCGGACCTAACACCCACAATGTGGTGGTGCACCATCTTGCTGGAAAAACTCAGGGAACGTGCCATCTTCAGTGCATAAGGAGGGTAACACATCATCATGTAGCAATTTCAGACATCCAGTGGCATTGAGGTTTCCATTGATGAAGAAAGGCCCCACTATCTTTGTACCCCATATACCACACACCATACCATCAATTATGGGTGTCAGGTCCAAGCATTCCTACATGAACAGTTTCCTGGAAAGTGGACTGGTCGTCGTGGGCCAGTTGAATGGCCACCAAGGTCTCCCAATCTGACCCCCTTAGACTTTTATCTTTGGGGTCATCTGAGGGCAATTGTCTATGCTGTGAAGTTACGAGATGTGCAGCATCTGAAACAAAGGATAGTGGAAGCCTGTGCTGGCATTTCATCTGCAGTGTTGCTATCAGTGTTTCAAGAGTGGGAGAAGAGGGTTGCATTGACAATCCAACACAATGGACAGCACTTTGAATACATTTTATAAGTGGTCATAAACTTGTAAATAACTCATGAAAGAATAACGTTACGTTAAAACCAAGCACACCATTGTTTTTTTTGTGAAATTCTCAATAAGTGTAATGTGTCACATGACCCTCTTCCCATTGGAAAAAATAAAGTTGGATCAAAAATGGCCGACTTCAAAATGGCCGCCATGGTCACCACCCATCTTGAAAAATTTCACCCCTCCCATATACTAATGTGCCACAAACAAGAAGTTGATATCACCAACCATTCCCATTTTATTTAGGTGTATCCATATAAATGGCCCACACTGCTCAAAAAAATATGAACACTAAAATACCACATCCTAGATATCTCTCACTGAAATATTCTGAGTTGCAAATTTTTATTCATTGCATAGTGGAATGTGATATGAACAATAAAACAATTATCAGTGTAAATCAAAATGAACATCCCATAGGAGGTCTGGTTTTGGAGTGATACTCAAAATCAAAGGGGAAAATCAAATTACAGGCTGATCCAACTTCAGTGGAAATGCCTCATGACAAAGAAAAGCTGCTCAGTATTGTGTGTGGTCTCCATGTGCCTGTATGACCTCCCTACAATGCCTGGGCATGCTCCTGATGAGGTGGCAGATGGTCTCCTGAGGGATCTTCTCCAAGACCTGGACTAAAGCATCCGCCAACTCCTGGACAGTCTGTGGTGCAACGCGACGTTGGTGGATGGAGCGAGACATGATCTCCCAGATGTGCTCAATCGGATTCAGGTCTGGGGAACGGGGGGGCCAGTCCATAGCTTCAATGCCTTGCAGGAACTGCTGACACACTCCAGCCACATGAGGTCTGGCATTGTCCTGCATTAGGAGGAACTCAGGGCCAACCACACCAGCATATGGTCTCATAAGGGGTCCGAGGATCTCATCTCGGTACCTAATGGCCCTCCAGAAAAATGCCACCCCACACCATTACTGACCCACTGCCAAACCGATCATGCTGAAGGGTGTTGCAGGCAGCAGATCGCTCTCCACGGCGTCTCCAGACTCTGTCACGTCTGTCACATGTGCTCAGTGTGAACCTGCTTTCATCTGTGAAGAGCACAGGGCGCCAGTGGCAATGCCAAGCGTCCTGCACGGTGTTGGGCTGTGAGCACAAACCCCATCTGTAGACGTCAGGCCCTCAGACCATCCTCATGAAGTTGGTTTCTAACTGTTTGTGCAGACACATGCACATTTGTGGCCTTCTGGAGGTCATTTTGCAGGGCTCTGGCAGTGCTCCTCCTGTTCCTCCTTGCACAAAGGTGGAGGTAGCTGTCCTGCTGCTGGGTTGTTGCACTCCTATGGCCCCCCTCCACGTCTCCTGGTAGTGCCTCCAGCCTCTGGCCACTACTCTGACGGACACAGCAAACCTTCTTGCCACAGCTAACATTGATGTGCCATCTTGGATGAGTTGCACTACCTGAGCCACTTGTGTGGGTTGTAGAGTCCGTCTCATGCTATCACGAGTGCACAACCAACATTCAAAAGTGACCAAAACATCAGCCAGAAAGCATTGGTACTGAGATGTGGTCTGTGGATTCCACCTGCAGAACCACTCCTTTATTGAGGATGTCTTGATAATTGCCAATAATTTCCATATGTTGTCTATTCCATTTGCACAACAGCATGTGAAATTGATTGTCAATCAGTGTTGCTTCCTGCGTGGACAGTTTGATTTCACAGAAGTTTGATTCACTTGGAGTTATATTCTGTTTAAGTGTTCCCTTTATTTTTTTGAGCAGTGCATATATCTTATAAGGAGTTATAGACTTGGATGTCCTCATACAAATTTAGAAATGCATATTAGAAAGCTATTTCCATATGTTACATGAAGATGGATTTTTTTTAAAGACATCTTTCTTTTTTTGTCTTGTGGCATTAGTTGCCCTTTTTGGTGCCAAATTGTTCAAAATGGCACCCAAGATTCATGAATTTGTTGCATAGCAACAAAAGTGTTCTTTTTTCTGTTCTGAACTTTTTTTTTGAGACTTTTCAGTACCAAAAGTCGCACATTTGACTAAAGTTCGCAGAAATTGCGTCAAAACACTGGCAAACTCAAAAATACACCAGGTCGGACTGGAGTGGAGTAAATTTTGTGAATTTTTAAAAAAAATCGAAATTGATGAATCAGGTGAAAACATCTGGAATCAATTATAACTACACCCACAAAGCAGATAGCGAAAAAAAAGGGCAAAAAGAATAATGAACTGTGTGCAAAGAAAAACAGGCGCAAAGGTAATGATGAATCAGGGCCATTGTGTATGGTAAACACCCGGATATGCCAGTTAGGGAGGCTTTGTAAAAAAAAATAATTATATAAATAAAAATTATACAGAATTGTATTCACACATCAAAAACAGGAAGGTTTCCATTCAATCAGGGAATGTTGGTAAAAATATCTTCCCTTACATAACGGAGCCACTTTTCAGCTCGCTGATCTCTTCCGCTCCAAATACCACAATGTACCGTACTTTTCATTCTATGGTCTTGTGGGATCTTTTAAGCCTTGGGCAATTGATCAGACTGGGATATCTGCATTGACATCCCATAATGTGCTGAGCTCTTACCTGTACTGCCTCTAAATAATGGAATCATGTGGATGGATTCAATTTACATGCAAAGGACAAACAGAAAATATGTAATATTTGCATAAACTTAAGCAATAACTAAATTTTCTATGAAATCAAATAAACATAAATGCACACAATGCTGCTGTTAGATTATGTATGGGAAGCTATTAGTGCAGGGGTGGGGAATGTATTTTCTGCCAAGGGCCATTTGGATATTTATACCATCTTTCGGGGGCCGTACAAATCACACAGTAACTCCGCCCACAAGGTACATCCCGATGCCGCCACTGGTGTTAGGACGTAATCTTACACTGCACGCGCCTCAACGCTCAGTAGTGAACGCTGCATTCTTGTGCTCACAAAGAAGAAATGAATGGGCCGGCGGCCATCAAAATATAGATGCTGGCCAAAGTAATGACCCCAGGAATCTGCTCAGGGGCCGGAGAAAAGGTCATCGAGGTCCGTAAACGGCCCGCAGCCTGAGGCTCCCCACCCCTGTATTAGCGGGCACTGTTCATGTACTTGGCAACACATGAACACTAGACACTTCAGACGAGTGTATGTCATGCTTCAATTTTCATTCAGAAAAAAAATGAACAAATTTTTACTCTGGATCGACATCCATATGGTCGTTTTCAACATCAGGAATCCGTTTTGTAGATAAACAATTTAAAATGTAGCAATAGTGCAGACACTGGTTTCTATGTTAATAATTGTAATTGTGGTTTCTGTTTGTTTTTTCAATGTACCATTTAATGGGTGAATATGACTTAAAAATTGATCTGATTCTTGCATGCTGCAAGTTTTTAATGTGGGCAGTCATTGTAGTGTACAGCATAGACTTGCATTGGTCAGGGTGCTGTCCGTACGCCATCTGTTTTGCATACAGACATATATCGGACTGAGCCCTTTGGGAAATTAAAGAAAAAGTAATTGCCAGCAGACACAAGCTTTCTTCTTTTCACTAAAACCTCATTCAGATGTCTTTTTTTATCTTGTGTATGAGAAGAACAGTCCATGTTTTAGGAGTGTCCTCGACCCATTTTTTTAATCATCTTTGGTGCATGTGTCCATTTAATACAATTAGTTTAACAACCATGATCCTTGTATACAAAACTAACAAACACCAGCACACATTCCAATCTATTAAATGGTAAAAGAGAGTGTTATTGATTTATTTTCACTGACCCAATCACATGTATGGGTGAGTTTGATCGATAATTTGAATAAGAAATGTACATGCGAATATGTCACAAAGAAAAGTCAAACAAGTATGTAAAACACAGATGTTGGACCGCTTGCATGTGTGAATGAATGAACAAAATAAATCTCAAAATGAATATTTGGTGTGACCGCCCTTAGCCTTCAAAATTGCATCAAAGCATCACTTCTTCTAGGTACATGCACACATTTTTTGAAGGAACTCAGCATGGAGGTTGTTCCAAAAATCTTGGAGAACTAACCACACTTGTGCAAATCATGTGATCCCAGACAGACTGGAAGTTGCAATCAGAGCTCTGTGGGGCCGTATCATCACTTCCAGGACTTCTTTTTCTTCTTTACAACGAAAATGGTTCTTAATGACATTGGCTTTGATCTGGGGTTGTTGACACACTGCAGAATATATTTGGAGGCAATCAGACACCTTTCTGATGGCATTACATGATGGATAAGTATCCACCTGTATGTCTCAGAAAGAAACGGGCAATGTTGAGGAGTGTACACGCAGCGGTCAGCTAAGGAACCTTAGTGCAGCAGATGAAAGACACATCAAACTCTTTATCCTTAGAAATCAGAAGATGACAAGCAGGGAAATTAGCTCAGAAATGGCAGCAACCAGTGTGGACCCAGCTACACCCATCTACTGTTTCTGTCTGGCCAAAAGTGATCTTCATAAAAGAACTGTTTCCAAGAACTATACATTCTATATAGAAATATGGCGGAGTGACTTAACTGTGCATGAAAACATAGGAACTGGGTGAATAAAAATGGCAGCAGGAGCTTTGGAGTGAATATATTGACATATTTTGCTGAAACAGGAGACAGTTTGTAACCAAAGAGTTGGAAAGAGGCACAATAATGAAAGTATGCTGGCAGCGGGTAAGCATAGTGGTGGTTCACTGCAAGTTTGGGGCTGCATTTCCGCAAATGGAGTTGAGATAATTTGGTCAGGATTAATGGTGTCCTCAATGCTGAGAAATACACGCTGGCTCTTATATATCTGCACTATGATTAAGGAGGCATCTGGTTGACCCCCCTTTATTGTGCAGCAGTGTAACGACCTCAAACACACAGCTAATGTCATTAAGAACTCTCTTCAGAGAAAAGAAAATCAAGGAGACTGGCAGTGATGACATGGCTCCACAGAGCCCCGAGTCTGAGAACCACTGAGTCTGTCAGGGACTACATGAAGAGAGAAGGATTTGTACAAGCTGACAGCCATAGAAGATCTGTGGCTAGTTCTCCAAGAGCAACCTACATAAAGGACGCAACACATTATTTAGGAGTACGTTTACTTGTTGCATTTAACCGCTCTCCGGTGACAGCCAATGCTCCCGAATCTGGCCTGATATAACTATTTATGGACCAAACTGGTTGTAGGTGAGTGTGGATCCAGGGTAAAACTCACTGTACCGTAACCACTAGTTGACAAGCGTAGAGCAGGTTTACCCCATGTTACCCCATGTTCAGATTTGCCTGGCTGACACTGGCCTGGTCCTGCCTCTGGCCTCCACCTCACAGGACTGAAGTAAGAGGTTAGTCTAGAGGTTCCTAACCCGATGCTCATATCAGTCATGTAGACATTGATTAAAAGGGGAAAAAGGAGAAACAGAAGAAAACAAGCCTATAATTACTGGCAGAAATCTGCAAGTAATAACATTTTTTAAAGTGTGCATCCATCTAATAGGAAGTGGGGCTGAAGGGATAATGTTTAAGGGGTATTCCTATGTCCAAGATCCTATCCCAATATGTAGTAGCTGTAATAATAATATTCGCAAATACTAGCAATTAGAAATGTAGTGTAGTTCTTCTGATTCGCTATCTCACTTACCCCATGTACAGAGCATTACGGTAGCTTAGTTATCGATGGTTACGACCATTCATATAGAGACGGTTGTTATTGGTCATAACCATGGATACCTAAAGCTAGTGCAATGCCCTGCATATGAGGTAAGTTGACATAGTGACTCAGAAGAACTACATTACATTTCTAATTGGAAGTATTGGCTACTATTATTATACCTACTACATATTGGGATTGAATCTTAGAGATGGGAATATCCTTCTAAGATATATTTTCCTTGTAGCGGGTTGCTTCCAGTCATCAGGGAGGAGAGGGCACCTTGACTGACAGCCTGCTCAGCACACACGCTACTGAAGACGATGTCTGTCACGGGAAAGGAGAAGCGATTACAGAGCGTTTATAGTATGGTGAGTGCTGACTGTTCATTGCAACGAGGACTACAGGGAGAATAGTACTTTCTTTTTTCCTTGCAGCCGCACTTACAATGAGATATCATTTAAAATGTTATGTAAATGCATATGTCTGCAGGTGAAATTTTTTTTTGCTTACACTCATACTTGGTGTTATAAGTGTTATAAAACTGAACATTAATCTTCATTATTCAAACGTAAATGTCGTTATAGAAAAAATATTTAACATGTCAGGACTTTATATAGATCTGGGTGCAGACAGAGACTACCACCAAATAAAGTGTCAGGAATGCTGAATTGCGCTTCCTTCACTGCTTTCTTTGAGGCGGTCTCCAGCTGAGGCGGTCAACCCTAAAAGAGTAGAGCATGGCTGAGAACTTCTGGCCCGTTCTTTCAGGTCTCACCATGAAAACAAAACCAAAGGAAAGAACAATATGTGTATATACCTTAATGAAAATAAATAAGTAAAAAAAGCAAGTGCATTAAAAATAATTAACATAGGGTACTTGGTAAACACTGTTTTGATCAAAAAAATATAAAGCTGTCCCACCACGGCAAGGTGTACCCATTTGAGACAGTAACTACACTAATGGTAAAACCTACCTAGTGTGAATAGTGGCAGAGAGTCTCCGGGTCCCAAAAGGACACCCGGCTTAAGAGGGACTATAAATGAACTACACAGTTCAGTAGAAAGGAGGCCACACCCTATTTGTACTGAATACAAAAATACTGAAGAAAAACAAAAAGACTGAACTGGAGTAGATAGTAGTATATATTTATTTTCATTATGGTATATACACATATTGTTTTTTCCTTTGGTTTTGCTTGCTTTTATGGTCAGTGTGAACATGCTTCTACATCATGCATGTCACTCAAATCTACTCCAGTTCAGTCTTTTTGTTTTTCTCACCATGAAAACAGTAGATATTAACTCTAGTTTCTCCTTAAATAAAATACATTTTAAATATAGTTTTCCCACAATGATCCCTGGTGGTGACACAATCAATATTGAATATGAGTCTAACTCAAGGGATCAGTATTAGTAGCAGTGACAGCTGGGCACATATACCTCCGCAGATCACTTTTACCCAAGAAGGGGCCCACTAAAATGTGTTGTTTTTTTTTCAGTAAAATTCATTCATTTCAATCAACATCAGTGATATCTTAATTATCCAGAAACGCTGGACGGTTAAGTTGGCTGTGCACATAGGATAATGATCGGCCGTGATGTGGCTGATAAATCGTAATGAACAGTGAGAGACAATAACAGCTAATCAGGGAACCAGATTAATTTACGGTATATAAAAAAACACAAAAGGGGAATAGTAAATATAGAGCGGACCATCGCTGCAATTTTCCAACCTAGCTGCTCAATTTTCAGAAGTCTGCCGACCATTGCATATAGTTGTAAACAATGGTACTTGGCCTTCTCTTCTCACCTGCGTCTTGTGTGTATGGGCAGATGAGTGTACATGGTTCTCTTACATTTCATTTCACATATCATCAGGTAATAAATGTTAGAGAATGTGTTAGTCTGTCATTTAGACAACTGGTTAGTGATCTATAAGGCGGTAAGTACACGTAATAATCGAGGCTGAAATCAGGACAGAAGGTTTAGTGCTTATTGATATGATTAATGATTTGTATATAATATGACTAGTGTCATTTACTAGACTACTACACAACTTGCCTCTTGATGTAAAAAGTCTGGGAATAAGAGGAACTAAAATTGAAACAGAAATACGGATCACATAAACCTTTATCTCCTGGCTGAAAGGGAGTATCTGCAGTAAGATCAGTGTCTCAAAATGGCATATAGGGCCATGGAGGTCTTTGACATATATGTAAATCCATCGACACCTTTATATCTTCTGTGTTGCTGAATTTCCTAGCAGAGTTGTCATTCATATGCAAATGAAGTGTTAAGTGCTCTGGGCATGACAGAGCACTTCCCAAGACTTTGCCTCCCGAGGCCGTTTCCCCGCCCTGCCCCAGCCTCTTTAGCTTGATCGATAGCTCACAGACTGATCTTCTTGCCTGGTATTGGACGTCAAACAGGGAGTGAGCCAATCAATCAAAATAAGGAGGCAGGTGCTGGGCGGAGAACAACATGGAGAAACCCGAAGTAAAAAAACAGCAGCCATGTTTTTTGAAAACTCTTTGGCGAGAATTCTTTTATATGCTGATTAATGGGGTTATGTACTACTTGGACTACCCCTTCATGAATGAACCAGAGCCCCATCGAAAATAAAAACAGCTTATACTCGCCTCTCAGACCGGCACTGTCCCGCCAATGTCGGTACCACGTCTGTCAGTGAGTGCTGCAGTCAATCAAAGACCACTAATAGGCAGTAAAGCTCACACCTAGCCCAGACATCTGAGTATCATCTGAAAGAAGTGTGAGCTCTGCAGCCCATTACCTGCATCACTCCCCTGACATCGACATCACCATTACGGCGCTGGTCTGAGAGGAGAGTATAAGTTGCATATATTTACAATGGGGACCTATTTTATTTAGAAAGGAAATGATCCAGTAGTGGACAGCCGGTTTAGACCAATAACTGTAGTGTTCACTGATGGTTCTGGCACAGCAATCAAGCAGTTGCGATAACAATAATAGACGATGGTTGGGTCTCTCACTGTATTCTATGGTGCTTTGAAGGGAACCTATGAAGTGATTCTTGCTGCTATAACCACAGACTGCTGCATCGGAGACCAGCTCCATCGTTACATAGCTATTTCACTCTGAAAAGCTGCAAAGCTAAAGAAAAAACTTAGTTGATAACAAGAGCTTGGAAAGGGGTGACTGAAATGACTGTCATGGGAGCGGGTTCCAGCCAGATAAATGACTATTTCTGTGTATAGGGACAGGCCCATAAGCCAAGCACAACTGGGAAGGGAGAAACCAAGAGTGACTTGCCGCAGCACTGGCCATCTCAGTCATGGCTACCAGGTTTTCTCTAAAACACCCCAGTATCCAAGGCTGACATATAATGAAGGACCTGGTCTTTCATACATTTCGTCCATTATTCTGGCAGCATGAATCACCTGAAGGGTGCCTTTTAAGATCAGAGGGCTAGTTTTCTGCCCAGCACTTAGCCGGATTCTCCCAATAGTCCGAATTAGCCAAATGGGGTTAGATCATTTATTGGAGGTGGATCTGTAGAGGATGGATAGAAAAGACCCGTCTTCAACTGTGAAAGGACTGGTGGTGTGTCTACCAATATGCATCATTGCGACATCTAACTAACACCAGAAGGTTTACTAACAAACAGTTACACGTATGAACAACCTAAAGGCAACCTGTCAGGGGAAAAATGCTATTAACCTGCAGGTTAATAATAGTGTTCTATAGCAGTGCGACCACTGTACTGAAAGCTCGGCATAGTGAGTGGCGGCTGTAACCATGCCCCAGCGCTGACTGACAAGTCAGCTCAGCAGTGCATCAGTACAGAGCTGGCTGTCAGTCACTACTGTATATACTGAGCGGTGACTGAAGCTGCTTCACCATAACTGAAAGCCTGAAGTTGCCGGGAGGAAGAAATGTAGCTTGGTTTTCAGTGAAACGGTCGCACGGCTACAGAATATTATTAACCTGCAGATTAACCTCATATCTGAAGGTTACTAGCGTTTTTTCACATGACAGGTTCACTTTAAACACTAAAAGATCAATTGCTTTAGCAAATGTCATGGAATAAGCTTTTAGGACGAATTAACTAATATGTAGGCTTTTTTCTATAATTCCCTCTTTCCCCACTTCCTTATCCTTAGTCATGTGCATTATTACTTTTGATCTCTCTACATATGTTAATATCAGGGGGATGGACTACCTGCAAGGTTGTCGATTTCCTTCTCCTGAAGAAGACTAACCGCATCATCATCTCCTTCAAGCATTAGCTCGGTTTCCGCATTTTGACTTACAACAGCCTGACTTCGGAACGTTTTCTTGGATTTCATGACATCTTCTTCTGTGCCTAAAATATAAAGGTTTCAGACTAGTTAATACAGAAGTTTTTATACACAATGAATATACAGCATATTAAACTATTGGCAGACATATTTAGTTGCACGACCAGGCGAGGTGAACTAGGAGTTATTATAAATTACTATCAAGCGGAGCTCCATAACAAGTAAACCTTATAGATTCTTTACATTCATTGTCCATATGTCCTCCATAAAATTGTTTTCAATCACATGTCGTTGCTGTCAATCAGTTAGCGATCTCTCATGAAATAAGAGCAGGCGGGTTTTCCAGACGTATGAAATCTACGTTTATCTAAATGAACGGCCTGACGGGAATCTTTTATGAATTAGGGTCACATTAATCAATATAAGAAGCGTAGCAGGAATGAGGTCTCCCAAGGGCGGGCTCATTACATGGCTTGTAAAGACTGTCCTCCCACTATATTACTTTAACACTCCACAAATCAAGAGCAACTTATGGAGAGGAACTGCTTTCTTTCTCCTGTCTTATTTCATAACTCCTTCAATGAGATGAATGGAAAAATAAAATCAAAATAACCTCAGAATGTAACCATTGCAGCACTTTTTTCCTTTTAAACACACAAAATGTATTTTAAAATGTTATCCTTTTTATCTAATACTTTCAAAAGTTTTGCCTACTTAGGCAAGCAAATTAATAATTTACACATGTATTAAAATTATATTACCATAAATATAGGTCATACAGATGCATACATAGAAAAATGATATACTGTAAATATATGGGCACACCATTTTAATCCAATTCTCAACATTTCATATCATTCACACCATCTCTGCTGAAATTCAAGCACTTTTGCAGGAGTTTTCTGGCCCCAAAGAGTCACAGTTCAAGGTAAAGAGAATCTGTCAGTAGGATCAATCCTCCTAAGCTGTCTATATGGGCATGTAGGTCATAGGAAGCTGAATAAAGTGATATCTTGATGTTTGGGATCCGATGTCTTAATCCAGAAAACATTTTTTTAAATATGTAAATGAGCTGTTAAGATCTATGGGCCAGACATAGATCTCCCTGAGATTCTGCCTTATTTTAAAAGGAACCTGTCACCTGAAAAAAAAATATCAACCTGCAGGTATGGAGTTAATCTGCAGGTTAATCATGTTGTGAACCTGCCCGGCGCCGATACGCTCACTGCAAGGAGTAAAATAATTTTATTCCTCCCGGCACTGCTCGGGTTTCAGTCATGGGGGCAGCATGCCATAGATTCAGTTGCAGCTCAGTGTATAAAGAGCCGCGGATGTAACCGTACCCCTAGCACTGACTGACAGCAGCTCAGCATTAGGTCCAGCAGTCAGTCAGTGCCAGAGGTGCGGTTACAGCGGGCGCTCTATATAAACTGAGTGGTGGCTGTCCCCATTACTGAAACTGGAACGTTGCTGGGGGGAATAAAGTTAATTTGCTCTAGGCAGCGTGGGACTAAGTGCAGACACGGGCCAATTCACAAAGCTCTACAGTGATATTCGCACTAACACACCAAAGCTTACCCAGTAATGAGACAGAGTTAATTTCTTAACTTGTACTAACACATTTGCACTGCAGGTCTCCTCTCAGTGCTTCAGCTTCCATCTTACAGCCTGCCAGTATAGAGGAGGAGCAGTACAGCAGAGCTAACATCACTGCAAATGTGTTTGCAATGAAACAAGGTTCAACTTTGCTGTACTGTGTTGACTATAATCCGGAACAGCTCTGCAGCAGAGCTTCCAGCACTATAAGGGTACGTGCACACATTGCGGATTCGTGTGCGGAATTTTCCATGCAGAATCCGCTATTTTTGGCAGAATCCACAGGTCAAAATCCGCGCTATTTTACCTGCATATTTCCTACAGATTTTGTGCGGATTTGGCCTGCTTTTTTACACCTGCGGATTCCTATAATTGGATGGGTGTAAAAACGCTGTGGAATCCGCAAAAAGAATTGACATGCTGTGGAAAATAAACTGTTGCGTTTCCACGCAGATTTTTCCACAGCGGTTTTTTTTTTTTCCATAGATTTACATTGTACTGTAAAGTAAATCACTAGGAAACCTGCAGCGGATCCGCAGTGAATCCGCAACATGTACACAGACCCTAAGAGGACGAGTGCTGCTGAGCTGAAAGTGTTTGTAATGAGAAAAACTTCACTTCTGCTGCATTGTGTTATCCTTGATCTTACTGCAGAGCTGTGTGTGATTATTACAGCAAAGTGTCATTACATGTCTCACACTGGTAATGCGCATTCTATTTAAAATAATCTCTGGAGGCAGATTTTCCGGGAGATCTATGTCCAGCCAATAGATCTTAACAACTCATTTACATATAACAAAAACATGGATTTCTTGGCAAAGAGACAACAGATTGCAGCTATCAAGGTATCATTTTATTCAGCTTCCCATGACATGTGTGCCCATATAGACGGCTTAGGAGGGCTGATCCTACAGACCGATTCCCTTTAAATTATATTGGTACAAAGATGGAGGATATTGATAATCGTTTTAATTTAGTGGACTTTGATGCAGAGAAACAAGGTACTGTCTTGTTCCGAGAAGTCATACGTAAGTCATCCATCTTAACTCATATGATACTGCATGAAATGCGCTGAGAAGAAATTATATCTCATTATATCCATCTATCAGCTTCGGGTTAGAAATGATGGAAAGAATTATAACCCAAGATATCTAATAAATAATTACAAGATGAGGTACAAATTTCTTTCACACGGTTTACAAATTGAATGGGAAACCACTACATACGGTATATGTGTGTCTTAATGAGCTCTAAAGGATCCATTCAAGGCTGAGTTCTCGTCATCAGGCCATTATGTCAGAGACACATGCTACTTTATAGCCAAACGGTGTCATAAATCTCCACTGGTTACAATGTAAAAGACGAATATCTTGTCACTTATTTGACATAAAGTGGAATAAGTGGGAGACTCCTGTTGGAGGTATATGTCAGGGCATGCTTCTATCACATACCTCCACTACATTATCTACAATTACACTTGCCTATATAGCGCCAACATATTCTGTAATGCTCTCACACACTGGGCTTACAATCACAATTCCCTATAGTGTGGGAGTAAACTGGAATACCAGGAGGAAACACACACAACCACATGGAGAACATACAAACTGCATGCAGATGTTGTTCTCATTCGGATTTGAGCCCAAGGACCCTCAAGGTCGCAAGCCAAGAATGCTAATCACTGAGCCACTTTTCTCTCCGGGCAAGCCTATGCAAAGCCTAACTTAAAGGGAATCTGTCAAAATGATTTTGCACCCTCCCCCCCCAGGTCTGGGAAAAAACAATTCCATTGATGCGTCACTTACTGGGCTGCTAGCTGCAGCTTTGATAAAATCACTGTTTTATCTGCTGCAGATCAACCAGTTCGCTAAATGCTTAGCTCTATATAACACCGCACACAAAACTGATTAGCAGGTTTCTGTGAACACTGTGCATAGGCAGAAATCTGACATTCAGAGATGGGGGGGCGGAGTTATATACAGCTGGTGAATATGGAGGATTACATGGCAGCAAGTTTACTAGTCCTCTAGTGATAATCTTCTGCTGATGAAACTGTGCTTTTTATCAAAACTACAGCAAGCACTCCAGTAAGTGACATCTCTGGAACCAAGGTCTCTGTCCGAACATCATTCTGCATAAGTAATGGAAAAAACAAATGGGTTAATTCTGTGCTGCTATAAATGAAAGAATGATGCCAATCAAAATGTACTGCAAGTAGTTTGTCAGCGCGTTTCGAAGCTTTACAACTCAGATGATATGATTGTGGTTATCCTAATGATTACGTGTTCAGTAGACCCCTTAGATAAGGGTTCATTCCCAATGGCTTGTGCTCAACAACATTCTATTCTACTGCAGACAGGACAATGGGGGGGTAAGATCCTGCTGCCAAGACACAGGACAGTGGAGAAGCTGCAGGGAGAAGGTGAAGCACCTGGGTCATAAAGAAAATTGTGTGTGTGTATATATATATATATATATATATATATATATATATATATATATATATATATATATATATATATTACTCCCCTTTAGTATAAGATTAGATTATGGAGAAATTGTTGTGATTATTTTTTTTTTTATCTATTTTATGCATTTTTTTTTTGATAAGTTGGCTGCCACTTAAAGGGATATTCCCATCTCCAAGATCCTATCCCAATATGTGGAGGGTGTAATAATAATATTAGCAAATGCCGCCAATTAAAAATGTAGTATAGTTTTTCTGATTCGCTATGTTTCCTCCTTCATATGCAGGCATTGCAGGACCTTAGGCATCCATGGTTATGACCAATAGCAACTAGCTAGCTAACTATCACTTCATCAGTGGACATAACTATGGATACCTAAGGTCCTGCAAAGCCTGCACATGAGGAAAAGGACATAGCAAATCAGAAGAACTGAACTACATTTCTAATTGGAGGTATTTACTAATGTTATTTTTATTACACCTACTACAAATTGGGATTGGAGAGGGGAATACCCCTTTAAATATAGAATATCACTAGCTAAACTCCTTTCAATATAACTGATCCCGTGGAAGAGTCATACTACCACCCCCCCCCCCCGGTTCTGTGAACTGTATATTATATGTGTGAATTAATTGACATAGTGAGAATTCCCATAACTCTATGTAAGAGGATGGAGAGGTATTGGTAACATGGGCACTCAGCCTTGGCACAGATACTGGCACATTTATTCATAAATTACCAGCAGCACAAACATGTATGACAACCATTAGCACTTCCATTACAATATACAGCATGATACAATGTCCGCTTTCTGGTAACATACAGAGGAGGGCATGGGGGGCTGTTAGTGCGGCTCTGTGCACCAAGCTAGATCACCGATAGGGCAATGTATGTTTTAATTTAGTGGACTTTGATGCAGAGAAACAAGGTACTGTCTTGTTCCGAGAAGTCATACGTAAGTCATCCATCTTAACTCATATGATACTGCATGAAATGCGCTGAGAAGAAATTATATCTCATTATATCCATCTATCAGCTTCAGGTTAGAAATGATGGAAAGAATTATAACCCAAGATATCTAATAAATAATTACAAGATGAGGTACAAATTTCTTTCACACGGTTTACAAATTGAATGGGAAACCACTACATACGGTATATGTGTGTCTTAATGAGCTCTAAAGGATCCATTCAAGGCTGAGTTCTCGTCATCAGGCCATTATGTCAGAGACACATGCTACTTTATAGCCAAACGGTGTCATAAATCTCCACTGGTTACAATGTAAAAGACGAATATCTTGTCACTTATTTGACATAAAGTGGAATAAGTGGGAGACTCCTGTTGGAGGTATATGTCAGGGCATGCTTCTATCACATACCTCCACTACATTATCTACAATTACACTTGCCTATATAGCGCCAACATATTCTGTAATGCTCTCACACACTGGGCTTACAATCACAATTCCCTATAGTGTGGGAGTAAACTGGAATACCAGGAGGAAACACACACAACCACATGGAGAACATACAAACTGCATGCAGATGTTGTTCTCATTCGGATTTGAGCCCAAGGACCCTCAAGGTCGCAAGCCAAGAATGCTAATCACTGAGCCACTTTTCTCTCCGGGCAAGCCTATGCAAAGCCTAACTTAAAGGGAATCTGTCAAAATGATTTTGCACCCTCCCCCCCCAGGTCTGGGAAAAAACAATTCCATTGATGCGTCACTTACTGGGCTGCTAGCTGCAGCTTTGATAAAATCACTGTTTTATCTGCTGCAGATCAACCAGTTCGCTAAATGCTTAGCTCTATATAACACCGCACACAAAACTGATTAGCAGGTTTCTGTGAACACTGTGCATAGGCAGAAATCTGACATTCAGAGATGGGGGGGCGGAGTTATATACAGCTGGTGAATATGGAGGATTACATGGCAGCAAGTTTACTAGTCCTCTAGTGATAATCTTCTGCTGATGAAACTGTGCTTTTTATCAAAACTACAGCAAGCACTCCAGTAAGTGACATCTCTGGAACCAAGGTCTCTGTCCGAACATCATTCTGCATAAGTAATGGAAAAAACAAATGGGTTAATTCTGTGCTGCTATAAATGAAAGAATGATGCCAATCAAAATGTACTGCAAGTAGTTTGTCAGCGCGTTTCGAAGCTTTACAACTCAGATGATATGATTGTGGTTATCCTAATGATTACGTGTTCAGTAGACCCCTTAGATAAGGGTTCATTCCCAATGGCTTGTGCTCAACAACATTCTATTCTACTGCAGACAGGACAATGGGGGGGTAAGATCCTGCTGCCAAGACACAGGACAGTGGAGAAGCTGCAGGGAGAAGGTGAAGCACCTGGGTCATAAAGAAAATTGTGTGTGTGTATATATATATATATATATATATATATATATATATATATATATATATATATTACTCCCCTTTAGTATAAGATTAGATTATGGAGAAATTGTTGTGATTATTTTTTTTTTTATCTATTTTATGCATTTTTTTTTTTGATAAGTTGGCTGCCACTTAAAGGGATATTCCCATCTCCAAGATCCTATCCCAATATGTGGAAGGTGTAATAATAATATTAGCAAATGCCGCCAATTAAAAATGTAGTATAGTTTTTCTGATTCGCTATGTTTCCTCCTTCATATGCAGGCATTGCAGGACCTTAGGCATCCATGGTTATGACCAATAGCAACTAGCTAGCTAACTATCACTTCATCAGTGGACATAACTATGGATACCTAAGGTCCTGCAAAGCCTGCACATGAGGAAAAGGACATAGCAAATCAGAAGAACTAAACTACATTTCTAATTGGAGGTATTTACTAATGTTATTTTTATTACACCTACTACAAATTGGGATTGGAGAGGGGAATACCCCTTTAAATATAGAATATCACTAGCTAAACTCCTTTCAATATAACTGATCCCGTGGAAGAGTCATACTACCACCCCCCCCCCCCGGTTCTGTGAACTGTATATTATATGTGTGAATTAATTGACATAGTGAGAATTCCCATAACTCTATGTAAGAGGATGGAGAGGTATTGGTAACATGGGCACTCAGCCTTGGCACAGATACTGGCACATTTATTCATAAATTACCAGCAGCACAAACATGTATGACAACCATTAGCGCTTCCATTACAATATACAGCATGATACAATGTCCGCTTTCTGGTAACATACAGAGGAGGGCATGGGGGGCTGTTAGTGCGGCTCTGTGCACCAAGCTAGATCACCGATAGGGCAATGTATGCAAAAAGTTGGCTTTCATCTCTAAAGGTTGGCAGGATGGAAAGTTAACCTCATCATAGTTTTACCTAAATGTACTGACAGGAAATACTAATGTTTCCAAACATCTGGAAATCCACTTCAATGAAACCTTTTTTCCCCTCTTTCTTCCTTTTGAAGGATGCTATTCCTAGTGGTATATTGAAAGTTCAACACATCAGTATGACCGTTTCAGACAACTCCTTCCAAAATACAGTACAAAACAAGCAATTATTTCAAGATGTGATGATGTTCTGGAGGATAAGAGTTTGTGAAATGAACACCTCGGATAAGAGTTTTCAGTAAATATCGGTGATTACACTTCTCTCTTTGTGAAGCAGCACTTGGAGAAGTCTACAGCACAGTGCTGACGACATGCTCTCCAGGAGAACACCACAAGTGATGACACTAATGGGCAGACATCTTCTACAAGGACTTTGGTGACTACTCTGTGAGAACATGTCAGGGTTAAAGCAGGTCACATTTCAGGTTCAGCCCCAACAGGGGTCACTTAGCACAGATCCCCGACTGGTGGCTGCTAATAACTGAAGATCTCTCGTCATCTATATGTATAACAATGGAAATAGTGGGGCAGAGCGATGCAATATTCTGTCTGGGAATAGATAAAGTGGAGCTCAGGAAAAACATTTTTGTACATGGTCCAGTTTCGCCAAATTGGTGTTGCGCAAAATTTTTGCAACCTTTGGCATTTTCACACCAGTTTTGCCCAGCTCCACCAAAATGGGTACTGCTGGATTGGGATGAGGGCATCATATCACAGCTTGCCTAATTTGCCAAGGGGACACCACAGTGCTTAGTTTGAGCAGACAGACTTTAATTAATACAATTTATTAATTTATTCAAACTCGACTAAAAAAAAATGGTCTGGTGACAAATGGGTGTTACCATGTTCCTTGCGTCCTTACAATCTGACACTGTCATCACTGATGATATCGTGTAGGGTCATACACCCCAACTATTAACACTCAGGTGTCAATTTATACATTTCCAGGAGGAAAAACAAAGGAACAAAACAACCCCATTCTTAAATTGAATCTGTCAGCAGGTTTTTGCTATTTAATCTGATGACAGCATGATGTAGGGGTTAAAACACTGAAATCAGTGATGTGTCACATGTCAGGCTGTTTACTTACAATCAAGGCTTTATCAATAGGACATTATCACTGCCAAGACTGGTGCTCACACCCCTGCTAGACTTAACACACCCCCTCCTCTGATAAGCAGCTCACTGTTCATAGACAATGTACATAAGTGAGTTCTAGTGTGGGTGAGGTTCGCTTTTTCCGCTCTGCTGCATCCTACATTTAAGAACTCTGATTGTGCCAGAACTTTTGCACCCAGTAAACGAAGTGATACATCTCTGGGGTCAGGATCACTTTTCCTACATTAGGTCTGCCCTCAAATGCATAGAAATACATGCAGCCGCAGCTCTGGTCCTGAGTGCCGGCGTTGATGCGAGAGACTCATGCGAGTTTCTTGCATCACATACGGTAGTGTGATCCCGGCCTAAGAAAGATGCACTAGAACTGTAATTTCAAGGGAAACACAATCAAGATACTAAAACAGGCACATAAGGGGAGCAGACAGACCTCCTTTAACAATGACAGAAATGTACATAAATTAAGGCAAAAATGCCCTGTGACATGTCCAGCGTTATGCCATACCTGAAGGGAGGAGACCTGTAAAACTTTTATAAGGATGTCATTTTGTAAGACGATGGCAGAAAACCTTGTTAATGTAATAAGAGGTGGAAGTGTTGGATACCCACAGATACAGAGTTGTAAGAGAAGCAGTCGAAAAATCAAACAAGACTAGTCTCGAGTTAAGGTAACATTTCCATCCTTCCTCTTCATAGTGAAATCGAATCTATCCCTGGGGTTCGGCTGCAGTCATCTCCCACAGAACGCGCTAAGAACTAACCGAATCAGGCCAAATGAAGACAACCGCAGAGAAAACTACCGCTCAAGCGAGATGACAGGAATAGATGAAAGCGTCTCTGCCACTTTTCAGCTGTCATCCGGAAGACAATTAGCCTTACTAGGCATATACACATAGAAATATAAAGGCGATGCTCGGCACTGCGGCCACGCTCTTATACGTAAAGTCACTCACACACAAAGTGACTTGATTTTTGTTTCCAGAGCTTTGATTTTGGGGCATATGGCAGAGAGGTGGGGGGTTATGATATTTCTTAATATATGCTCACCCATGTGCATTATATAAGTATCCTACATATGAGTGCATGTATAGAACGCCCCTACAACAGCTGAAATTCCTCCATAATTCAGATCACCGTAAGTCCATGTGAGCAACCAGGAATGTAAATGGTTTTATGCATACAACCATATTACTGCCATCTAGAACTTCTAGGGCAGTGCTGTAGCAGTGCACTTCTAGACGTCTACGGTGTCTCATAAGTGTCCGATGTCATACAGAAGTCATAGAGCAGCAGAGACACGTGTGACGCCCCAGGGTGCTCTGTATACACAGTCTGCACAATTCCATACAAGTCTGATCTACCTGCCTTAGCAATGAGCTGCAGGGGACTCTTTGTGCCTCCTGCAACTCTGGGATGTGCACAAGGCCAATCTTAAGCCAATTTTAGTAAGTAATGGGATATTGCTAGGATCGGCCATCATCATATGATTATGAGAGACGGACCTCCAGAATGCTCACTGATCCTGAGTTTTTCCGAGCACAGCAACACTCCCAGCAATCTGGCTGTGTGGAGAAGCGCGTCAGAAATCTAGTAATTAATTGGGTGGCCAGGATCGCCCTCGCACAGAGGAAAAACTGTAAAAGGTATACTGAGCAGAAACAGCATTGTAGCTTCTTCAGTGACAGAAGTTGGACCCTTAGAGATATGACAAATCTTCATGACAGCCACCCCTTATTGAGATGGAAATGCCCCTTTCAAATAATTAGGGTCCGCTTAAAGACCATAGAATTAATATTTTTTCATATATTAGTTGGTGCTCACAATGGATCGTTGTTAATTGCCTTAGTTCATTGCTGCTCTGGAAACAACGGCGTACATACTATGATTAAACTTCGATCATCCATATAGAAAAATAGAGAAAATACAGGAAACTAGTAAGCTGTTGGCACAGCAGCTTTAGCACCACCAGCAGCAGCAACAGCTAACACGACAAATGAAACTCCTCGCATTGGCGGTTAGTGGGAGGCCAGCAGTCTCCTCCCCAACTCCAGGGGATGACTCGTACACCAGGAAGATAGTAAAAAGAGTCTTGCAAAAGATGACCTTGGGGGATGACGTTGAAGTGTTCTGACGGTTTTCAAGATGGTGGCGGAGTCGGAGAAATTGAATCCGTAGCAGTTGGCGGAGGTTCTGGCGCCATATTTAACAGGTGAACCACAGAAGGCATATTATGACCTGGTCTTGCAGCCCCATCCCATAGTGTAATTTGTTGGAGGTGTCATACCCCAGGACACATAGCCGCCCGTTGCCCGATGTCTACCGAGACAATGGACTGCAGTGTAGGACGGTGCTGCCCATATTTTGCATATCCTGCCTGCAGTGCTGTCCCTCAACCAGCGGTTGTGCAGGCATGCCCCGTAACGGTGAATGGAGTGCAAATGACTGGCCTGCTGGACTACCTACTCCTTCCTTGCTGGGAAAATGGTGGGCGTCCGCTGTATCCATGGGGACGCTAAGAACTACCCTGTGGCCCGAGTGGTCATAGACACAAACTGTGGTACCGTGTCCCATGTGATGGGTATAGTCAAGGACCTATTACACCATATTGTAAAAGGGCAGGACTTTGCGTTAATTTGGGAAAGGGAAATGCCCGTAGAAAAGCCAGGTCCCTCCCAAAGGCCACAGCTGACTGCTTTCCTTTTTGTGTCCTTGTTAGCGATGAGGATGAAGACGCATCCCCAGAGGCCAACATCCCTTTGGAACTGCCCAACCCAGAGATTTAACTATAAAAGTGGCATCAGACAATGTGACGGTGCTTAATGGTGTTGTTCAAGAGCCAGGGGCCGACACGTGTTACCCGTACTTTGCCGTAAATGGAGAGTTACTATACTTGGTCACCCAGCTGAGAGGGGAGGTAACTGAGCAGTTACTGGTGCCAGGGCCATACAGATGCAGGGTGTTAGACATGGCCCATACACTGTTAGGTGGTCACCTGGGCATGGAAAAAAAAACCCAGGAACTGATCCTCCAGAGGTCCTACTGGCCCGGTTGTCACAGTGAAATCCTAAACTATTTGTAGGTCAAGTCCCACCTGCCAGCAGACCTCCCCAGTGGCCAATATTTTTAGCCCCTTAGTGCCATTGCCTATTATTGAGGTGCCCTTTGATCGCATAGCCATGGATCTAGTGGGACCCTGGTCAAGTCCACCAGAGGACATCAGTATATCTTGGTGGAACCAGACTATGCTACGATATATCCGGAGGACATTCCACTACATATCTCCTCCGCCAAGAGTATCGCCCGAGATTGGATCCAATATCTTCTCTAGAATGGGGTTGCCTAAAGCGATACTGACGGACCAAGGGACCCCCGTTTATATCAAAGGTGATAAAGGGGTTGTGCAAAACCATGCAAGTCATACAACTCTGGACCTCAGTCTACCATCCACAGATGGATGGCTTGGTAGAAAGGTTCAATGAAAACTTGAAGGCCATGTTAAAGAAGGTCGTAGAGAAGGATGGCCGGGACTAGCACTGTCTACTACCATACCTTCTATTCTCCATCAGTGAAGTCCCTCCGGCCTCGACAGGATTCTCTATTTTTGAACTTTTGTATGGCCACCACCCCCGTGGGCTCTTCGACGTAGAAAAAGAGACATGAGAGGCGGACTCTACTCCCTACCGGAGTGTAATCGAGCATGTGGCTCAGATGCAAGAAAGGATTGCCAAGGTGATGTCCATCATGAGAGAACACCACCTCAAAGCAAAAGAGGTGCAGTCGAGGGTGCACAATAGGTCAGGGAGGGTGAGACACTTCAATCTAGGTGATCGAGTACTGATGCTGGTACCTACGGTAGAGAGCAAATTCTGGGCCAAGTGGCAGGGCCCCTACGAAACAGCTGAAAAAGTTGGGTATGTCAACTATAAAGGCCACCAACCAGGGAGAAGGAAGCCCTACCAGTTATAACCACATGAAACTAATTAAGCCATGGCGAGATAGGGAGCCTGTTAAAGCTCCATGTTTGGTGGCCAAGACTGAAGCTGACGTGGGAGAAGTTAAGGTGGCAGAGACGCTGTTACGTGCCCAAAAGCAATAGTACCGAGAGTTGCTACAGTTCTCGGACCTGCCAGGTTGTACAAAGGTCATAGAGCATGAGGTTCTGATGGAGCCTCATGTCCGGGTCAACTTGAAGCCATATCGGATTCCCAAAACTCGTGAAGAGGTGATATCGAAAGAGGTAAAGCAGATGACGAACATGGGAGGCATTGATGAGTCCAAGAGTGGCTGGCCTAGTCCAATAGTCTTAGTACCGAAACTATATGGAGAATGACGGTTTTGTAATGACTATAGGAAACTTAATGATGTCGCCGAGTTCGATACATACCCAATGCTCCATGTTGATGAGTTAATTGAGAGACTAGGGCCGGCTTGGTACATCACTACCCTTGACCTCACAAAAGGATATTGGGTTTCAAAGCACTCCAGCCACATTACGTAGAACTATGGACCGGATCCTAGCTTCCCACAAGAGGTACGCAGCAGCCTACCTGGACGAAATTGTGATCTTCAGCAAGGATTGGGGGAAGCCATTTGAACAAGGTCCAAGAGATACTTGATGCTCTATGGAAGGCGGGATTTTCTTTAAAACCGAAGAAATGTGTCTTGGGTATGGAGGAATCTAAATACTTGTGCTATGTTGTAGGCAGGGGTGAACTAAAGCCCCAGATAAATAAAGTTGAGGTGACCCACAGTTGGCCACAATCCCTCTCAAAGAAGCAGGTCAGAGTGTTCCTGGGCATTGTGGGCTATTACTGCCGGTTTATCCCTAACTTTGCGATGGTAGCGGCCTCTCTGATGGACCACCTTAAAAGGACAAAGTCGGCTATGGCTAAGTGGTCTCCAGAAGCGGAGACAGCCTTCCAGGAACTGAAGCTAGCCCTGTGTAAAGAGCGGATGTTGGTGGCACAAGATTTCTCCATGGAGTTTGTGGTCCAGACGGACGCATCAGATGTCAGGCTGGGCACTGTCTTATCTCAAGAGGTTAACGGGGAAGAGCACCCCATAATGTATCCGAGTCGGAAGTTGTCATCCTGCGAGCAGAATTATTCCATAGTGAAGATGTTATTTTTGGCCATCAAGTGGGCGTTACACAATCTAAGATACTACTACTACCTCTTAGGCAGGAAGTTCAGACTAGTGTCAGACCATGCCCCACTGAAGTGGATGAAGGAGAAGAAGGGGGAAAATGCCCAAGTGACCAGGTGGTTCCTAGCACTTCAGAATTCTTATGCAACGCCGGTGTCTTTGTGCCTTGTTTCCCCTGCGTTACTATGCATGTCTGTGTTATTACCCTTTGCTCCTTTTCCCCTAATCAGCTGGGATACTGTTGTCTGTTAATATTCTGGATGCTGCTCAGTTCCCTGCTTTGCTGCGTAGCCATACATGTGTTGTAGAGTCTTGGCTCTGCTGCATGACCCTCCGCGTGTGCGGTCTCTGGCTGCCACTGTGGAAGTTATCCGCGTGTTGCGAGGTCCTCTGCAGCTGATGCATGACTTTCCACGTGTGTCCATGCATGCAGCTGCTGCCAGGTGCCCTAGGCCTCAGTTCCTGTGCTGGATATGCTGTACCAGTTTCTGTCTGTGCTTAGGGTGCACGCGGCCACACCTTCCTCGCTTTTATTAAGGCCAGCATGTGCGCTTGAATTGCTGTCCCCAGCAATGTTCTCCTGCTGTGCCTGCGCGACGCCTGAGGCCTGAGAGAGATGTTCTCCTGATATGCCGTGCCAGATGACCCTGGACTGCATCAACCCGTGATGACAACCTGCCATCGTCTGACGCCTGGAGACCTGTGATGTTCACCCTTCCTTGATGTGTGGAATTGGGAGCCTGGCATTATTGTGTCTTGTGTTCTGTATAATGACTTTATGTAGTAAACTTTGTTTCTTCTTACCTGACGTTGTGTGGTGTTATCTAGCCCTGCATATCACCACATTGCCCACATGCTCAGCTGCCACAGACCCTGGTCGCTGCCCTTCCCTAGTCCGAGTAGGCTCGGGTCCCCCTCGGTGGTCCAGTGGGTTCAAATTCCATTACCACCTGGGAAGCACGCACCACATCATCGTGGCCTAGCAGTGTGGGAGCGTAAGCTAAGCCGCGTCTTTCCATGACATTTAACTTCCATGTGAAGCATAGGCGAGGGAAACTGCATGCCAATGCTGATGCTCTGTCAAGAGTCCATTGTTTGATGGCAGGTGAATCCCCGGCTTTGGGCAGAGACCTTGAGTCGGACAGGTCCTTGAGGGGAGATATGTGTCATTGCGGTTATTAACTGCGGTGATGTGAGCTCAGAAGCACTCTCCAGCATATATAGTTGCCGAGAGAGTTCTTAGGCCACTCCTGGGCCGAGTTTTACGAGCAGTCATAAGAGATGGGTGAAAATGACTGCTCACATATAACCCTTGAGGCGTGGTTTGGCAAATAATATGGAAAAAGTGTCTAATTCAGTGTCTGAACCTGAAGATGCGTGGATCTCCTGTGTGTTGGTCTGTGCTAAGACCTAAAGAACTGGAAACTACCCCGAGCGGGCGGATCCGCTGTATTGTATGAACTTTTTACTTTGTGTTTTCACTTTGTGCCAGAAAAAGCGTTTTTTTTGTTTGTTATCCTGAGCAGTTGATGAACTTTAAATAAACTTGCCTATAAGTTTCAGCAATATCGCTTCCTGTGCCTACCTCAACAGCGGCTGAGTACAAATCTCTACAATACATATATACAAACAAACAAACATACATTTGTAGATTGTGAGCCCTCGCGGGCATGGTCATCTCTCCTCCTGTACCAGTCGTGACTTGTATCGTTTAAGATTACTGTACTTGTTTTTATTATGTATACCCCTCACATGTAAAGTGTCATGGAATAAATGGTGCTATAACAATAAATAAAAAGAATAATACATACAATGGAGACTTTTAGGTCTTTCGTTACTTTCCACCATTACATCTTACACTCCACAAGTTTATAGAATAGAATTTTCCAAATTGCTTTTTTTGCTGCCCGATCGAATCAAACTTCCGAGATGGCCCAGGTTATATTTTATCTGATGTAGGCAGATTACAATCAATAACTAGTTTAAGCCCAAAAGAAATAGATCTGGGAGCACTAATGTGGAACGTAGTACGTATTAGTCAGGATACAAAGAGTGGCAATGAGCAGATTGGTTTTGTAGCTACTCAATTAGAACCTACTTTATTACATCAATACCGGCCCGGGTAGTTACTACAACGAAGGGTCTGCATTTATCAATGTGAAAGTGGACATACAGGTCCGAGAGCTGCAGCTCACAGCGAGAAGGCATCAAGGACACACTGAAGGGAAAAAAAGTGGATCAATATTAACAAGCTTTTCATTTCATGCTTGCCCAGTTAGGGGAGGGCTGACAATATACTCAGATTATGGGAGCTACCTTTGCGTAACACAAGAGAGGTTATTACCAAAAGCAGGGGAAATGGAGTGTTCTCCACACTGACAGGACTACTAACAGGACTGTGCTGCTTCTTAAAAGATGCATTAAGCAATGCCACAAGTCTACCCGAAAAGACAATTTATTTATTTTTTAACCTCTGCCACCTTCGGACTTTATATCCTCCTTCAGATAGGGTCGATAAGTTTAATATTAGGAATATGAAGTTATGAGATCATATAATTAGAATGCTTGTGTTCTATACAGAAGAGTGAGCCCAATAGTAGAAATCAAAAACAGCCCCCTTTATGGAGCATGCCTGAAAAACTGAGACCATTATCGCCCCTCGTCTGCCAACAATACACATTCAATAGCTCAGACGAACACTCATGTGGCCAACAGCTATTCTATTGATCGCTCCATACACATGCACGATCAGTTTGGCTCAGAATTCATTTGTTATGAATTGGGGAGAGAGGGGAATTTGCTGCCAGACACCTAGGTTGGACAAGAAAAATTCAACACGTCTAATCTTTTCCTCTTCCAACATAGGCTTAACAAATGTAGGTTGAACACCTAATACAGTGAGATGGTTGGCAGGTTTGGCCATCTTTTCCCGGGAGAGGAGAGTCCTGCATACGTTTTTACTACACAGTAACCAAGAGGATGACACCAATCGGGACTGTCCCACACCTTATAGTTTGCCCATCTTATTTTGATGCCCTTGCATGAAGCACTGTATGGTAACCCCCAACTTTGCAGTCTCAAGAAAGTGACACAACAGACCCTTACCAAACATTTTGTTATGCTATCCACCAAGTTATAGGGGTTGTACCAACTTTGAGAATTATCCCTAATATTGAGGGTAGAGAATAAATTCTCAACTGCAGGAGATCCAGCCACTGAGACACACATGGATCATGAAAATGTGGCTCTGCGGAGCCCTGAGTCAAGGAACTGTAGCTCAAGTATGCGCATCTCCATATCATTCATGGTCTGTGGGATAGCCAGAGATCGCCAAGTGCTTTACTCAACTATATCTGGCAGCCCCATAGAGATTGAATGGAGCAGAAGTGTGCAAGCTAACCTTCCTTCTACTCAGACAGGGCTCTGCAATTCCTATTCTCGGGATCAGTGGGGGACCCAGTGGTTAAAGTTATCCCCCAGTCTGATAGATAGGATATAAAACTTTCAAATTTGGTACAACTATTTTAGCCTTAAAGTATGTGTGTTATTTCGAGAAAGGGGTTATTTGCTAAAACCAGATTTCCAGTAATCAATGGATGCAAGAATGCAACTTGTACTAGTGGGATAACTAATATAGAAACACTAGACTTGATTTAGAGCCAATAAGTGAAATTATATGACACCGGTTCCCATGTGTGTACCTCGCATACAGCATATCATTATTATCATTCAGGCAACACGGGGAGCAGATCTGTCGTCCCGCTATGCTGTCCCAAGGACAGTCTAGTATAAGTAACAGATCTGCTCTCCTATTAGCAAAATAGCACAATATTTATAGTCCCATTTCAGCAAATCAGATCGCTATGGGACATCAGCAATTAAATGGAATCTGTCACCTATTAATCTGGGTATACAGGCTATAGACTGCTGGAAAAAAGTCCTACCTGTGTGTTTAATATCAGATGCCTTGTTGCTGATAAATAATTTTTATCACTTTATGTAAATTACCTTTTCCAGGCTCTGGGGAGGATGGTGCCTGGAAGATAACTCTGCCTCCAGAGCTTGTTTCAAATAAAACAGGGAGTTACCAGTGTGAGACAAAACCAACACAGAACAGGAGAAATGAAATTATTCTTCTTACAAACACATTTTTTGTTTTTCTCTCAGCTTTGCTGTATTGCAACAATTACAATATTACAGCCCTTTCTGCCTGTGAGATGGAAGCTGAGAGGAACCTGCAGATGTGTCAGGTATAATCACACACAGTTCTGCGGTGAGATCAGGAGAGCGGCCATTACACATCACACTGGTAACTCCCCCATCTTGTAAAACAAGCTCTGGAGGCAGAGTTATCTTCCAGCCAGCATTCTCCTCTGCAAGAGGTCATTTACCTAAAGTGATAAAGAGGATTTATCAGCAACAAGGCATCTGATATGAGACATATAGGGAAGACTGTTTTCAGCAGTCTATAACTGTAGGTCTTGCTGCAGTGATAGTTTATTTTGATCCAGCAAGGAGTGTAAAACAGATCTGGTCCAATGTTTCGTCAGGGAGCGGTCTTCGTCAAGGACATCTGTTGCAGGTGCAGGTAGGCAGAAATCTAGTAGAGCAATAACGTAAATTTTAAATAAAGAGGTCCTGATAAATACCAATCAAAAGAAACTGGCACTTAAATGCGTAGATCAAAACAATGTTCGGATTAACACCAAGACGGTACCCGAAAATAAAGAGATCCAGTAATATTACAAAGATATATAAATTTTATTATTACAAAATTTTTTATAAATACATAATAAAGAGCAATGCCCAAAGGGGAACACTGAACAAAACGCTGTTATCACCGCTCAATAAATCTACCAATAGATGCAGAGTGTAAATTTAATATCTTACATAGATGTAACTATAAGAAAATATCAATACAAAACTGCATTCATATGCCACATGTTCCCAAACATGGGAAGATAAATATATCACTACCAAGCTATATCATTTATATAAAAGAGACACTCACAATGCCCATTAAATCACAACCATACAGTTGACAAGCACTAGAAAATAACCAGGATAATTCCTTAAAGACACATAACATGGGACAATAGTGAAATTATCTTGAAGACAGTAAAACTTAGGTGGCGAAGCGTGGCAAATCCTCCCTCACCCACTTCCAAGGCTATGTCCATTATAATGACAAAATAATCACGATACCCATAGCAAAATGTAATACAACATCAAGGCCAAAGATTAAAAGGCACTAATAATAATAGCCAGGGTAATATCTGTGCTGATATGAGGCATAAAACAACTATGAAATTACCTTGAAGTGGGTGGAACTAGCGTGGCGCAGTGTTGCGTGTCCCCCCTCACCCCTACGCACGTTTCGCACGGGCTTCTTCCGGGGGCGCCCCCGGAAGAAGCCCGTGCGAAACGCGCGTAGGGGTGAGGGGGGACACGCAACACTGCGCCACGCTAGTTCCACCCACTTCAAGGTAATTTCATAGTTGTTTTATGCCTCATATCAGCACAGATATTACCCTGGCTATTATTATTAGTGCCTTTTAATCTTTGGCCTTGATGTTGTATTACATTTTGCTATGGGTATCGTGATTATTTTGTCATTATAATGGACATAGCCTTGGAAGTGGGTGAGGGAGGATTTGCCACGCTTCGCCACCTAAGTTTTACTGTCTTCAAGATAATTTCACTATTGTCCCATGTTATGTGTCTTTAAGGAATTATCCTGGTTATTTTCTAGTGCTTGTCAACTGTATGGTTGTGATTTAATGGGCATTGTGAGTGTCTCTTTTATATAAATGATATAGCTTGGTAGTGATATATTTATCTTCCCATGTTTGGGAACATGTGGCATATGAATGCAGTTTTGTATTGATATTTTCTTATAGTTACATCTATGTAAGATATTAAATTTACACTCTGCATCTATTGGTAGATTTATTGAGCGGTGATAACAGCGTTTTGTTCAGTGTTCCCCTTTGGGCATTGCTCTTTATTATGTATTTATAAAAAATTTTGTAATAATAAAATTTATATATCTTTGTAATATTACTGGATCTCTTTATTTTCGGGTACCGTCTTGGTGTTAATCCGAACATTGTTTCAATAACGTAAATTGTAAGATCTCTTTCACGTCAAGGTGGACCTTTGTGGAGCAGGAGCCGTGAAACAGGAAATGCAATAAGCAGGGTATGTCCTTGACAAAGACCGTTCCAGGTGGAAACGCTGGTCCATATCTGTTTTTGACTCCTTGATGGATCAAAATAAATCACCGCAGCAAGACCTACAGTCTCATTTTCTTTTGTGGTGCTCAGGTTTCTTCCTCAACATGGAATGATTTTAAAGGCATGGGAAATTTGGTCAGTCCCTGTTTTGTTACGTATAGTACCTCAAAACTAACTGAACAAAGAGTGATCTGCTACTACAAACAATCAATTAGCTGCTGGGATGTATAGGAGAACCCACAAGCAAGTGTTCTATTTCCCTGCAGCACCACCGCAGGAGGGATGAAGCATTACACTGCTCTGCAGTGCACGAATGTTCCGAGTCTTCCACAGTGAAAGATTTTGTAGCCATTCTCCACTCTGGCTACTAAATAGGGATTTATCTAACCTGACAATCCCTCTAATGCTTACTTATAAAAGATGACACTAACTTCTGCCCTCAAAATTATTTTCTATGTAAAACTTTCAGTAACACATTGTGACTACATTGTACTGTGGCAGGGGGAGCTGTACTGATATTGTGGTCAACCACTTACAAAAGAAATGGAATGAACTTAAAACACATCAGGGTAAAAATATCCGCTAACCCAGTGTTTCTCAACTCCAGTCCTCAAGACCCACCAACAGGTCAAGTTTTCAGGATATCCTTAGCATTGCACAGGTGATTTCAACACCTGCTCAATCATTAATTTCATCACCTGTGCAATACTAAAGAAATCCTGAAAACATGACCTGTTGGTGGGTCTTGAGGACTGGAGTTGAGAAACACTGCGCTAACCCATCCTGGCTAGAAGACTGCACAGGTAAATCACAGGACACCATGCTTGGCTGGACACATTGTTGATACGCCCGTGTGCTTCAGCACAGCGTTAGGTGTGCACCATCAATAATGATTTAGGTCTACACTCGGTAAGGGAAAAGGGTTTGTTTTTCTTCCTGAAGGTCACAAAGCCGCTCTCTGCAAATCCTGTCAGCTGTGGCCCCTGCAGTATGTTTCTACTACCGGGCATAAGATAACTGATTCATTTTGTCATCCTTGCTCAATGTTTGCGCCACACCAGGGCTGAAATGCACCTCCAGACTCAATCTGACGCCTTTAACAAGGTTCACGCCTTAATATTTCAAAGCGTGCAGCGCGGTCACAAAGAAAGTGACACCTGACAAGATAGAGAGCGGAGAAAAAAAAAAAAATCAGAAGATTAAAAATGATACATTCTCCAGTACGCTGATGAAGAATACAACAGGCGCACTTCAGCATAGAGGCCACGATGTGTTCATCCTAACAATCCCGGATATTCTATTCTACATCACCGTCTATTCATTCTAACCACTCCACACATGACAGGCAGGTCCTTTTATCTCTTTGCTACATCCATCATAATTTACGCTAACAGATTTGCAGCTGCCAGGAACTTGAAGAAGGAAAACTTACACTACTGATGTAATCAGCATCTGGATCTCCAGACAACAGCAACTGAGTAGGACTATCTTATCAGTCTCAGGTGCTTGTCCACTTTAGAAATCCCTTTTTTTTGTCAAAAAGGTTTCTGGGATATAAACTGATCCAATAATATACTGCTGCCAAGGCCTGCTTTGGTCAGCAGCAAATAGTAGAAGAACTGTTCAGATTCTCATGTGATGCAACTTGCCAGCATTCCGTCAGCACTGTAGGTGTTATGACCCTTTCCTCACTTACTGGCCATTGTCTTGCTTGCCCTTAAATGAAAACCCAGTTCTCAGTTATGTATGTATTCAGTTTGACAGACAGAATAGAAGGAACAGAAAGACAAGCTCCGCCCTCTTCTTCCTGTTGATGAACAAAGCCCGCCTCCCACTTCCTGTACAGAAATAAAAACATCCCCCACTTCCGGTAATCTGATGCTACTACTAGAGACAGGTTACACTTGACAACAGGTAGTGGACAGCAAGTTAAGCAGAAAGTTGCCTGAGCGATCAGTGGTCATCTAACTCAGATTTGCCGAACATGGGATATTAAATGTGATACCAAGATTAAACAGATTCTTTAATCATTTAAAAGTTTATATTTTACTAAGTGCCATGAAGCCGGTTTTGACTACAGAACACCATTGTATAATGTTTTCAGAGAATGTTCTGTCTTTCCTTTGATCTCTCCCGAACATTATTGGACATTTTCCTATCCTACAAAGCTTTATAATAAAATTATATTTTAATGCACTGGGATCATCTTGTTGCATTTTTTTGGGGAACATTCATTCTTCCTTTTAGTGAATTTGTGACGTGTCCCACCTAGTTATAAAAGGCATGCACTAGAAATACATGAAATAAAAAGGGGTTTTTCATGTGCATTTTCTTTAGATCAATTGTGTGGTCTGCTATGCCTGTAGCAGCATAATTATACTGGTATGTATGTATATTATACAGGAGCTGGAACAGGCAGATAATCAAGTTTAAGAACCATATGGAATTTTTAAAGAGCGCTCATTCAGAAGTCCATTGACAAAAAGAAAGAAAAAAGGCAACTGCTCTGGAAAGCAGCAATTTTGGGGAACACTGGTTCCTGTCAGTTGCCCTGTACGGAGTTACAGACCTATTAAAATGTAATTACGTAGCTGGCTGTGTGACAAAACCCAAGCATTTATCCCACATTCTTGACCAACTTTTGCATAGTATAAGATTCTTATTTTATTTGGGAATGTGGTGTGTTTGAATGCGGCTGGTAGAAGTACAAGATACATCACACCGAGGATTCACACTTTATGTTTGTAGCCCCAAGAGGAAAAACGGTTTGAGTGGACATTAGTTGTTTGGGTATAACTCCAACACAGCATCATAGGAGGGCCTTAGATAGAAAAATAAATAAAATTACCCAAAGCAAGAAGAGACTGGGAAGGAGAATCCATTGACTTTTTTGGGCAACAAGGTAATTTTTTTCCACGTCACAAAATGTAATTGATGAAGGTTAGCACCCTGTAACTTCCGTAATCACTACAACACTGGAGCCACGGAGCTCCACCAAGCGTCACAATTTCTTTTTTCCTAAGATCGCTAGAATGCATTGGGATTGAAATCCACATATAATTGAGACTATCTTTATACTTGAAACCTTTGGTAGAGATTTATCAAAACTTGTATAAAAAAAAGTGGAGCAATTCTCCAGGTCATTAATAAAAGTCTGTTGGAAAAAAAATCTATTAGAGAATTCGGAGTTTCATATGGGAGCTCCATCAATCAGCTGAAGCAAAAAACTACTGCAAACAGCAATTGTTGTTCAGGAGGATCCAGCTTCTCTATCCCTAATAGGGATAACCCACTGGTTTCAAAGCTTCATTTCCCCCCGTGGTGGTGCTCCAGAGAACCTGAACATTTTCTGCCACTTTCTTTCGCATATATCAGAAGATGTCCGGTTGGTCCCAACACTGGTAACCCTACCATCACACAACTGTCTGGGGCCCATCTAACAAAAAGCTAACACCCTTAATTGCCATATAGCTACTTTTACACTTCTGCTAATATCACCAAGGAATTGAGATTGATTAACTGAAGAGGTTGTCCAGCCTAAATCAACTTAAAATTTTATAGAAAAAAAAAAAGTAGTCATATGCACTTTCTCAATACTACATTACTCTGATTCCAACACTTTCTAGTCCTCCAGTCTCTGCTCCTGATCATGTTAACACTGCAGCCAACTAGTAATTGGATTGGTGGTCCTGGCACATGAAGTAGAGAGACTAAACGGCACGTGAAGCGGAGAGACTAAACGGCACATGAAGCGGAGAGACTAAACGGCACGTGAAGCGGAGAGACTAAACGGCACGTGAAGCGGAGAGACTAAACGGCACGTGAAGCGGAGAGACTAAACGGCACGTGAAGCAGAGAGACTAAACGGCACGTGAAGCAGAGAGACTAAACGGCACGTGAAGCAGAGACTAAACGGCACGTGAAGCAGAGAGACTAAACGGCACGTGAAGCAGAGAGGCTAAACGGCACGTGAAGTAGAGAGACTAAACGGCACGTGAAGTAGAGAGACTAAACGGCACGTGAAGTAGAGAGACTAAACGGCACGTGAAGTAGAGAGACTAAACGGCACGTGAAGTAGAGAGACTAAACGGCACGTGAAGTAGAGAGACTAAAAGGCACGTGAAGTAGAGAGACTAAACGGCACGTGAAGTAGAGAGACTAAACGGCACGTGAAGTAGAGAGACTAAACGGCACGTGAAGTAGAGAGACTAAACGGCACGTGAAGTAGAAAGACAAAACGGCACATGAAGTAGAGAGACTAAACAGCACGTGAAGTAGAGAGACTAAATAGCATGTGGAGAGACTAAACGGCATGTGAAGTGGAGAGACTATATGGCACGTGAAGTAGAGACTCTAAATGGCATGCCAAGTAGAGAGACAAAACAGCATGTGAAGTAGAGAGACTTGTGGGGGACTCAAGCAACAGATGATCGGTGAGGCAAGTTAATTTTTTTTTTTTTTTTTTTTAAGTGAGGCTGATCAACCACTTTAAATAAAACACCTAGTACTCCACAAAAATTAAGATTGGCCAACCAATTCTAACTGGAAGGACGGTAAAACTCCAGAAAGAACAAAATGTATTTTAAAAGCATAAAAATGCGTATGAAAAAAAATCAAATAAGAATTAATTGCCATGAAAAAAGTCCTCTCTGCCTCTAGCGCCTTTATTAATCACATTCCAGCACCAGACGCTGAGAGTACATCAAACTGCACCAAATACTTTTCACATGACAAGCTCATAAATTATTCAACTCATTAGTATCACCAAGAGGAATAGAAATAGCATCAGTGTAAAAGACACATAGAAGTGGAAAAGGGTCAATGTAAAGTTTCATAGGCTGATCTCCATGTGTCCAAACTTCAAAAAGACAAACACATCTACACATCTGCTTTTTGAAAAGTGAATCGGAGCGAATACAAAAGTACAAAATTGTTGCGTTTCTCGAGTTTTATAAACTAAATCCAAGCAGTATGGAAAAAATCACTCAGAGCACACAAAGCTAACTTAATATAGTGACTGAAAGCATGGATCATCATACTGACCGTATTCAATGGCAGCTTTTAATCTGGCATCGGAATGAGTGGAACCGAATGCATTGCGTACAAAGCGTCTCCTCCTTCGCAAGTCGTCTTCCCAATAATCCAGTCTCCAGAAGTCATGGAGTTGACTAAAAGAAATAATATGAGATAATAATGAAACAAACAAGCCTGATACATCAAGAATTATGCCTATCTAAACTTCAATTGCCCAGTCATCAATTTGCCCTGACCAGACATTACTGCTGCTATGTTATGGCCTAGCTTACGGGGCATAAAGACTGTTGGCTGAACCCACCAATATCGAAGTGTCCAGCCGACCATCTAATCTGTATGGGGGCGCCGACCAAGTGATGATTGAGAGAGATGTCGACTATGCATTTCCAGTTTTGGACTGCCAATCAAATTTTTCTCCATGAGATAAACTGCCGGCCGACACTTCGGTCAGCAGCTTTCTCATAGAGAACACAGGAGCACTCGGTCGAAGGAGAGCTCTTGTGTATGGGAGAGCTGTCTGACATAGCTATTGGCCGAACAATGAGCCAAAACATTGTTCATTCAACAGCCATCTAATGTTTGAGATGATACACATGCAGCATATAAATGCATGTTGACATTGGCCATAAAACATACTTTTACTTATTTAGTTACAGCAGGGTTTTTGCTCACTTTGTCTTTTGCAGGTTTTATGTTTTATGGCCAATGTCAACATGCATTTATACGCTGCATGTGTATCATCTCAAACCAAGCTCAAATTTTGTGTTTTTTCTTAGCCATCTAATGTGTAAGGTCAGCCTAAGACAAAGCCTCGTCACTGGCAGATGGGCTCACACAATTTGATCAAACTGCGTGCCAAGTACAGTGAACGTAGAAGTAATGTAGTTCACAAGTCATATTTAATGATCACATATACCTTTTAATGCTCCAAAGTTGTATTTGTTTGATTGCATACCATGTTAGTTTCATATCTTACAATAAAGCTCCTGGTCTCCAATGTGTAATCAGTAACAGGACCTCCAGTTTATCATGGGTCATTTAAAATAATGGTCTCTTCACATGTGACCACATAAAGCTTCTGGGCCTGGATGTGACCGCTACCTTTGCACCACCCATAGCTAAGCCACTGCCCAGTTCGCCTCCATCATAGGACCCTAGTATTTGAATAGTTAAGTCTAAACTGGTTTTTAGCATCTGTATTTATCATAATATATTTCTTGGCAATGCCTTTATGGAAGGGATTATCTGATGTGAGACAAACCATTTAATAGAGGTGTTCCCATCTTAAACAGGAAGGACATGGTTCCATGAAATTTCATGGAAATCTGAAAGCTGGGAGTTCCACCTTTGAACCCACCCTTCTCCAATTATGAGGGGTTTCCAAATGTCGGACCACCACTTGCTCGGTTGAGAAAAAAGCTCATTTCACTATGGGTCTCCCACTGAGTAGCTCCTACTCTTCCTGACTGCATGCCTACAGTGAGAACCAATGGCGTGACGGTGGAGCTACAAACAGTCTATAGGAATGGCAGAGATAAAGGAGTGCATGAGCTCTTGACTGGAGCCACAGACTGTGGTAGTTTAAAGGGGTGATCAGTGGAGGGGTCCCTGGAGTACAGACCCCACTGATCAGATATTTATCACCTATCCCGTGGGCAGTAAATGTCCATGGTAGGAGAACTTCTTCAGATGAAACTAGAATTTATTCTCCTGACAGCTTTAACTACTTGGAGTTTATATAACACCCGATGTATTACAATGCAGAGAACAATCATGACAGAGCGCTGATGGCCTTTGTATTTACATGTGAAACAACCTAAAGTAGCCGGTATTTAATGGCTTCTCGTACTGGTACAGAGCATTCATCACAAGCAGCCCATTTACTAATTCAGCATCAAATTACAAGTATTAATGACACGCAGCTTGCTTTCCTTTACAGAGGTTTAACGCGCCTTGTAAATCAAAGAGAAAACCTTCTTATAAACAGTTTGCCTTTTAATGGCTACGGTCCCTCAGCAGCCTGGAATTTATAAGCAGAAAATATGACACACATGACTTTGGGGGGTGGTGGGACCATGATTAAAATACCATGCTGAAATATTCATTGGCATAATTCCCCATTGCCCCCAGCAAGCTAAGAAAATTACTATTTTATTCATTAATAACACTGAATTACAGTTGCAAAAAAATATTCCCAAGTGCGGTAATTGTTGTGGTGAATTATAACCCTTCCATTAATGTGCCGCCAACGGTTTATGGGCGCTAGTGAAAACAAACAATTTTGGGCCATGGCCACTTGCCGTTTAACCAGCCTTTGTGTTTTCTTATGCAAATCACTTCATTCCTTGCTGGTAAATCACAGGCAGCACTAACAGCCGGTAACAATGATGTTCGACGGTGCATGGAACAATGGAAATATCACAGAAATCTTGTAATTAAAGGCAACTACATAAAATAAATGTGTGTTCTCTGTAACAACGAGCTATATCAAGGTGGCTACAATAATGGCAAAAGTGAGAAGCAGACAAGTAAAACTATCAAGTCATTCAAGTCTTAAAACAGGTAGCTTATCATTACTGGCCTAAGTGTACCCGGACAGGAACAACACGAATACTGGCAAATTTTTACCAACCTAAAGTGACAATCCTGATCTCGTTCGGTGACGCTGTTCCATTCAGTTTGGTGCAGAGCTGTATGTGTTACATACAATAGTATAATTACCATTCATGTTGGTAAATTATGGATACTTTATTCCCTCAACCATCTCCATCTTGAACCCCATCGGGGCTGTCAATTTATGGGAGGGGAGTTTTGTACAATTTACGATACATCCTTTTTAGCCTAGAATGGTAAAAATTTGCCAGTGTTCATGTTCAAAAATCAAGATTGGTACATTCAGGCCAGTAGCAATCAGCTACTGACTTCCTGTTCATCTTTGATTTGTCAGAAGGATAGTGACACCAGCGGTGATTGGGTGCCGGGGTCACGTGTTACAACAATGGCACAAGAGCCGCAGGAACAGCACCAACACGGGCGGTGAGTATAGGCTTTTTTATTTTATCGGGGCTAAACATTTAGATAAAGAAGTTTGAATGGAATAGGAGGCTTAGTGGCCAGGGAAAAAAAAATAACAAGCGTTCGCTTTTGTTTCTTTGTTTTGCAAAGCTAGTGATATGGACAATAAGCACGGTGGCTCAGTGGTTAGCACTGTTGCCGTACAGCGCTGGAGTTCTGGTTTCAAATTCAACCAAGGACAACATCTGCAAGGAGTTTGCATGTTCTCCCTGTGTTTCCTCCAGGTTCTCTGGTTTCTTCCCACACTCCAAAAACATACTAATAGGGGAATTTAGATTGTGAGCCCCAAAGCAGACAGTGATGATTTCTGTGAAGCGTTGTGCGTAATGATGGTGCTATATGAGTAAAATAAATAAATAAAACATTTCACATAAAACAATGATTTAAACAATAGGCAATTTTCTGACTAAACTTTAAATGCTTAAAAATGTAAGTGATAATCTTTCAGGTCCATTATTAGTATATTATATACTCATAAAAATATAATTAACATCAAACCGTGACAAACGTTCAATAGTTTATTGGAAGCCGCAGCTTTAAAAGAGGATCAATCAAGGTGACAGACAAAACAGAATTAGGGCCTCTATATATACAGATTCATGCCTATAGAGGTTACAGCACACACAGCTGCCCAGCTCTCCGCACAATAAGGGCTCATTCACACATCAGCTTTTCTCATTCAAGTTCTGTCCGTCTTTTTCACTGATAGAACATGTACCTATTAAAGCCTATGGGTCTGTTCACATGTTCATGTACTTTGCTGATCGAGTGGTCAGATTTTGGTCCGAGTCTTGATTCAATCTCACCAATGCAAGTCAGTCCAGGATGCGGATGCCATCTGCGTACTGTTTGTTTTTCACCAAATGTTTAAAACACAAGAACCTTGGGAAACCTCCAGAATTATTTTTTGGAATACAAGAAAAACTGATGAAACTCTGCTGGTAAAAACTGATGTACTGAGCAAACACTGCTGAAAATCTGATCAAAAACGCTGTTGAAACTTGGTGTCAAGGAGTGACTGACCCAGTGTGACACGACCCAACGGTTGGTCGGTCACCAAACAGCACAACACACAAGGAAACAATAACAACGGTGGGCTCTGTCGATAGGCAATGGGGGAATGGACACCTCCTGCACTTACCTGAGGATGTGCCCTGATCTCTCGATCATCCCTGTACAGGTTCTTTCACCCCGTTGCCAAGCAGGACACCAAATCCCTCACTTGCCCTGCTCTTATCCCTAAGAAGTGAACTGGCAGGTGAGAGCACTGGTCCCACCGCTGCACTAATACAACAAAAAGGACAACATAACAAAAAATGCAACACTCATTTTTCTGCTGCAAAGCACCACACAGCAGGATAAAAACACCAGATCAAAATATTCAGCTGAAGCACCACTGCACCCAACGAGCTCCTTCCTCCAGAGTGGTCACTGTAGAAACCTCCAACACCGACCGCCAGCTGATGCATCGGGTGACCTCTTGAAGGATGGCGAGAGTGGTCACCACCCACATCAGCCGACCCAGCAGCAAAGCAACAACAGCAGCAAGCCAGCGGGGTGGGGGGGGGGGACTGACATTAACCCCCAATGGGCTGAAAAGAAAAAAAAAATTAATTTGAGAAACCAGTTCTGCCACAGATCCAAAAATGGATTGTGACACGGGCTATTTTTTTATATAATAAAACACAAGGAAAAATAGTCCCTGAAAGATAATGGGGTGTATTGGTAGACACCAAACTCAACTCTAGTGACCAGTTGCCAATGTTTTTGCCAAGGCAAATAAAATAATTGAATGCAATAAAAAAGACAGATGCTCATGGCAAGATCATCATTCAGCCTCTGTACAAGTCGCTAGTGGGGTCACACATACTGGAGCCACAAATTGTACACAGTATTGTAAGCAGGGCTGTGGAGTCGGTAAGCCACAGTTGCGACTCCGACTCCTGGATTTTATCAGGCTCCGACACCTTCATAAATGTCCAATTCATTACAACAAATTTACTGTTGTAAAATATTAAACATCGTGCTTATTCAGTTTCTCACCATCATATAAGTAATCAGACCACTTAGAGCAAAAACTACATTTATTAGAATACAATTAGAATATAGCAAATAACTTTTATAAACTTTTCTAAACTGTAAGTAAATATGCAATAAACACTTTTATGCAGTTAATAAGAAGAAATCTATAAATTTGCCATCAGAAAAAGTATTGCCTCTGTCAGATCCTCCTTCATGGATGCCCTCAAATCTGATCTAATTATTTTGAGAGCAGAGTCTCTACACTAACTTGTGTTGGTGGCAAAGCAGTAACCACTCGGGCAACATCTCTGACAATGTCAGGATACAGAGGAATCGCTTGTTGCACTGTTATTTTTGATGAACGGTCAAATTTCTTAATTTCTTTTAGTGCACATGAAAAATTCTGCTGAAATGTACTGGCTGTGTTGCTTGATGGGGATGACTCTTCTTCTATGCGGGAACGCTTTGCACGGTCCTTGTGATCCAAATATTTTTCGAAATTAAATTCTTCATCAGTTGATGATGAGGGTGAAGATGTGGCAGGACGACCAAATTCTTCTTGTTCCTCCTGACTGTTCTGCAACCCTTTCATCCTTACTGCTATTTCAAACAGAGCTTCTTTTCCTTTACTTAGCTATTGATCATCTAGAAGAATCCGATGCATTGGGTCTACATAAACAGCTGCCAAAAGAATGTTATTTTGTAATAGTAGCTCCTCTCTCCGTTTCATTGATGTAGCAATGCCACTTGCAATTAACCCTCCTCTTTGGGACAGGCGAAACATCAGGTTCTTCCACTCCTTTAAGAAAATACCTGGAGTTAAGTCCTCTGCTTGTAATTTTTTAGTCACTGTAAATGGGTGCTCTAGCAATTTTTCCAGCTCAGTCACCTGATTCCACTGACTTTCAGTTAGCGTCAGTTGAGGGTTAGCCATGTCTACAAGAAAGGTTTTCAGTTCAACCAAGCGCTGAATCATTAAGTAAGTACTGCCCCATCGTGTGGCTTGATCAATAATTGCCCCTTTTCCAGCACGTCTCTTCAAAATTGAGTCAACTTTAGGGGTTCTGGCAACAGTAGCCAATTTTCTCACCTTGCCAATCAGTGCAGCAGCATGTCCTTCTTGCAGACTGTCTCTTATAGCCAGCTGTAGCGTATGCACAACACAGCGCATGTGATGAATGAAAGAACATATTGACACAGTTTCAACAAGATCATCTAAACTATCATGTTGCTGTTCATCTGAAGCAACTTCAGTTTGCTCCTCAGTTACAATACTGTGTTCCTCTATTTCAAACATTTCTGTGTCTGTGGACCCAGAATGTTCTTCTAGCTGCTGGTCACCATCATTACTCTCATTCATTAGCTTAATAGTACTTATCATATTTGAAGCATTGTCAGTTACGACAGAAAGAACTTGCTCTTTTTTAAGTTCATAGTCTTGCAGAACCTTTTCCACCAAGACCTGGAGAAACTCACTGGAGTGATGAGCTTTGGTGTCTTTTACTGCCAATGTCTTGGTAACTATTTCATTTTTGTCACAAACAAATCGGACATTGATGGCAAAATAGTTCACTCTGTGACGTGTGCAGGCATCCATTTTAAGAAACAGAAAGCGTCCCTTGAGAGTTTTTTTTAAGTTCTTCCTTTTGTTTAAAAGCTTCTTCGATTACTAACTTTATAATACTCTCTCTCTCCAGAGAAACACCAAGCTTGCGGGCCATTTCCCCATTCAGACACATAAAAGCTGGTCGTGAAAATAATGAAATAGGCACACTATCCTTTACAACAAGCTCTATGATCTGTTTTTTAAATGTATCTACTGTCATTGTCACAGTAACTTTGTCACTGACAAAATATCTTGCAACTGATGGCTGCAAAGTTCTCTGCTCCTTTGTTTGGCTGGAAGAGCTGGGCACTGGTTCATTGGTTTGGATGCAGTCTTTCTCATCCACTGCTTTCTTTCAGTACTTCTGGATGAAAGCACTGTAAATGTCTCTTTAGATTAGAAGCTCTGGTAGGAGCATTTTTATCTTTGCCTGAATATGCACTCATCTTGGCTTCACAGCATTTGTTTTCGTCTGGATCATTTGTCATACACTGACAGACATAATGTTTTCTATCTTGAGTGATGGTGAAATGTTCAAATACAGCTGATTTAATGTGATGCTTCTTTGACATTCTCAGGTTTTTAATTCTGCATTCACAATCCAAATGACAATTGTTTTTCCTAAAAACAATTGTACAAAATTATTTCCAGGTCGTACAACTGATATAGTGGTCAGTAATACTGTTATTATTCCTCATGTACTCACAGTTAACTGATGCAAAGTTTGTTGAAAGGATAATACTTCTTACAGTCTTCCTCTTCTGAGTAGCAGGCAGCTGTGAGATGCTTGGAAGACGCACACCTAGTATGATCTAGTCTAGAGGAGGAGCTTTACTACTAAGAATTTGCAACACATTTTCACTTTCAGTTTCATACATTGTAAGTAGGGGGGTTGGGGCAGCATGAGGTTAACCAAGTATAAGATTAGATAAGGGCAGTGGAGAACAGTGACACACAAGAAGTAAGAAATGTCTCTATCTCCAGCAGAACTGCTTATCACTGTTCATAGTTTGATAGAACATATATATTTGAGTAACATTTATAAAATTCATATGAAAGTTCAATTATGAAATATTAATACATTTTGTTTAAAGCTGGAGTCGGAGTCGGTACATTTCTACCGACTCCGACTCCAACCAAAACTAACTCCGACTCCACGACTCCGACTCCACAGCCCTGATTGTAAGGAGGACATAGCTGAACCAGAGCCGCTAGAGAGAAGCAAGACCAAGGTTTTTAAGGGAATGGGGCACTTCACATCTCCCTCATGGGGTTTTTGCCTTCTTCTGGATCAAACTGTTAAGTTATAGGTTGCCAGACATAATTGCGTCTTCTGTCATTCTCCTCCAATAACATCTATTTCTACAAGACAACAAGGAGCAGGTAAATGGAATGGCAGGTCATGCATGCCCCTTGTTAGAGGAATGGATGGGGGATTTGTAATGTTTAGCTTGCAAAAGAGAAGACAGAGGAGAATTAATAGCTGCCTACAAACATCTCATCTCAAGGGCTGTCACACTATAGATAGATCATCCTTATTCTCATTTACACAAGGAAAGGTGAGAAGCAATGGGATGAAACTGAATGGAAGGAGACATTAGATATTAGAAAAAACTTTTTGACTGTGAGGGTGATCAATGAGTGGAACAGGCTGCCGCGAGAGGTGGTGAGTTCTTCTTCAATGGAAGTCTTCAAAAAATAGATGAACATACAAGTGTCTGAGATGGTTTAGAGAATCCTGCATTGAGCAGGGGGTTGGACACGATGACCCTGGAGGTCCCCTCCAGCTAGTCGGAATATATACAGCAAAAGACCAAAAGTTTGGACACACCTTCTCATTCAAAGTTTTCTTTATTTTCATGATTAAGAAAATTGTAGATTCACTCTGAAGGCATTATAACTGTGGATTAACACATGTGGAATTATATACCGTATTTTTCGCTTTATAAGACGCAACCCAAATTTTGAGCAGAAAAATAAATGGTGGCGCTTCTTATAATCCATGTGTCTTATTGCTTACCGGGGGTGGTTGCTGTGGTGAAGCGTGGTCCCAGGGTAACTGCTGAAGGAGGCAGAAGTGGCGCGATGCTGCAGGCCACAGGCAGGGATGAGGGGGTGCTCCGATGTGCTACCGCTGGGGGGCTTGTGCTGCTGCCCGGGGGTCATGTGCTGCTGCCAGGGGGTTTTGTGCTGGTGCCGGGGGGGCTTGTGATGCTGCCAGGGGGGCTTGTGATGCCGCCGGGCGTCTCCGGTGCCCAGCGGTGTCTCCGACACTGCCCGGGGTTCTGCTGACATTTTGCGACAGGCCAGAGCCCCTTCACGGTTCCCTCTGTGTGATGGTCTCCGGCAATATGGCCGGGGGCGGCGCATGCACACATGGTGATCTCAGGACTAAGATCTCGAGAGATGAGATTTCAGTGCTGAGATCTCATCTCTCGAGATCTTAGTCCCGAGATCACTATCAGCGCATGCGCCGCCCCCCGGCGGCGGCCATATTGCCAGAGTCCAACACACAGACAGAATCAACGCCAGGCTCCCGGAGACACCCGGACACCCCTGCGGCCTACACCCGGTAAGGCATGTACGTTTTGTAAGATGCACACCCATTTTCACCCCAAGTTTGGGGGAAATAAAGTGCGTCTTACAAAGTGAAAAATACGGTAATTAACAAAAAAGAGTGAAACAACTGAAAATATGTCTTATATTCTAGGTTCTTCAAAGTAGCCACCTTTTGCTTTGATTACTGCTTTGCACACTCTTGATGAGCTTCAAGAGGTAGTCACCGGAAATGGTTTTCACTTCACAGGTGTGCCCTGTCAGGTTTAATAAGTGGGATTTCTTGCCTTATAAATGGGGTTGGGACCATCAGTTGTGTTGTGCAGAAGTCTGGTGGATACACAGCTGATAGTCCTACTGAATAGACTGTTAGAATTTGTATTATGGCAAGAAAATAGCAGCTAAGTAAAGAAAAATGAGTGGCCATCATTACTTTAAGAAATGAAGGTCAGTCAGTCTGAAAAATTGGAAAAACTTTGAATGTGTCCCCAAGTGCAGTGGCAAAAACCATCAAGCGCTACAAAGAAACTGGCTCACTTGAGGACCACCCCAGGAAAGGAAGACCAAGAGTGACCTCTGCTGCGGAGGATAAGTTCATCCAAGTCACCCGCCTCAGAAATCGCAGGATAACAGCAGCTCAGATTAGAGACCAGGTCAATGCCACACAGAGTTCTAGCAGCAGACACATCTCTACAACAACTGTTAAGAGGAGACTTTGTGCAGCAGGCCTTCATGGTAAATAGCTGCTAGGAAACCACTGCTAAGGACGGGCAACAAGCAGAAGAGACTTGTTTGGGCAAAAGAACACAAGGAATGGACATTAGACCAGTGGAAATCTGTGCTTTGGTCTGATGAGTCCAAATTTGAGATCTTTGGTTCCAACCACCGTGTCTTTGTGCGACGCAGAAAAGGTGAACGGATGGACTCTACATGCCTGGTTCCCACTGTGAAGCATGGAGGAGGCGGCGTGATGGTGCTTTGCTGGTGACACTGTCGGGGATTTATTCAAAATTGAAGGCATACTGAACCAGCATTGCTATCACAACATCTTGCAGCGGCATGCTGTTCCATCCGGTTTGCGTTTAGTTGGACCATCATTTATTTTTCAACAGGACAATGACCCCAAACACACCTCCAGGCTGTGCAAGGGCTATTTGACCAAGAAGGAGAGTGATGGGGTGCTACGCCAGATGACCTGGCCTCCACAGTCACCAGATCTGAACCCAATCGAGATGGTTTGGGGTGAGCTGGACCGCAGAGTGAAGGCAAAAGGGCCAACAAGTGCTAAGCATCTCAGGGAATTCCTTCAAGACTGTTGGAAGACCATTTCCAGTGACTACCTCTTGAAGCTCATCAAGAGAATGCCAAGAGCGTGCAAAGCAGTAATCAAAGCAAAAGGTGGCTACTTTGAAGAACCTAGAATATAAGACATATTTTCAGTTGTTTCACACTTTTTTGTTAATTATATAATTCCACATGTGTTAATTCATAGTTTTGATGCCTTCAGAGTGAATCTACAAATTTCATAGTCATGAAAATAAAGGAAACTCTTTGAATGAGACGGTGTGTCCAAACTTTTGGTCAGTACTGAATACCTGCAGTCAATTCGGATCCATGACACTGAAGAGAGCCAAGAACTTGGCTAGCATCTTCATAAGATATGCTGCTCCATTTAACTCATCACCATTGTCTTGCAAACAGGGTTGAACCAGAGGAAAATGTGGAACACTAGTCAACAATTCTGGTGATTGGTAGTGGTCCTAGTGGTCAGAGCCACATCAGTAGTTACCCAGGTTTACAAACTGCAAAAAAGGTGCTCTAAATAACACACATCTTTGACCATATTTTTTGGCAGCATGATCCTTTCTACCAACAAGGTCCTTCGTGTAAAGTGATCACTTAGTGGACCTCCTGCATGGTAATGGTTACATTTAACAAACTGCACAAAACTTTGGATCAGTTACATAAGAAATCCAAACTGACATTAAAGGGTAATTTTACCGCTGGTCAAATAAATATTCCACATTTATTAATCCCTCTCGTTTAGTCTTTCACGGCTTCATCACAACTAAATGGGACCAAGTGGAAGGAAACGCTTCACTTACAGCTGAAAGATAAAAGTCATGATACAGAGGCTGCATTAGGAAAATATATCTAATTGCAATTCCCAAGCTTAAAAGCATAGTATAAACCTGACACTACTACAGACAGCGAGCTGCAGCTATCATTCCTGGTGTTGATAGGATCATGTACATTCCCATGAAATGGAACATACCATTTACGCTCAAGTCATTTTTCAGCCGGCTCAATGACAACTATTTTTCTACGTCTCTCACCATAAGGTCTGCGTTATATTAAAGTTGTGACATAAGAAGGAAATTAAAAAAAAAAAGTTTCACTGAAAATCTGTATTAAAGGGTTTTCCTATTATTGACTTATGTGACCTGAGACTAAAATGTCTCTGAAAAGCCAGGACATTGTGCTGACCCACACCCGGTCATGAGAAAGTAGGGGCTGAGGCACAGCAGCGCTCCAGTCTGGGGTCTGAGTAGATAGCGCCATCTCATCGTCTACATTCTATCAATTTGCGGTATCCTGGTGGTTGGTCCACCACGATCAGCTTGTAAAGCCAAAGCCTAGTGATATGTAGAGAGTGAGACGTGCCCCTTAGGGGAACAAATGATTGCGCATGTTGGAATACAATTCTTGGACTTATGTGCGCTGCTAGACAAAGTATCACATCCAGGTTATGCAGAGAGATTAACCATTTCCCAACGCGTTTCGAAGTACATCACACTTCTTCCTCAGGGGATGACATGTCATCCCCTGAGGAAGAAGTGTGATGTACTTCGAAACGCGTTGGGAAATAAATGGTTAATCTCTCTACATAACCTGGATGTGATACTTTGTCTAGCAGCGCACATAAGTCCAAGAATTGTATTCCATAAAAGATTGATATTGGCGGTCACGGAGTGGACCTTTGGACGTGCAGCAAGCTGACAACTGATCTGATATACCATAATTTCTCCTGGAAAGGGTGAGTAAATTTCTTTTATTTCTTCCAATATCTACCCGGATAAGACCCTATTGCGCTCTTTCTTTCCTATAGTCTACGCATGTTGGAATACAACATGTCTAATCATTCTGTATCCTGACCTCTGCAATTGGGGGAGACTTGGGTGGCTCCATCTCCATTATATCTTTGGTTGGATGGCAAACCTTTAGCAAATAATGTAGAGGGTAGTTCCAACCTGAGGGGCATATAAAAACAGTTTTATAATTAGACACAGAACATAGAAGGGGTCTGGGGTAGGAAAATGCCAGGTCCAACTGTACCGTATAATATAATCAGATGGACAGGCAATGGGACGTAAGCTGGAATAGGCAAAGGGACGTAAGCTGGGATAGGCAATGGGAAGTAAGCTATTCGTGCCCAACTTGAACGTCACTCTGGCATTCCACAGTCTCTTTCTATATTTGGCTTGAAAGCAAAAAATTCTAAAGAAAAACAACACTAGGACCATGTACGGCCCATAGTACAGAGACTCCACCACGATTTCAGGTGCTGAGGCCGATCCATGCGGACTACATGTACTATGGGGCAGTTCTCCCGACCTTTTCTAATTTTGAAAGCCACATTCAGCTCTGAGACGGTTGCAAGCCTCATCCAGGACGCCCAGTCTCCACAACCTATAGCGACACCCAGAGCTCCAATTACTGGTATGACGACAGCCAATGCTTCCCCATGAAAGCACCTTATGACACCTGCTATTTTGTGGGCAGTATACTTACATCCAGGAGTTCACACTTTACTCACATTCATAATTCTCACTTGAAGCACTCCCACCAAACTATCGCAACCAGCTTCAACACACATCAAACTAACAGTACCATCATACAGTTAGGTCCATATATATTTGGATAGAGACAACATTTTTCTTATTTTGGTTCTAGACATTACCACAATGAATTTTAAACAAAACAATTCAGATGCAGTTGAAGTTCAGACTTTCAGCTTTCATTTGAGGGTATCCACATTAAAATTGGATGAAGGGTTTAGGAGTTTCAGCTCCTTAAAATGTGCCACCCTATTTTTAAAGGGACCAAAAGTAATTGACAATCGACTCCAAGGCTATTTCATGGACAGGTGTGGGCAATCCCTTCGTTATGTCATTCTCAATTAAGCAGATAAAAGGCCTGGAGTTGATTTGAGGTGTGGTGCTAGCATTTGGAAGGTTTTGCTGTGAAGAAAACATGCTGTCAAAGGGGCTCTCCATGCAGGTGAAACAAGCCATCCTTAAGCTGCAAAAACAGAAAAAACCCATTCGAGAAATTGCAACAACATTAGGAGTGGAAAAATCTACAGTTTGGTACATCCTGAGAAAGAAAGCACTGGTGAACTCATCAATGCAAAAAGACCTGGGCACCCACGGAAGACAGCAGTGGTGGATGATCGCAGAATAGTCTCCATGGTGAAGAGAAACCCCTTCACAACAGCCAACCAAGTGAACACCACTCTCCAGGAGGTAGGCGTATCAATATCCAAATCTACCATAAAGAGAAGACTGCATGAAAGTAAATACAGAGGGTTCACTGCACGGTGCAAGCTACTCATAAGCATCAAGAATCAAAAGGCTAGACTGGACTTTGCTAAAAAACATCTAAAAAAGCCAGCACAGTTCTGGAAGAACATTCTTTGGACAGATGAAACCAAGATCAACCTCTACCAGAATGATGGAAAGAGAAAAGTATGGCAAAGGCGTGGTACAGCTCATGATCCAACATCACGAAACAATCACTGACCTCAGGGAGGACCAGTGAAAGAAAACACTGCGGCAGCTGGCAAGGCGCTCAATCAGTGAAATCCTAGGTGCAATGCTTCCTGGGAAATACGAATATGCAAACAAAGTCCGTGGAGCCTCATTTAAGAGTCTCAAACACGGGACTAGCCAGATCTTCCTCCAGGGAAGGACGCAGCCAAGGGGTGGCTCCTTTCGGAAACCACCATTACCACCATATTAAGTGGTCCTTTAAGTCAGTATCCAGCTCTTTACGAGTTTACAGATATGACAAGGGAAATACCAATGATCCAAAGCATACCACATCATCTCTAAAGCACGGTGGAGGCAGTGTGATGGCTTGGGGATGCATGGCTGCCAGTGGCACTGGGTCACTAGTGTTTATTTATGATGTGACACAGGACAGAAGCAGCCGAATGAATTCTGTGGTATTCAGAGCCATACTGTGTGCTCAGATCCAGCCAAATGCAGCCAAACTGACTGGTCATCGTTTCATACTACAGATGGATAATGACCCAAAACAGAAAGCCAAAGCAATCCAGGAGTTTATTAAAGCAAAGAAGTGGAATATTCTTGAATGGCCAAGTCAGTCACCTGATCTCAACCCAATTGAGCATGCATTTCACTTGTTAAAGACTAAACTTCACACAGAAAGGCCGACAAACAAACAGCAACTGAAAACCACCGCAGTGAAGGCCTGGCAGAGCATCAAAAAGAAGGAAACACAGCGTCTGGTGATGTCCATGAGTTCAATACTTCAGGCAGTCATTGCCAACATAGAGTTTTCAACCAAGTACTAGAAAGGAACATTTTATTTACAATTATTTAATCTGTCCAATTACTTTTGGTCCCTTTAAAAAAACAGGGTGGCACATGTTAAGGAGCTGAAACTCCTAAACACTTCATCCAATTTTTATGTGGATACCCTCAAATGAAAGCTGAAAGTCTGAACTTCAACTGCAGCTGAATTGTTTTGTTTAAAATTCATTGTGGTAATGTCTAGAACCAAAATAAGAAAAATGTGGTCTCTATCCAAATATATATGGACCTAACTGTATCTCTAGCTTCACAAAAGTCACCATATGGAGCCCTTCTCTTCATAGTAGTTTGCTAGAAATGATGCAAATGCAACAAGTTGGCAGACATCATGGCCCCGCGAGCACCACACCATGGACCCGCGAGCCCCACATCATGGACCCGTGAGCACCACATCACGGACCACCGAGAAACACATCACGGACCAGCGAGCCACACATTATGGGTCCAAGAGGCACACATCATGGACCAGCGAGCCACACGTTATGGGTCCAAGATCAACACATTATGGGTCTAAGAGACACACATGGGCCTGTGAGGCAAACATCATGGGCCTGCAAGGCAAACAACATGGGCCTGCAAGGCAAACAACATGGGCCAGCAAGCCACAGGTTGGGAACCTCTGTGCTAGACAATGATATAGCCCAAGAGTGGGGAGCATTTAGGTTATAATGCAAGATATGACCCACAGACGTGCTCAGTCATGTACATAAATAATACTGACTTGGCCCATGTACAGGATGCGGACTAAGCCATCAATTCAATAGATTTACAGCGAATGTCTACCTGCTCACATATTCCTTTATCAGGAGGTTAATCAACTTCATATTTGCGCAGTGAAAAAAAAACACTTTTTAAGCTTTATAACCATCGACACAGGAACATGGCGAGACACAGGAGGTCAGGGCTCACAATGCACTGAGCCCAATTGCAGGGTCTTGACCTTCAACAAAGGTTCTTTTCAAGCCATCTGCAGCACGATCTCACACCATGGAACAGTTTACTTACAGAATATTAGTATGCTCAGTTCACAGCGGGAAAAACAATGGGGGCATGACTTTATAGTAGATACCAGGAAACTATAGCTAATTACAGGAACATATCACAGTCAAATGTATAGTGGGGTTTGGAAACTCCCAAAAGTGAATTGCTTGGGACTCAAAAATAATGAAGCAAAGAAATAAGATAATAATAAACATTGCTTTCAGCAGTAAGAGTCAAGTAGGTAATTCCCAAAGGTACTTAAATTATTGGAATTTGTGTTTTCTTAAAGGGGTTCTAGGAAAATGTCAATATTTTTAAGTAATTCTTCACCAACACTCTGCCAGTACTATAGGTGCTTAGACTTCCTCTGGGTCACTTTTCAGCATGCACTGCTCTTGCCATTGTCCAAAGGGCTTGCCTGCTCAGAATTGAAAGTCTTTTTGAGTAGGCAATTAATCTTAATCGGCATACCTGCCAGCACTATAGGTGCTTGAATTTCCTTCCGCTCATTTCTGGACATGGACTGTCTCAGCCAATGTCCAGTGGTTTGTCTGCCTTTCACGATGCCACAAGTATCGATTTTGAGGCCAATGCCAAGAAAGGATTTTTTTTTAATTAAACGGCTCCAAAGTTTTGTTTTTAAAATCAAGATGAAAACTTCCCCCAAAACAGCACATGGGAAAGCATCCTGGGGCTATGCCTGTCACTGAAAAACAACAGAAGCAAAGGGGTCCCTATAGTTAGCTTTCAAAACTTTGTAGAGTTCACAGTCAAGTTTCTTCAAGATGCAGATTCCTATAAAACAAGCAAAAAGGGCATCATATTCCTATACAAGCGTATGTACTAAGGCTGAAGGTGACAAGATGAAGTCCACAGTACTCACATGAGGCAGCATTATTGGTTAGAACATGTCATTTTAATAACGCTACTAGAATTGGGGAAATTAAAAAAACAACTATAAATGGCGGATCAATGTTTTCTGTAAGAATTTTTACAGAATTATATCTTGGGCACAATACAGCACATTCTGAGCACTACATGGCAGTACATGCGATCTATCATTCTGTAGTATTAATCATATCGGGCTAGATCAATTATATCAGCAACTTCCCTTGGTTCCGTAGGAACTGAAAGGAAATTCTGTTTACTTATAATAAACCTCTTTTAAAAGCAATTTGTCACCAAGTTTTCGAAGCCCCATCTGAAAGCAGCATTCTATAAGGGCAGAGACCTTGATTCCAGCAATGTTTCAATTACTGGGCTGCTTCCTCCAGTCTTTATAAAATCAGGGCTGTGGAGTCGGTAAGCCAAACCTGCGACTCCGACTCCCACATATATTGCTTATATTCAAGTGAAAAATTTATTGTAGTACAATGTGAACATCAGACACTTAATCATTTTTATGATACAATAATCAAGATATTTAGATAGAACATAATATATATTTATTGGAATACAACTTTAGAACACAAAAAACTAATAAATTGTAAATATGTAATACACTATGTAATATCGATTACATATATAACACTGTGTAATAAATTATGTAAGTGGCAAAAAAGAGTTTTCAACAAAAACATACTAAATAACATTTGTGCAGTCTATGAATTTGTCCTAAGAAATAGAATTGCCTCCATCAGATCCTCTCATAGATGACCTCAAATCTGACCTAATAATTTTAAGGCCAGAGAACAACCTCTCTACACTAACTTGGGTTGGAGGCAAAGCCGTAACCACATGGGCAACATCTCTAACAATTTCCGGGTATAAAGGAATTGCCTCATGCACAGTCAGTTTTGATGAACGGTTGAATTTTTCTATTTCTTTGAGAGCAAGTGAAACATTTTGCTGAAATATGGTTAATTGGCTCTAGCTATAGGAGACGGAGTGAAGTCTTTTTCCTTGCGGCAACGCTTTGCCTGCTCCATGTCATCCAAATACTTGTCAAAGTCAAACTCCTCATCTGATGAGGATGAAGATATGGCAGCAGTAGCACTGTCAGGACCCAAATCCTCTTGCACCTGGCAGTCCTCCTGTAGGCCACTCATCCTAATTGCTACCTCAGTCAGAGCTTCTTTTCCTTTAGTAAGCTGTTGATCATCAAGCAGTATACGATGACTTGGGTCCACATAAACAGCTGCCAGAAAAATTTTATTTTCCAATAGCTGTGTCTCTCTCCGTTTCATTGAAGCAGAAATGCCATCTACGATTAAACCACCTCTTTGGGACAAGCAAAAAAGCAAGCTCTTCCACTCCCTTATGAAAATGCCAGGAGTTAAATCCTCAGCTTGTAATTTTTTAGTCATGGTAAATGGGTGGTTAAGCAATTCCTTCAATTCAGCCAACTGTGTCCATTGACCTTCATTTAGGGTTACCTGAGGGTTCGCCATATCTATAAGAAACGGTTTTAGCTCAAGAAATCACTCAGTCATTAAATAAGTGCTGCCCCACCGAGTGGCTTGATCAACAATTGCCTCTTTCCCAGCACGTATCCAAGATGGAATCAATTTTAGGGGTTCTGGCGGCAATAGCCAATCTCCTCACTTTTCCAATCAGATTTCCAGCATGTCCCTCTTGCAGACTATCTCTTATTGCCAGCTGCAGCGTGTGCACAACATAACGCATGTGATGAATAGGAAAGTGTTTTGAAGCAGCTTCAACAAGATCATCTATTTCTAAAGTATAATTTTGCTGTTCTTCTGTTGTAATATCTGTCTGTTCCTCAGTTACATGAACAGCACTGTGGCCTTCCATCTCAAACATACTGAATCCTAAATTTTCTTCTAGCTGTTGTTCATTACTCTCATTCATCAGTTTAATTGTACTTATCATGTTTGAAGCATTGTCTGTTACAATAGCAAGAACCTGTTCTTTTGAGTTCGTAATCTTGCAGGACTTTTTCCACTAAGGCCTGGAGAAACTGGCTGCTGTGAGGAGCTTTAGTATCTTTTACTGCCAATTGTCTTGGTAACAATTTCTTTGTTGTCACAAACATATCGAACATTGATGGCAAAATAGTTCACTCTGTGACGTGTGCAGGCATCCATTTTAAGAAACATGAAGCGTCTTTTGAGAGTCTTTTGAAGATCTTCCTTTTGTTTAAGGGCTTCTTCAATCACTAATTTTCTAATACTTTCTCTTTCCAGAGAAACACCAAGTTTGCAGGCCATTTCTCCATTAAGAGCTGTAAAAGCTGGTCGTGCAAATAGTGATAATGGTACACCGTCCTTCACAACAAGCTGTATGAGCTGTCTTTTAAACATATCTGCTGTCATTGTTAGAGTAACTTTGTCACTTACAAAATATCTTGTTAATGATGTTTGAGATGCTCTTTGCTCCTCATTTGCCTGGCAGGAAGTGCTGGGCGCGGGTTTCTTGGTGCTGCTGTTATCTTTCTCGGTCACAGCTTTGAAAACTTCTGGGTGGAAGCGTTGTAAATGTCTTTTTAGATTGGAAGCTCTTGTAGGAGCATTTTTAACACTGCCTGAGTATGGGCTGATTTTGGCATCACAGCATTTGTTTTCCTCTGGGTCACTTGTCATACATTGACACACAAAATATTTTTTATCTTGAGTCACTGTGAAATGCTCAAATACAGCTGACTTCATGGGGAGTTTCTTAGACATTTTGTAATCATATAAGTTCACTCAAAATAATTTTGTCCTATAAAATAAAAATGTATATTATAATTCCAGCAAGAACAGGGAACCATGTACAGTGGGGAAAATAAGAATTTGATACACTGACAATTTTGCATGTTTTCCCACCTACAAAGAATGGAGAGGTCTACAATTGTACACTTCACCTGTGAGAGACAGACTAAAAAAAATGCAGAAAATCACATTGTATGATTTAAATAATATGCATTTTATTGAATGAAATACGTATTTGATACAATAGAAAAACAGAACTTAATATTTGGTACAGAAACCTTTGTTTGCAATTACAGAGGTCAGACATTTCCTGTAGATTCTGTTTCTCTCAGTTGAAGTGTAACTATGATTAAAAATTTCAGACCTCTCCCTTCTTTGTAGGTGGGAATCGAAAGTGTATCAAATACATACTTTCCCCACTGTATAATTTTAGATAGAAATAAAACAAACTTTGCATAAATCAATAGTACAGATGACAAATACAGTATAAAGTTTGTAAAATATGTTATTAGATAGCTTTACTTTGAATTTCCAAGGCTTTTCTTATTAGGGTACAGCTCACTAAATGCTTCACAGTCTATGAAGAGGGGAGAAGGGAGGGAGCAAGTTTGTTGTGTATCATACTCCAGGAACAAAGAAACTTATAACTGAGCTAATAACTTGATGTTTTGGCTTCTATACCTATACAAGTCCTTATATAAGTCCTCATCAATCCTGTTGCTGTATTTTCCCTGTATATTGTATAAAAGCTAGCTTCCCAAAAGTATATGAGCTCAAAGAAAAACAAACAAGTATGAAGCATACAGAGAGAACATACAGTATACTGGACTATTGATTTATGCACAGTTTATTGAAAGTTTAAATATGCTTTAAGAAGTAATTACCTTAATCTTGTTATCCTGTTCACTCTAGCAATTCTTCTGAGATAAGTGCCTTCCTTCTTTCTGAATATGTTTACTTGTCTGTGTTGTACCCTTGTCTGTAGAGGAGGAGCTTCACTGGTGCTAAAGTTCACCACTGACACCTCAGCTGCTGCGAACCTCATAATGCACACCCCTACACTTGAAAATAAAGCCTGCACCTTAAGAAGATGTGGTGAATGCAGTCTATTTATTCCAACTATCAATTGATGTTGATGTGTTACTGAAGACGAGCAATGCCTGCCCTGGGCATCCTTTTGGGCAGCTATGAGGTGTACCTGATTGGTGCTAAAAAAAAAAAAAAAAAAAAAGTGTTAAGGGGGTTTTACACATAGCGATATCGCTAGCAATATCGCTATAACGTCACTGGTTTTGTGACGTTATAGCGATATTGCTAGCGATATCGCTATGTGTGATACCTCCGACCGGCTCCCCCGCTGTCCATCGCTGATCACGCGACATCGGGAAGCTCCATTTCTCGTCGTCAGCTCCCTGCTGTGTGAGACGAGCGACGCGTGGACGCGGACGAGAGGACGTCAGGATCGCTGTGTGAAAGGTGAGTATCAACCGCTGCATCGCTGTGAGATCTTTCTGTATGAAAGCTCAATAGCGATCATTTAGCGATGCTCCAGCGATCCTGACCGGGTCGGATCGCTCGTCGGATCGCTGGTGCATCGCTAAATGTAAAAGGGCCTTTAGTCTCTGTGCTATCCAGCTTTCATTGTTTTTGGTACAGATAAGATATGGACAGACAGATATGGATAAATGGATGGAGCAGATTTCTAATCTGCTTTTGCTACTGAAAACATTATGAGCTCAAAAACCTTTCAGGTGATGCGGTTTTTTAAAAAGCTGATCTGCTTTTGCAGCTGAAAAACGTATCCTCAAAAAACGCAGGAAAAACGCTGTGTGTGAATGTAGCCTTAGATCAGGAATAAAACAGCCATTTATAGGACATTTCAAAACTTTCCCAAATTCCTATGAAAAAATATTCAGCACATACTGCACTGAATTACTGTACCCAATTTATTATATATTTTAGGAGTCGGTCCATTTTATACCGACTCCACAGCCCTGTATAAAATTACTGTTTTCTCTGCTCCAGCAGTTCTCTGAATGCTGAGCTCTGTATAACTCCACCCACACCTCTGATTGGTTGCATTCTGTGTACACTGTGTATAGGCAGGAAGCAACCAGTGATTGGGCTGTGGTTGGACTACCTGGCAGCAGGTTTACTAGTCCTCTAGCAATAATACAGGGATTTTATAAAAACTACACTAAGCAGGCCCAGTATGTGACACATAGCTGGAATCAGGATTTCTGCTCCTATATTATGCTGCTCTTAGATTTGGTAGTAAACACCTAATGACAAATTCCCTATAAGTGACGCAGCAAGGCAAACTAAACCACATAAGAGACACAAGCCATCCTGACTCCCTTTTACCAGGGCTGTGGAGTCGGTAAGCCACAGTTGCGACTCCGACTCCTGGATTTTGTCAGGCTCCGACTCCGGCTCCTTCATAAATGGCCAATTCATAACAACAAATTTACTGTTGTAAAATATTAAACATCGTGCTTATTCAGTTTCTCACCATCATATAAGTAATCAGACCACTTAGAGCAAAAACTACATTTCATAGAATCATAGAATCATAGAATCGTGGAGTTGGAAGGGACCTCCTGGGCCATCTGGTCCAACCCCCTGCTCAAAGCAGGATTCGCTAAATCATCCCAGTCAGATGTCTGTCCAGCCTCTGTTTGAAGACTTCCATTGAAGGAGAACTCACCACTTCTCGTGGCAGCCTGTTCCACTCATTGATCACTCTAACTGTCAAAAAGTTTTTTCTAATATCTAATCTGTGTCTCCTCCCATTCAGTTTCATCCCATTGCTTCTAGTCTTTCCTTGTGCAAATGAGAATAAAGTTGATCCTTCTACAATGTGACAGCCCTTTAGATATTTGTAGACAGCAATTAAGTCTCCTCTCAGTCTTCTCTTTTGCAAACTAAACATTCCCAAATCCTGCAACCTTTCCTCATAAGACAGGGTTTGCAGACCGGTCACCATTCTGGTCGCTCTTTTCTGAACTTGCTCCAGTTTGTTGATGTCTTTTTTAAAATGTGGTGCCCAAAACTGGACACAATATTCCAGATGAGGTCTGACCAAAGAGGAGTAGAGGGAAATAATGACTTCACGTGATCTAGACTGTATGCTTCTGTTAATACATCCTAGAACTGCATTTGCCTTTTTTGCTGCTGCATCACACTGTTGACTCATATTCAGTCTGTGATCTATTAGTATACCCAAGTCTTTTTCACATGTGCTGTCACTTAGCCCTATTCCTCCCATTCTATATATGCTTTTTTCATTTTTATTGCCCAGATGTAGTACTTTGCATTTCTCCCTGTTAAAAACCATTCTGTTAGTTACTGCCCACTTCTCCAGTTTATTTAAATCTTTTTGAATCCTCTCTCTCTCTTCTCTAGTATTAGCTATCCCTCCTAGCTTTGTGTCATCAGCAAATTTAATCAGTTTACCCTCAATTCCTTCATCTAAATCGTTGATAAAGATGTTGAACAATACATTTATTAGAATACAATTAGAATATAGTAAATAACAATACATTTATTAGAATACAATTAGAATATAGTAAATAACTTTTATAAACTTTTCTAAACTGTAAGTAAATATGCAATAAACACTTTTATGCAGTTAATAAGAAGAAATCTATAAATTTGTCCTCAGAAAAAGTATTGCCTCTGTCAGATCCTCCTTCATGGATGCCCTCAAATCTGATCTAATTATTTTGAGAGCAGAGAACAACCTCTCTACACTAACTTGTGTTGGTGGCAAAGCAGTAACTACTCGGGCAACATCTCTGACAATATCAGGATACAGAGGAATAGCTCGTTGCACTATTTTTGATGAACGGTCAAATTTCTCAATTTCTTTTAGTGCACATGAAAAATTCTGCTGAAATGTACTGGCTGTGTTCCTTGATGGGGATGACTCTTCTATGCGGGAACGCTTTGCACGGTCCTTGTGATCCAAATATTTTTCGAAATTAAATTCTTCATCAGTTGATGATGAGGGTGAAGATGTGGCAGGACGACCAAATTCTTCTTGTTCCTCCTGACTGTTCTGCAACCCTTTCATCCTTACTGCTATTTCAAACAGAGCTTCTTTTCCTTTACTTAGCTGTTGATCATCTAGAAGAATCCGATGCATTGGGTCTACATAAACAGCTGCCAAAAGAATGTTATTTTGTAATAGTAGCTCCTCTCTCCGTTTCATTGATGTAGCAATGCCACTTGCAATTAACCCTCCTCTTTGGGACAGGCAAAACATCAGGTTCTTCCACTCCTTTAAGAAAATACCTGGAGATAAGTCCTCTGCTTGTAATTTTTTAGTCACTGTAAATGGGTGCTCTAGCAATTTTTCCAGCTCAGTCACCTGATTCCACTGACTTTCAGTTAGCATCAGTTGAGGGTTAGCCATGTCTACAAGAAAGGTTTTCAGTTCAACCAAGCGCTGAATCATTAAGTAAGTACTGCCCCATCGTGTGGCTTGATCAATAATTGCCCCTTTTCCAGCATGTCTCTTCAAAATTGAGTCAACTTTAGGGGTTCTGGCAACAGTAGCCAATTTTCTCACCTTGCCAATCAGTGCAGCAGCATGTCCTTCTTGCAGACTGTCTCTTATAGCCAGCTGTAGCGTATGCACAACACAGCGCATGTGATGAATGAAAGAACATATTGACACAGTTTCAACAAGATCATCTAAACTATCATGTTGCTGTTCATCTGAAGCAACTTCAGTTTGCTCCTCAGTTACAATACTGTGTTCCTCTATTTCAAACATTTCTGTGTCTGTGGACCCAGAATGTTCTTCTAGCTGCTGGTCACCATCATTACTCTCATTCATTAGCTTAATAGTACTTATCATATTTGAAGCATTGTCAGTTACGACAGAAAGAACTTGCTCTTTTTTAAGTTCATAGTCTTGCAGAACCTTTTCCACCAAGACCTGGAGAAACTCACTGGTGTGATGAGCTTTGGTGTCTTTTACTGCCAATGTCTTGGTAACTATTTCATTTTTGTCACAAACAAATCGGACATTGATGGCAAAATAGTTCACTCTGTGACGTGTGCAGGCATCCATTTTAAGAAACAGAAAGCGTCCCTTGAGAGTTTTTTTAAGTTCTTCCTTTTGTTTAAAAGCTTCTTCGATTACTAATTTTCTAATACTCTCTCTCTCCAGAGAAACACCAAGCTTGCGGGCCATTTCCCCATTCAGACACATAAAAGCTGGTCGTGAAAATAATGAAATAGGCACACTATCCTTTACAACAAGCTCTATGATCTGTTTTTTAAATGTATCTACTGTCATTGTCACAGTAACTTTGTCACTGACAAAATATCTTGCAACTGATGGCTGCAAAGTTCTCTGCTCCTTTGTTTGGCTGGAAGAGCTGGGCACTGGTTCATTGGTTTGGATGCAGTCTTTCTCATCCACTGCTTTCAGTACTTCTGGATGAAAGCGCTGTAAATGTCTCTTTAGATTAGAAGCTCTGGTAGGAGCATTTTTATCTTTGCCTGAATATGCACTCATCTTGGCTTCACAGCATTTGTTTTCGTCTGGATCATTTGTCATACACTGACAGACATAATGTTTTCTATCTTGAGTGATGGTGAAATGTTCAAATACAGCTGATTTAATGTGATGCTTCTTTGACATTCTCAGGTTTTTAATTCTGCATTCACAATCCAAATGACAATTGTTTTTCCTAAAAACAATTGTACAAAATTATTGCCAGGTCGTACAACTGATATAGTGGTCAGTAATACGGTTATTATTCCTCATGTACTCACAGTTAACTGATGCAAAGTTTGTTGAAAGGATAATACTTCTTACAGTCTCCCTCTTCTGAGTAGCAGGCAGCTGTGAGATGCTTGGAAGACGCACACCTAGTATGATCTAGTCTAGAGGAGGAGCTTTACTACTAAGAATTTGCAACACATTTTCACTTTCAGTTTCATACATTGTAAGTAGGGGGGTTGGGGCAGCATGAGGTTAACCAAGTATAAGATTAGATAAGGGCAGTGGAGAACAGTGCACACAAGAAGTAAGAAATGTCTCTATCTCCAGCAGAACTGCTTATCACTGTTGTTCATAGTTTGATAGAACATATATATTTGAGTAACATTTATAAAATTCATATGAAAGTTCAATTATGAAATATTAATACATTTTTCTTTAAAGCTGGAGTCGGAGTCGGTACATTTCTACCGACTCCGACCAAAACTAACTCCGACTCCACAGCCCTGCCTTTTACCCTATGTTTTGGGACATTTATACTGTGCATAAGAAATATTATAGCGCCATTTCTTCCATGGCGCTTTACATGTGTTGCATCAGTTTTCCTGGACACTGCAACAAAAATAAGTGCAAACACCACAACTGATACATGAACAATAATGTGAGCCAGTACAAGTACTGTACTATTAAGCATAGAGCGAAAAAAAAAAAAAATCTACCGCACATTGTGGAGCAGTTTCGTAATCTACAATATCCTGGGACTACATGTACTTTGGTTCACAATTAGGCAATGCTGCAGTTTCATAAGTAAGGAGAACATTGATGTATATTTTTGGTGCAAAATCCAATAAAGCTCTAATATAATCCTTTTAAAAAGTTCCATGAGTATTATCCAGGAACAGACTAATCTCCTGGTAATTGCCATAAATGCCGATAATCAAAGCAGGAACCATTTCAACCAGGGAGACTGTTTTCAATCAGGCCGTCTGCAGTACGCTTCACAATGACACAATACAGATAATAAAGCAGAAATGCAGGGGACAGAGCGGAGTGGGGTCTATAAATGAGCACGAAATGCAATGGAAAGGCTGGAGTCACATCAGAACCACTGGAAGGGTGGGCTCCCATTAAATGCAAAATAAAAGATGCCACTACGTGCACCGTTGGTGTACCGCCACTCACCACACGGTTTTTGTGGTGGCTTTCTGTACATCAAAAAAGAAAATCTGTTGCGCTTCCCATACAGGTAAATAATCAGTCTACACAGTAACCAGATCAAAGCAAAAAGAACACACAATTGGCCTCAGTCTGGTCAGAGGCCTAGGAAAACATTACTGTGTATATGTGGAGATTTTCCATGATATACACAATGAATGCAGTGCACAAACACAGCCTGGTATACAGCAGTGACACATGCCTAGAGGCACTGCATGATGCCCATGGGTCCATAAGGACATACATAAGACCTAAGGATGACAATACATATTACAGGTAGCTACAGATGACATTAAGGCAATTATCAAGCTATGTTCACACTTCGGATTGGTAATTCCATCTGTCTGTTCAGTTTTGCTTTGGTTGAATAACTGTTGGAAGCAGAAGGACGCCATGGCTCATTATGAGGTCCGTTTGGGTTCAATTATGTGTCAATATGAGCCTCTTCCCTCCTGTGCCTTTTCCACATACTCTATGTATTGAGGATAGAGTTGTTAATTGATATGTGGGCATACTTGGGCGACCATGGGAGTATTGTCTAAAGCGGCCTTTATTATATAGATGGATTGAAAACAAATGAACCTGTATGGATAATTTACTTCCATTTGGCAAGCTTTGGGGTAATATATGAGAGCGTTGTCTCACCTGCAATTCGATATTACATGGGATATAATGGTATATATTTGATTGCTGTGTGCCATAATTTTGGTGTCTTATATAACACTTTTTTTTTTTTATATGTTTGTATGGTGACAAAGTGTTTTGCATTTTTTTCAAAACTCCTATGATCCTCCGGTTTTTGTATTTGTACTATTATATATGGAGTCATATGTAGTGAGCGAGTGATATACACTTCTGCATTGGATATGATACAAGTCTGGACATTTTTGTATTAAAGAAACAAAAAGTTAACGCCATTTCTCCCCATACTTTTTCCTTTTTCTAACAGTCTACAGTTGTAACATACGGTACCGCCAACCCCGAGAAGGAGCTAAACCCAACCCTAAAGCATGCATTGTTTTAACATGAGCAAACAATAGCTTCCAGAGATCATTTATAACAAGAAAAGACTGATACAATTACGGGAAATGACTATATAGGTGGAGAATGACTTATCTGCCGTATCTTAGACCCTAGAATTCATTTCACTTTTCCGCTGTGAAGAGCAATGGGCCAGCAGGGGCAAGGCAAAGGGCCAGCTGGGGCAAGGCAAAGGTGCAGCGTCTGCACACAGGTCACAATGGAGGCCAATCTGCCAGAAAATGAAACTGCTATTAGGGATTAGACGGCAGGGAGGGAAGTAGAAAAATGCACACAAACCAGATTCTGCAATGAGGAAAACAATACTTATTCTACAAGGAACTGAACTGCCAAAAGAACAGCGGATCTGGATGATGACAAAATTAAAGCAACATTGCTCCCCATACACAGAATTGTTAGCAGAAAACAAACAAGTCAGATATAAAATATAGTGCCCTGCAGTAAAGAAAAAAAAACCCCAGCATTTCACTCACAATTCCCAGATGTGGGGACAGGAAATTTATGACAGCTCACTGAAAAGCAAGGTCCCCATTGTAAAAACTTGTGCATTTATTTGGCTAAGGATAATCATTGAAGTTGACCTTTCCCCAAACATTTCTCAGCTGTGCTAAAATGATTTAAAACCATTGCCAGATTTTCTTTAAATAACACTGATTACCCAGAAGGAGGAGAAAAAAAAACCTCATAGCCCCAGGGCCGTATCATGCTACTTGCACGTACATACCGATAGGTTCTTTGCGCAAGAGTCACTAACGTAACAGGATACGGAGCGCTAAGAAAACTGCAGCCAAGGCATCTTGTGCTTTCTATGGACTGTGACATATGGGGAAGGATAGCCCATGACTGATTTGCTTGATCATTTTTTTTGTAGATTTACTCAACAGATTAAACATGAATAGAAAGGATCAAAGAGGACTAGGCAAAAATACACTGCGCCACGAAGCACTGATATGGCCCAATAACAGCCCCATTACATTGTATCACTATGTACCATGAAGAAAAGGGTCAGTAAGAAAAAATCCCATACATTTCTTTATATTGCAAATTAAAAATTGTCCTGTATTGAAAGCCAAACTTAGATCTGCTCATACAGAATGCATAATTTGCTTATAACAAGACATCATTCAGATGCCGGTGATTTTTCTTACAGTTAAAAAAAAAAAAATGGCCAATTCTCTTGGTTTTCGATAAGATTTTCAGCAGTGATTGGTCAGTGTGTGATTTTTTTTATCAGAGTTTCAGCAATATTTCCTCATATGACAAAAAAAACCCCCCTCAAACGTCTCCTATCCAATCGTGAAAAATGTACAGTGCACAGATGGCATCCTGCTCTCCTATTTTTTCATGGATCCGTAGACTTGCATTGGTGACAGGAGTCTGCCAACGACCAGCATGGCATTGAAATCATGCACCGAAATCAGCTGCTGGCTACAGAAGAGGATGCCGAAGGGAAGAAGATTTGGTTTGTTTTGTTTTTTAAATGTGTTGGAAAACAGCTGCAGAGTATTATACCATGAATGGGCCCAGGATGGGGGACGTTATTACAGGAATGGGCCGATGATGGGGGACATTAATACAGGAAGGTGTCCAGGATGGGGGACATTAATACAGGAAGGGGCCCAGGATGGGGACATTATAAACAGGAAGGGGTCTAAGATGGGGAATATTATGCAAGGAAGGGGCCCACTACAAAGTACATTATCACAGGAAGGGGCCCAGGATGGGGGACATTATAACAGGAAGGGGCACAGGATGGGGAATATTATGCAAGGAAGGGACTTAGTATGAAATACATTACTTGATGGAGGCCATGACAGGGAACACTATAACTGATGAGGGCCCAGGACAGGAGGTTATTATTATAGTAAAGTACCAGAATGGGTACAGTATTACATGGAGTAATACCTTAATCCCATAGAACACCTGTGGAGAGATCTAAAAATGGCAATTTGGAGAAGGCACCCTTCAAATATCAGGGACCTGGAGCAGTTTGCCAAAGAAGAATGGTCTAAAATTCCAGCAGAACATTGTAAGAAACTCATTGATGGTTACCGGAAGAGGTTGGTCGCAGTTATTTTGGCTAAAGGTTGTGCAACCAAGTATTAGGCTGAGGGTGCCAATACTTTTGTCTGGCCCATTTTTGGAGTTTTGTGTGAAATGATCAATGTTTTGCTTTTTTGCTTCATTCTCTTTTAAGACAAATTAAATGAAGATAATAATACCAAAGAATTTGCATTTGCAACCATTTTCAGGAAGAAACTGAGTATTATCTGACAGAATTGCAGGGGTGTCAATACTTTTGGCCACAACTGTATGTTTTTATAGGATCTAGAATGCTAAGACCTATACATCTGACCAACACGGAGGTTCAAATTTTCAAACTTTGCACAGGAGCCAATGACATTCTTGAAAAAAAAAAAAAAACAAGACAGGTTTCTGTATTTTAGTGCAGACTACTTGGCCACGAAAATGCACAGCCATGTGAACAGCCAAGACTTCAGCAACTTAAAAGCTCCTCTATGTTAAGATGGAGTAATAAGCAACGCTGATAAAAAAAAACAAAAACACAAACCTGACAAGGATTCTTATATACTTTTCTCCCAAAGAGAAAAACATTAAAAAAGCACAAACTTACTGCTCAAAACACATAGGTGTTTGGCGCAGCCTTGGCACAGCTGAGTACTTCAGTACACCTTCCCACTGGCGGACACAGACAGAAAAGGGCCCCTTTGCAAGAGCAATACATGGGCCCTTTGCAGCCCAAGAAATCCTAAAAATGCAAAATTCCGCTGCTTTTGAGGTATAGATGGGCCCCTCACCTCTTGGGCCTCTGTGCGGCTGCACAGGTTGCACCAATGATATGTCCGCCCCTGCACCTTCCCACCTACTTGTTTTCAGTCTATATCGGCCATTCTTTGATTCGAGATACAAACTTTAACCAAAAAGGAGGTTGGTGATAGACGAAAAACAGGTAAGTGGGAAGGTGAACTGCACGGCCGTGACAAGCGACTGTGCTTGGTTTGTACAGTCATTTTGTGCTGACAGGCACCCTTTAAATTTTCTATGACTTACAGTCATGCCACATTTTTACGGTAAATTGTGGCTATTTGGTGTCGCTGTGTACACTGGGAATAATTATAGATCAACTTTAAAATTGTCCTGAAGTCGCTGTTTAAAGCCAAATCAAATCTCGATTTTCTTTTAATTATTACTTTATGAGATTTCTTAGTGACTAATTTTTGCTAGTTACTTATGGACCTCCACAGAATAGCCGTAAAGCCGGGATCACACTACCATGTGTGATGGAAGAAACTCGCACGAGTCTCTCGCATGAACACCAGGCACTCGGACCGGAGCTGCGGCTGCATGTATTTCTATGCATGTATTTCCATGTAGCCGCAGCTCCGGTCCCGAGTGTTGATGCGAGAGACTCGTGCGAGTTTCTCGTATCACACACCGTAGTGTGATCTCGGCCTAAGATAAAGTCTTCTTCTAGTTTTGATTACGCTTTGAAATGGCATTTTTGTAAGTGAAGCACAAGAATTTGAAACAGGTCTCCAATCTACTTTATACTGTATTTTTTTTCTCAGGTTTTCACAATCAATTCCCAAGTGCTTCTTTGTGTTTTGTGTATTTAACACAGCAGCCCAATAATATTATGGTAGCTCCAGAATCATAGAGACGTCCGTCTATCTCCGTCCGATCACGGATTGCAATGCACGGCACTGGCTGCGGGTCTCTCGACCTGAGCGTGACAGCCTCATAGAAATATATGAAGGCGTTGTGCTCTGGTCAGGAGACCTGCAGCCACACCGAGCATAACGGTAATCTGATAGAGATCTACAGACGTTTGCATGAGCCTAGTGTTTCTGTCAGCTAAGAAATTTTGTGTAACCAATGTGCAGAAAAGTCTGAGTAGGTTTATGGGAGGACCAGCCTCTCGGACTAGTCATCCTAGTCGCATGGTCCTTGGATGGCTTTTCAAAGTATGCTTTCTTTGAAAAACTGCAGTTTTAAAGCAAAAATATACATGGCGGCAATAACGCCACCAGAGATGGCTTCATGCTGCATGTTGTTCAAACAGAATGAATCTGTCAGGTTCTCTTTAAAGCACCACTCCAGCATATTTAATTTTACTGCTGTAGTGGTGCTTCTAATCTAAGGTCGCTGACCCGACTCATACTCACCTGCCGCTGTCTTCCCCTTCCATCACCGCCGCTCCAGTCGGTCTCTGGCAGTGAAGTTTGTCACTTGCAGGATTGCTCCAGTGTTTAATGGAGTGAGCCCGATGTCACATCTAAATACAAATTTAAGAGAGCCTTGTTCTAGACTTGCATTGAGAGCTTGTGACGCGACGTCTGACTCCTGGGACAGGCGGAAGTTGCAGTCACAAGAAGGCGCGTCAGGACCGAAGCGGCACCGATAAAAGGTGAATACACTGGAGGGTGAGTATAAGACCGGGGACAGAGACCTTACATTAGAAACACCTGAAAAAAAACACACCCAAAAAACACTGGAGTGGTGATCATGGAGAGAACTTGGAGGACTCTACACAATAAAACTATTTGTATTAGATGTTTCACTTCCCTGAACTTGGAAAAGTACAAGTTTACCTATCTGCCATGCGTCCAGTCCAAAATGTGACTGTCCTTCCCTACAGATTAATTAAACCAGTGGATACAGACATTATAGCAGTCCTGTGACAGTGACAACAACTGGAAAGATGATTTTGTCAGGATGTAATTACCGTATGCGGAGCTTGAGCGTTCCCATTTATCAGAACTGAGAGATGACACTCACCGCTAGGAAAGGGAAACGGTTTTTCACATGCTGCCATATAGATCAATACAAAGCACATTTCCCCCAAGCAAAAAGTAATTATATAACTGCAAACTTCACAATCAATATCGAGTCAAACCAACTGTGTGCGCTGCCGTGCAGGCATGAAGGTAAGTCACTGTGTCAGCTGTCAGTGTCTACGCTTAGGAAAACACACAATGGGCTGGATGAGGACCAACACTAACATACCGCGAGGGGTTAACTTACAATGGGTTCACCTCTATATTATTGTAAGATTTAAATGACAGGCCTTCCTAAGACCAATAAATGTCCAGAGGAAGGGTTTAAGTCTGGATTTAGTCATCATTACTCAATTAACCAGAACTGAAACCTTTTTTTTTTTTACACCCTGAATTTCAGCTGTTTTTATTTTTATCTTGAGGTAATTACAGGAAACCTTGTTTTCTGGGAGGATAGCGGCACATTTCTCCTAAAACCTGATCATTTTGGAGTATGTATAATTTGGCGAAAAAAATTGTATTATAATCTTTGGAGCAGAAGTGCTAAAAAAAAGTTTTTCATGTTTCATCATTTTTACATTGACAAAAAAAAACCTTTAGAAAAGTTATTATTTATGTAAAGTTTTTTAATAACTTAATTTTGTCCTGCTAGGTGCCTATTGTACGGTTTATCTAAACATTTTAATGCGTTAATGCCTTCTCAAAACTGAAAAGTATTCTCACAGGACAGCGCCACGAGCAATTACACGGCAAGATAATCGAGAATGAGCGTTGTTGAAACCATTATTGTTCCACCATTATCTTGCCTTGCAAACAGGCTGCCGATCACCTAATGAACAAACAAAACCACTTGTTCTTCAGGTGAAATGATCTTTTGCGCAACGTAAAATATCAACATTCTCTGAGGCGCATCGTCTTGTGTAAACTGGAGTCGCGCTGCCGAGAACCTGGCAGCTTATGTGCACTGAGCGATCTAGTATAGATCTCAGGACTTACAGACCTGTCTGCTAGCTGTATAATGTAGCTGCAAAGATGCGTCCGCCTGGATTGCAATCCTCGGACTCACCGTCAGCTCTCCTTATCCGAGTGTGACAGCTGCATAGAAACAGATCACGCTCAGGCCAGGAGAGGTGCCGGGCCAGCCCATGCACTGCGATGCGATCCTCACACGAGTAATACGACAGTCTGTCTGTGCCCTAAAGGTCCTGCACACAAGTTTTAGAAGAGTCATAGAGGAGTTACAGGGGAAACAGCGGCCTCCTGTGCCTGGAGGTTAGTACTGCAGGCAACAATGTTCTCAATGTCCATGTACATTACTACTGAAATAAAACAGCAGCTGCATAATTACATGCAAACGATTAATGGTGGGTGATGGTCAGCGGCATATTCCCCATTCCTCACAAACAGACCTAAGGGGCCTGTCACACTAAGAGATATCGCTAGCAATATCGCTATAACTTGTGACGTTATAGCGATATTGCTAGCGATATCGCTGTGTGTGATACTTAGCTACAACCCGCTCCCCCCGCTGGTTATCGCTGATCGCGCGAGAACGTCCTGGGCCGTTTCTCGTCGTCAGCTTCCTGCGGCGCTTCCTGCTGTGACGACGAGCGACGCGTGGAGCCGGGCGGGAGGACGCAGGATCGCCTGGTGTGACAGGTAAGTAGCGACCCCCGTCCCCAGCGATGTCGCTAGTGAGATCTGCCTGTGTGGCAGCTCACTAGCGACCACTTAGCGATGCACCAGCGATCCTGACCGCATCATATCGCTGGTCGGGATCGCTGGTGCATCGCTAAGTGTGACAGTACCTTAAAGGCTTTCTCCTCTTCCATTTCCATAGAATAGTCAGTCTATGCTATTATGGAGACAGGAGTGACAGATGGGTAACAAAGGCATCTATTCCCCATGTATGTACACAACCTGAGTCCTCCATACATCTGTGACCTCGTCTCCCGTTACTTACCTGCACGCAACTTACGATCCTCACAAGATCTCCTTCTCTACTTCCCTTTTATCTCTTTTCCCACAATCGCATACAAGATTTTCCCCCCAACTCTGAAACTCTCTACCACAACACACCAGTCTCATGCCTACCATGTAAACCTTCAAAAAGAACCTGAAGACTTATCTCTTCCGACAAGCCTACAACCTGCAGTAACCACCGATCCACCAAACCGCTGCATGACCAGCTCTACCGTCGCCTACTGTATCCTCACTCATCCTTTGTAGATTGTGAGCCCTCGCGGGCAGGGTCCTCTTTCCTCTTGTACCCGTCGTGACTTGTATTGTTTAAGATTACTGTACTTGTATTTACTATGCATACCCCTCACCACATGTAAAGCGCCATGGAATAAATGGTGATATAATAATAATAAAATAATAATAATGCATATTACCTTATACATGGCTATTACTGAGTTACAGGCAGAGAGAGCATTCTGCCTTATTTTAAAAAAGTGCAAAAGGGTTAAAAATATTAGTGAGAGCTAAAACTATTATTCTGCCAAAAATTCTCTACCTCTTTAGGGCTTTGCCTTTGACCAGCCCTCATAATTTTATTAACAAAACTCAAAATTTGATTAACTCTTATTTGGGGAGGGAAAAAGGCCAGAATCTCGCATGATCTACTGTACAAAAGCAAACGTAATGGAGGTTCAGGCTTGCCAAACATATATGCATACTATCAGGCGCTGTTGATTAAACAAAGTTGTTATTGGGTTTGTGACAAGCCTTGTCCTGCTTGGATTAATTTGGAAAATGATTTGGGTACTCATGTTTTAGCCAAAGAACATTTCTTCAACTTTACATTTCACGATCCTAGGTTGATTTCATCTCATCCAATTTTTAAGCCCATCATACTGGCCTGGAGATCACTTTTAAAGCTTCCAAAATCCCACTCCAATCGGGCTCAGTTTGAGAGATTCCCAATACAATTATTGGCCTCTGTTTATAACATCCCTCTGTCGGAACTTTGGCTCAACTCGGACATTAAAACAGTTGGAAGCCTCCACAAGGAAGACAAATTTTTCACCTTTAGCGAGGTTAAGTCTAAATATAATATGCCGTCATCAGAATTAGTGCCCTTTTTGATTTTAAAGGAACATATTCAGAAACTTAAACCAATCAAAAATATGAATTTGGGAATATTTGTATCACTGCTGTGCAATACTAACAACAAAAACACTTGGAGTTAAAAAAAACGTATATAATTATTTCAACGGTGATCTGGCTAGCTCAAGTAATGCATACATGAGGAGGTGGGAGTCTGATTTAAATTTGGCAATTGTGGTTGAACATTGGGACAGCGCCATTAGATCCACCTACCAGTCTACTATTTCAATGACTCTTCATTAATCGTTTTTCAAGATTCTGACTAGGTGGTATTTCACCCCTATTAGACTATCGCACATAAATCAAGAATATTAGCCTCTTTGCTGGAGGAATTGTGGCCAACAACGAAATATCTTTCATCTGTTTTGGGGTTGCCCAAAGATTAAAGATCTTTGGAACACTGTGTCGCTGCATATTAATTCCTTTTACCAAAATTTCAAAATTACACCTCAAAGAGCTCTGTTTTCTCTTGATCTGGACCTAGTTGATCCGTCTGTTAAATTTGTTATCATACATATTTTTCTAATTATTAAAAATACAATTGCCTTTTGGTGGAAGAAACCCGACCCACCATTATTTTCTGAAATTCTGGATAAGATCCATCAGGACAGCTCCATAGAAAAAAAGATTCGCAATTGTAAATGACAAAATAAGCAAATACTCCAACAAATGGAAGGTTTGGAATACTAAAATTTTGCAACACTTAATATTTGGTCCGGTTTGAATTCGCTAGGTTAACTTCAAATATATACATTGTGTACGTGGTTACGATAACGTACCGTAATTTTGTATATTCATGCACTAGTAAGGTATGGTCAAATAGACTTGAGTTCTCTATCCCCTTAACCCTTATCCCTTGGTTTCCCTTTATTATTCCCTTTCTTTCCTTCCCCCCCCCTTTTTCCTATCCCCTGTTATTTTACTAAAAAATCCAATAAAATGTTTGAAAAGAACAAAAAATATATATATATTAGTGAGAGATATAGAAAATGTTCTTTTTGTAACAGAAAGAGGAAAATAATCCTGGATAACATATAAGATTCCATCTTTATATAGGTTCAAGTGGCATCAAAAGTCTAGAAACCTAAGTGTTGTGTTCAATACTAGTCACAATGAAACAAGACACAATATAAAAAATTTTTAATTTACTTACCTTTGCCTGGTACACACACAAAAAATATAAGCTTTTACTATACATATACCATGTATAGATACATATATTTTTTTGCTTTGTTTTGTTAGGCTCCATGCTACAATCCAATTCACTAGGTTACAGAAGGTTAAGGTGCAGAAAAAAAATCATAAGGTTACTTTGGGAGAAAAATTTGACATGCAATTTTCAGGCTGATTTATCAGTGGAAAGCTAAATTTGATAGTTTGGCGTTCTTGAGATCAGGCAACATGAGAAAGCCGCTACAAAGCTTTTCGTCCTGACTTAGCCACGTGGATCAATACGACCCTATACTGTTTCAATTTTGCAAATATTGATTTTCTGATATAAGCAGCACAGCAGCATCTATCATGAACTGTATAAAAAGAGGCTTCAGATATGTCATACGGCTCCTCTATATTTTTATTTGCAGTCCTTTAGGACCCCTAGAAAACAGAATATTTATTATACCCGAATTGTGGAAAGTCGAGCACAAAACCATACCAGCATTTCCTTGGAGTCCGATATGATTAGGTAGAAATCAAGGGCATTACCCAATAAGCGAGAGTATGTGTGTGTGTGTGTGTGTGTGTGTGTGTGTGTGTGTGTGTGTGTGTGTGTATATATATATATATATATATATATATATATATATATATATATATATATATATATATATATATATATATATATATATATATATATATACGCAAATATACAAAATTATTGGGACGCACATCTTAAAGGGAATCTGTCACCTTTCTTTGGCCTATCAGCTGTTGGCATTCACATCAGGGGCTTATCTACAGCATTAAGTAATGCTGTAGATAAGCCCCCGATGTAACCTGAAAGATAACAAAAACACGTTAGATTATACTCACTGGAGGGGAAGGTCCGGTCCGATGGGTGTCGCGGTCCGGTCTGGATCCTCCCATCTTCATGCGATGACGTCCTCTTCATCCCTTTCTGTAGTGGCTCCAGAGCAGGCGCACTGCTCTGCCCTGTTGCGGGCAGAGCAGAGTCCTGCAGTGCGCAGGCGTTGGGAGAGGTCTGGCGCCTGTGCACTGCAGTATTCTGCTCTGCCCTCAACAGTGCAGAGCAGTGCGCCAGATCCGGAGCCACTACAGGAAGGGAAGAAAAGGACGTCATCGCATGAAGATGGGGAGGTGCCGGACCGGACCGCCCCCTCCGGTGAGTATAATCTAACGTGTTTTTCTTATCTTTCAGGTTACATCGGGGGCTTATCTACAGCATTACAGAATGCTGTAGATAAGCCCCTGATGTCAATGCCAGCAGCTGATAGGCCAAAAAAAGGTGACAGATTCCCTTTAAAGCATCACTCAGACATTTTTTTCCCCGATTCCCTTGGTTAGGGCTGACATATGTAAGTATAATGGATATAATTACTTAACTCACCGGTCGGCTTCATCATCTGTTTTCAGTGCCGCTCTGGTACCACGTAACAACTTTTCTTAATACAAGTCTATGAGACTCTGAGAACAAAGCCACAGAACCTTGTTCTGTATTCCCATAGACCTGCATAGAGAAAATGTTGAAAAGTGACCTGTGCTTCACGCAGCAACCACTATGTGACTTGGCAGGTCACAACATGGTGCCAGAGTGAGCCTAAAAATTGGGGAACATGGCTACCGGTGAATGTGTGACTACTACATGCATTACATTCACATATGTGATCCCTAACTAAGGGACTAAAAAACAAAATGATAAAGTGGTGCTTTAATCATTGAATTCAGGTATTTTATGCAGTTCCATTTCCACAGATGTATAAAGTTCAGCCCCTCGCCGTGCCATCTGCCGTTACCAAGATTGGTAGGAGAATGGATTGCTCTAAAGAGCTCACTTGAGTGCAATAGGACAGCGTTGTTGCCATAACTCAGCTCATGGAATTTCTTCCCTTATAAATATCCCAAGATCAACTCAATCACGAACTGGAAACCACAAAAAATTTACAGAATGGGAAAGCGGCCAACACTCTGCTGACACCATAACGGCAAAGTCTTCTGGTATTAACACAAAAACTGTGCGCCAGGAGCTTCATGGCATGGATTTATATGGCAGAGAAAAAGATGCTTTCTAGTCTTACATCACTAAGCATAATGCTAAGTGACAGATACACAGTTGTGTGAAAACGTCTCTGCCCCTCTCCTGATTTCCTATTCATTTGCATGTCTGTCACACTCAGGCTAGTTTCACACTAACGTTTGGAAGCGCAGCATACGCTCGACGTGAAGCTCGGCCCCCTGTCGCACCTCCTCCGGTCAGCTCTGCCTATGGGCGCATGCCGCTGTATGCGACCTGCGTACTTTATCTTTAGCATTGGGTACGCAGGCCGTGCACAGGTATGCATTTGCCGGCGCATGCGTCCTTTTGACACCAGTAAACACAGAATGTAGTTTTTAAATGAAAATCTTTATTATTAAGGGAACAAAAATCCAAACCAACAGGTCCCTGTGTGACAAAGTGATTGCCCCCCCCCCAATGCTTTAAAACATAAATTAACTATGGGTTATTACATCTTTGGGAAGCTGAGTTTAAATTCCCTAGCCACACCCAGGCCTGATGACTGCCACACCTGTTCTCAATCAAGAAATCATTTAAATAGGACCTGCCTGACAAAGTGCATGGCAGCATATGGCACTCAAGTAAAAATGGATAAGCTGCTGGCTTATCCATTTTTAAAAATAATTTAAATAATTAAACCACATCCATATAACTGATCTTTCACTTGCAGATGATAAACTCATATCAATAGAGCTAAATGACCAACCTGGGTTTGTTACAGGCAGATTATCTCCCTTAATAAATAGGTCATTCAGCAGAGATGCAACTGCAGGAGTTGCAGTCACACCTAGGCTCTTGAGCTAAGGGTCCCCAAGACCTCTCTGCCACATAAAGCGCCAGTATTACAAATGGCACATGTCAAGTGGAGCACCTGTTACAAAGTTTGTATGGGACCCAAGAGCTTTAAATTATGTTGTTGATGTCAAAAATAAAAAAGTACAGACTAGCCTCAACTGTTTGACTTGTGCAGAAATTATCTCATGGTGGATATGAGTCACACATGAAAACAATCATCTCTATACTGTAACAAAGAAAAACATTTTTAAAGTGTAAGACAAAACAATTGTTAGTTGTGGCCAAAAGTTTTGAACCTGACATTTTGGTTTTCACAAAGTTTGCCAAGTCAATGTTTCTTTTCGATCTTTAAGGCTAGGTTCCCATGGTGAGCATTTGGTGTTGAAGATTTTCTTCATCTATCTGGTAAATTGGGTTACCTGTGTTTTATTATTGCGCTCTACTTCGTGCATTTTTCAAGCGTATCAATGCAAGTATAAAAATTAAAGCAGCAGACTGTGAAAACCAAAATTAGTGTCGGTTTGAAAACTTTTGGCCATAACTGCACAAAATGTCATAGTGGTCAATGGACACAAATAATGCATGTGGTGCAAAAACGCTTACAATTTGTAAAGACAATTTTCACCCCTGAGCTCTAGAGAGTTTAGTAAAACAACAGAAACCACAACTTTACAACGTCTCAGGGTGCAGAATGAGTTTTTAGGAGACCTGAAATCTGTACGTCAGTTCTGCATATCAAACAAGAGGCAGTACAAGGTTTATCTACACTATACGATTATCGTGACTAAGGCTAGGTTCACATTAGCGTTTGAGTCCGCAGCGTATCATCCACATGCACAAATGCATGCAAAATGCATGTTTACGCACCGTTTTTTTTATCCGCATCATCTTATGCATGATGGAAAAAACTGCTGTGTGTGCATGTGTTTTTGAATGCGTTTGCGTCGTGTCTGCGCACACGTTCGATATTTCCAATGCTTTTCCAGTAGAGTTTCCTTGACACCAGACACCCAATGGGCGTGTTTCATGGGATTTCTATATATAGACACTGTACAGACGAAATCCTTGTCTTTTGCTGCTGTATCTAGCTGCAAGATGGATCTTAGCGTGGAAAGCTTAATTATTAATCTTGATTTGCAATTGAAATTGGCTGCTGCCTTTGCTGTGGCTTGTGAAGAAGAAAGAAGAGGAGAAAGAAGGAGAAGACGTCGTCGTTGCTATTGGCAACACCCCATCGAGCCTACCACTCGTACACCGAGCTGCATGAAAACACGGAGAAGTTTTTGCGAGTACACTAGGATGTCGGAACAGAGGTTCAATGACTTTCTGCAACGTGTCCGAGGTTCCATCACCAGGCAAGAACACACAACTACGTTGAGCAATTCCTGCAGAGGAACGTCTGTTGGTGACCCTGATGTACGTAATTTTGAAAAAACAAACATGTTGTTAGTATTAGGCTAAGTGCATACGTACCGGAATTCTCGCGGAAATTACCGCGAGAATTCCGGAATTCCAGTCCGCGGGAAAATCGCATTTTAAATTCCCGCGATTTTCCCGCGGAAAAACTAGCATTTTGCAAGCGTAATTAGCTTGCAAAATGCTAGCGTTTTCCAAGCGATCTGTAGCATCGCTTGGAGAACTGATTGACAGGTTGGTCACACTCGTCAAACATAGTGTTTGACAAGTGTGACCAACTTTTTACTACTGAGACTGCCTATGCAGCCTCAGTAGTAAAAGATAGAATGTAAAAAAAAAAACAAAAAAAAAAACCGGTGTTATTCTCACCCTCCGACGTCCCGCGCATCTGTTCCCAGTAATCCTTTGCGAAAATGCCCGCGATGACGTCAGTTCTCGCGGGATCGCGACGTCTCGCAGTAATTCGCGATGACGTCGCGCGAATGACCGCGAGACATCGCGATCCCGCGAGAAGGGACGTCATCGCGAGCATTTTCGCAAAGGACTACTGGGAACGAGAGCGTGAAGAGAAGCGGGAAGGCTGCGCGGGACGTCGGAGGGTGAGAATAACAATATTTTTTTATTTTAAATTTTATTTTTTACAGGGATATGGTACCCAAAGCCCGGAGGACAGTCTCCCCTCCTCCGGACCGTGGGTACCATCCGCAATTGTTCTGCTTACTTTCCGCATGGTGTGCACAGCCACATGCGGGAAAAAAGCGGAACAATGCATTCCTATGGGTGCGGGATCGCCGCGATTCCGTAAAATAATGAGCATGCTGCGGTTTTTACCGCGAAGCGATTCCGCCGCGGTAAAAACCGCAGCATTAGCACAGCATTGCGGAATCCCATAGGAATGCATTGGATGCTTATTTTTCGCGTTTTCGCGGCAAAATCGCGCAGTTAAAACCGCCGCGGAAACGCGAAAAAAACGCCACATGTGAACTCAGCCTTATTGTTTGAAAAGCCATGTACTTATTTTTTTTCCCATTTTCTGTTCGGCAGATTCCTGGCTACTGGAGAGACCTTATCTCTACATTTTTAATTCCGGATTGGAGTGTCCACGCTTTCTGGGATTGTTGGAGACAGCTGCCGTGCTTTATTTGATGTTCTGCATGAAGAATTCCTCCACCAACCCACAACTGAACTCTGGCTGGAAAATGCTGCAAAATTCCAGGACATTTGTAATTTTCCCAACTGTTTGGGGGCTGTGGACGGCAAACACATTCAGATTCGAAAACCTGCTGGAAGTGGATCCAAGTATTTCAATTACAAAAAATATTTTTCTATTGTTCTCATGGCGATTGCAGATGCTGACTGTCGATTTGCCGTTGTGGACTTTGACTCATTTGTACGAGGAAATGACTCTCAGACTTTTAAAAACTCTGACATGGGCCAACGTTTGCATGATAATGATTTCAATTTTCCACAGCCACGATCTCTTCCGAACACTGAAAGTCCACCAATGCCGTTTATTGTGGTTGGGTTGAGGTGTTTCAAATGTATGCCAACATCAAAACCGTACTCAAGTCGCGACCTGAATCACACCAAACAGATTTACAACTGCAGACTGACAAGGGCACAAAGAACTGTGGAGTGTAACTTTGGATTGCTGGTATCTAAATGGCGCATTTTGGGAACAGCCATCAACCTAAAAACGTTTGACATTTGATGAGGTTGTGAAAGCATGTGTTGTTCTGCACAATAACATCCTGGTGAAAGAGCGACAACAATTAGAACTTGCATTATTACCAAGATCACCCTCTGAGGACTACAGTGGAAGTTGCTCAAATGAGGGATAAATTTGCTGCCTACTTTGTTTCGGATATTGGACGCGTGGCATGGCAAGACAAAATGGTTTAAGCCACTAAGATAAATGGACCTGTAATGTTATGTACCTGTAATGTTATGTACCTGTAATGTTTGCTGACTTTAATACTAACACCTTTATTGTAACACCCGTTAATACTTCACGCAACAATACACACATGTTTAAATAAAGAGGTAAAGAAACAGGTATTGTGAACCAAAATAATTTTTATTAACAAACATAACAAGAGGAAATTTGACAAATAAATAAAAAGTAAAAGAAAGGGCTTTACTTTTGGGATCTGGGGGGTGTTGGGTTGTGATGGTAGGCTAGGAGTGGTTGGGGAAGTTGTTACAGGGGAAGTGGCAGTCAATTGGAGGATTGTTCAGTCTGAAGTACGCATGCATATTGAACGCAAGCGTACACATGTCCTTGCGTACCAATGCGTTCCCATAGACAGTAATGCTTTCTTTTGACGCACTCATCCGCATGCCCGCACACAGCGAAATGACACATGCGTACGTATCCGCATGCAAACGCATGTCCCTGCTTACACCATGTTAAAGATATGTTCGTATGACACATGCGGATCTATGCAGATCATACGCTGCACACAGATACGCAAATGTGAAACCAGCTTAAGCGCTAGTTCATCTGTGAAATTATCGTTTGGCTTTCTTAGGTTCCACTCCTCTGAAAGCTCGTTTCTAGATAATCTTGAAATCTAAACAGGCTGTCGATCACAAAATGAATGAACAAAATTCTCGTTCGTTGGGTGAAATGATCTTTTGTGCTGCAGAGAAGAATAATTCTCATCAGTGCATCATCCTGTAGAAACAGGACATGCACTAATGAGAACAATGGCAATCTATGCACACTAAGCAATTACTTATTGTTCTGCCCATAATAGATAGACAGGCCATGCTTAACAATCAGGCTATTAAATGTACATAATTATCTATTGGTGGTCATTTAACGCTGCTAACTAGTTTACGAAAACAAATTTTTAAAAGATCAGCTTTCTCGGCAGCACATTGGCCTGTGTAAACAGGACATGTGCTGCCAAAAACAAAGACCGCTTAAGCACACAATCTGCTATTGATTTTTCTGTGCGCATTATGGGCGCGGTCGGCCTGTCTAGACAGGCTTTTAAAACGACCATCAATAGGCAAACCTTTAACCAATCGGTGGTCGCTTTAAGGGAATCTATCACCAGGTTTTGCTACCCCATCTGAGAGCAGTATAATGTAGAGGTAGAGACCCTGATTCCAGCGATGTGTCACTTAGTATCATTTTGATAATATCTCCGATTTATCTGCTGCTGATCTAGCAGTTCTCAGGATGCTGAGCTCTATACACCGATTTGCAGCTTTCTGCCTATGCACAGTGTACACAGAAAGTGGTGGGGTTGGGGTTATACAGAGCTCATGAATATGAAAAACTACCTGGCAGCAGGCTTACTAGTCCTCTAGTGATAATCTCCTGCTGATAAAACAATGATTTTATCAAAACTACATTAAGCAGCCTAGTAATTGACCTCTCTGGAATCAGGGTCTCTGTCTCTACATCATGATGCTGTAAGACCAGATGGCAAAAACCTGATGACAGATTCCCTTTAACCTAACAGATTTGGCTGGTGTAAATCCAGCCACTGTTGGCCCACGAGGTCTTTTATATTGAAAGGAGGGATTTCTAATGTTAGTTATTTCTGTCTACTATTTGTAGACGGAGCCAGATAATACTGGAGATGGTATAAATGTGTGTTCAGCTATTCCACATGCATTTAACTACTGTGTGATATAACAATATTATTGGAGAAGGTAAATCTACTTAATTGCAACAATGTACGAACAAAAGAATCAACAGAACGAGAAATGTATTAGTAGACAAAATGTATAAGCTGAAAAACGAGATAATTAGATTTGATATTAGATTTGTGATTACATTTGGATCTCCTGCTCTATATCTCAGAGGTTAAGCCCAAGGCACTGGAGAAAGCAAAATCTAAATTAACCTTTGCCGCCATGCATCAAAAAAAGCAAATCTATGGCATTTCCAAAGGTTAATCTAATTTCTGCAGTTAAGATGGTCAAGATGGAGGCAGGTATCGAATTGGATTTAAAAGACATTAAGTCATTTAACATGAAGGGAAGACTATGGAAGAAACAGCCCACCCACAAGACGTGGTCAGAGGGATCATTCCAATGTATCTACAGTATATGTAGGAGATGACAAATGTGTATCAGACGGTGAGAGTCAGGAGAGGTGAAACTCCAGAGTTATAAAGCACAGACGGGGTTAATAGGAGCATTCACCTTCTTTCATACATTTCCCTATAGAATCATCACTGCTTTTCAGATGGTCCGATTAAGGAACAAACGTTCATAGGAACGCTCATTTCTGACTATCACGCCGTCGGTCAATCACCAAACAATGAGCAAATTCTAGTCTTTGTTTACTCACATCCAGCATTATGGATACCATCGCTAAAGCTAGCCCCACACATTAACCCCTTAGCGACCGCTGATACGCCTTTTAACGGCGTTAACTAAGTATATTAAAACCACAGCGCCGCTAATTCACGGCGCTGTGGAGAAAGTGAATAGCGCCCCCCACTGTCGGATTTTCTCCGGGGTCTCGGCAGCCGGGGGTAGCCGAGACCCCAGAGAACATGAATCGGTCGGTTTTTACCGACCCCGCTTTTGCGTTCGCCGTTATTAACCCTATTAACGGCGACCGCAAAAAAAATAAAATAAAAATAAACATGGATTTTTGTGAGTACTCACCGTAAAATCCTTTTCTCCGAGACGCTCATTGGGGGACACAGAGACTGTGGGTGTGTGCTACTGCCATCTGGAGGCCGACACTAAGTACACAAAAAAACAAGTTAGCTCCTCCTCCGCCACATACACCCTCGCCCCGATAGCGGGCGGAAACCAGTTTAGTGCAAAAGCAGTTGGAGAAGCTGAAAGCGAATTAGCCTTACCGCAGAAAATCATATGTCTGAAAAAGGACCACCCTACGATAAAGAATTATACCAATTAAAATAAACAAAAGCCAACTGGCTATTAGGGTGGGTGCTGTGTCCCCCAATGAGCGTCTCGGAGAAAAGGATTTTACGGTGAGTACTCACAAAAATCCATGTTTCTCCTTCGTCTCATTGGGGGACACAGAGACTGTGTGCCACCGCTGCGTGGAGAATTTTTCTACCCAGGCTCGCATCCGCCGAAGCCTGAGTATGCACATTGTAATGCTTAGAGAACGTGTGCAGGGTTGACCACGTTGCCGCCTTGCATACCTGCTCTGCCGAAGCCTGATGCCGAAGCGCCCAAGAGGCGCCCACTGCCCGAGTGGAGTGCGCTCTTATTCCAGATGGAACCGGCGCGCCTCTAATACGGTAAGCCTCTTGAATAGTAAGGCAAATCCATCTGGCTATGGTCGACCGTGAGGCTGCGAGCCCCTTCCTGCGCCCTTCGGGGATCACAAACAACGAGTCTGTCTGGCGAAAAGGTGCTGTCCTCGACACATACCACCTGAGGGCCCTTACTAGGTACAGCGTGTGGAGTGCCTTCTCTACTCTGTGTACTGGGGCTGGACAAAACGAAGGCAAAACGATGTCCTCATTAATATGGAATGAGGACACAACCTTCGGCAGGAACGGCGGAGGTGGTCTCAAGACTACCTTAGCCTTAAAAAAGGTCAGAAACGGCGCTCTACAGGATAGGGCTGCCAATTCCGAAACCCGCCTAATAGAGGTTATAGCTACCAAAAACACGACCTTCCTGGTAAGGTATGGCAATCCGACTTCCTGCAATGGCTCAAAAGGAGCTTCCTGCAGGACACCCAGAACCAGATTAAGGTCCCAGGCGTCTAAGGGAACGCTAAAGGGGAGCACTAAATGCGAGACCCCCTGAATGAATGTCTTGACCTGCATATTGCTAGCGATCTTTCGCTGGAACAAGACAGACAAGGCCGAGATCTGTCTCCTCAGGGAACTCGGGGCCAAGGCCTGACTGCAGAAAAGCCAGGATGTTGGGAACCGAGAAGGACAGAGGTGCAACCCCGTGCTCTCGACACCAGAGAAAGAAAACCTTCTAAGTACTATGATAGATCCTCGCCGTGGCAGGCTTCCGGGCGCTAACCATCGTAGCCACCACTTCACGCCCAAACCCCGCCTGGGTCAGAACCCAGGATTCAACGGCCATGCCGTCAAACACAGGGCCCCTAAGTTCGGGTGGTAGATCGGCCCCTGGGACAGTAAGTCTGGCCGTTCCGGTAGACGCCATGACACATCTGCGAGGAGCTGTACTAAATCCGCGTACCAAGCTTGAAGGGGCCAGTCTGGAGCCAGCAGAATTGCCGGCACCCTCTCCATCTTGATCTTTCTGATTACCCTCGGGAGAAGAGGCAGCGGGGGAAACAGGTATGGGAGCCGAAACTGGCTCCATGGAAGAACCAAAGCATCCGCTGCGATTGCTCGTGGGTCCTGGGACCGGGCAACAAACCTGCCCACCTTGGCGTTCTCCCTGGAGGCCATCAGATCCACGTCCGGAGTTCCCCACCGTTGGCAAATCTGCTGGAAAATCTCGGGGTGTAGGGACCATTCTCCGGCCCCGACCCCCTGCCGACTCAGGAAATCTGCTGCCCAATTTTCCACGCCTGGTATATGAACCGCTGAGATTACTGAGTGGTGCTTCTCGGCCCAACAGAGACCATGTTCTATCTCGCGCATGGCTGCCTTGCTGCGCATGCCTCCCTGGTGATTCATGTACGCCACTGCCGTGGCGTTGTCTGACTGGACCCGGACTGGGCGACCCGCTAGCCAGCGTTGAAAATGCTGCAACGCCAACCGCACTGCTCGAATCTCCAACAAGTTGATAGACAGATGAGCCTCCTGGGGAGACCACTGCCCCTGTGCCGTGTGATGACGAAATACTGCTCCCCAACCGAGAAGACTCGCGTCAGTTGTGACCACCAACCATTGATCTGGAGGAAAGGGTTTCCCCTGAAGGAGAGAGGAGTCGCGCCTCCACCATTGAAGTGCCCGCCGGACCTGAAAGGACAACCTGCACTGATGATCTAGGGAGAACGGACTCCTGTCCCATGCTGCTAAAAGAGCGTGCTGCAGGTGGCGAAGATGAAATTGCGCAAACGGAATTGCTTCTATTGCTGCTACCATCCTCCCTAGAACCCTCATCCCAAATCGAATCGTGTGAGGGCCTGGCTGCTGAAGACTCCGAACTCCCTGCCGGAGCGCCTGAGCCTTGTCTTGAGGGAGAATTACCAACCCTCGGGAAGTGTCGAAAATCATCCCTAGGAATGGGATCCTCTGAGCCGGGGTAAGGGATGACTTTTTCCCAGTGACCAACCATCCCAGGCGGGATAGAGTATCCAGCGTGATTCTGACATTCTCCTCGCATGCTTGAAAGGACGGCCCTTTCACTAAAAGGTCGTCCAAGTATGGCAGCACTACTATGCCCCGAGAATGAAGAATGGCCATAACGACCACCATTACCTTCGTGAATACCCTGGGTGCCATGGCCAACCCAAACGGCAGAGCCACAAACTGGAAATGCCGGCCATTGATCGCAAAACGAAGGAACTTCTGATGCGGGGGAAAAATAGGGATGTGCAGATAGGCATCCTGAACATCGATTGAGGCCAAATATTCTCCCTGCTCCATGGCCGATATCACTGACCGGAGGGATTCCATCCGAAAGTGCCTGACTCTGATGAACCTGTTTAGGAGCTTTAGGTCCAGAACCGGTCTTACTGTTCCGTCCTTCCTGGGGACAGCGAACAGGTTGGAATAAAATCCCTGAGCCTCTTCGCCCTCTGGTACCGGGACAATGACCCCGTTGCGCAGAAGAATCCTGATGGCTCCTAGCAACGCCTCTGCCCGGGATTCCGATTTGGGAAGCCGGGAATGAAAAAAACGCTTTGGAGGGTGTCCGATAAACTCTATCTTGTACCCGAATGATACCAATTCCACCACCCATGCGTCGTGTGCCACCTTGACCCAGACGTGGCGGAACCTGAGCAGACGACCGCCTACTCTGCTGTCCTCGGGTACCTGATGCCTTAAGTCATTTTGCTGCGGGCCTCTGGGACCTAGCTCCCCTTGACCTGGGTGGATGGCCCCGCATCCTCCCCAGCGGTTTGGCTCTATACGTGACCTGGCGCTCTCTGTCTTGGTTGTGACGAGCTGGGGCAGTAGAACCGGCCGCTGCCGCCCATCCTGGGGCGCGAAATGCTCGAAAGCGCGCCTGCGGTTGACGAAAGGGCGGTCTACTCTTCTGCTGTGGGAGAAAGCTGCTCTTTCCCCCTGTGGCATCTGAAATAAGCTTGTCTAGCTTCTCTCCAAAAAGCCGATTACCCTGATATGGCAGGGACGTTAACGATTTTTTAGAAATCGAATCAGCCCGCCATAGCCTTAGCCACAAGGCTCTCCTCATGACGATAGCGTTTGCCGCTGCTAGCGCCGCACAATTAGCCGCATCCAAGCATGCATTAGATAGTCACTCGCCATCGCGATCTGATTTGCTATCTCAGACACCTCTACCGGAAAGTCTCTATCTTGCAGGACTCTATTCAAAGACTCTGACCATGACATCATGGCCTTGGCCACCCATGTTGCCGCGAATGAAGGCAAAAGCGCTGATCCCGATGCCTCATACACCGAGCGGGCTAAACCTTCTATAAGCCGATCCGTGGGGTCCTTAATGGAAGAACCACTAGGCACTGACAACAACGATCTTGAGGCCAGGCGTGACACTGGGGGATCCACAATCGGAGATTCCGCCCATCTCTTACAGAGCTCTGGTGCAAACGGGTACCTCGTCTCTAGTGTTTTTTGTCCCGAAAAACGCTTGTCTGGACGTTCCCTGTGCCGTTGCACCATGTCCTCGAATTCTGGATGAGTGCTAAACACCCTATGTGGTCGCCTGGCCTTCTTAAAAGATATCTTATGCCCTGCGGTCAGGGAGACATCCTCCTCAATACCTAGAGTTTGATTGACCGCCTCAATGAGACTGTCTACCGTCTCCCGACACCCGGAGGTATCCAGATCCAAGGATTCCTGCCTGTCCTCATCCGAACTCTGCTCGCTCCCAGACAATGGTGACGGTGAGCGAGACGCCGCACTCACGGATGCCGAAGCACCAGAGGGGCCCAGAGACGCCATATGGGATCTTTCCCTGTACGTCTCCTTAGAAAGAGTGCGGCCCCTGCAGGCCGGCGGCTCATGTGAGGTGGATGAACCCTCCCAAACAGGCGAGCCGTCATCTCTACCCCTATCCGGGGCCTGAAGGGTCTCAATCGCCTTCGTAAGGGAAGCCATAGACCGAGACAGTGATAACGCCCATTCCGGGGGATCCGACCCCCTGGGCTCCGTTGGAGGGGAGGGCTCCTGGGCATGTTCGGAACTACAGGCTTCACATATTTTAATAGTCTGCGCTTGCGGGAACACAGCCCCACAGGAAACGCATGCGGTATAAAGGAAAGTGTGTTTCTTCCCTTTTCCAGACATACTTGCAGAAAAAAAACGGCCAACTTTCTCGCTCTCTTCTTTTTTTTTTTTTTAAGGGATACAGGGGTATGAGGAGAAGGAGGACAACCTGCCCTAGTGCTAGTGTGGCCAAGACGGGGTCGCACTTACCCGGGCTCCTGCTGTCTCCCCGTGCTCCTGCTGATCTCCCTAGGTAGGCTGCGATGCTCTCTGACCGCAGCCTACCCCATTCTGAAGCCGGGGCCTCAATTTTATCCAGGGGGGCGGGGCCTTCCCCCCGCGGCCTAGGCCGAAGCCGCGAGCTCAATTTAGGCACTGCCCGCCGGAGCCGGGGGGCGGGCCTCCCCCCCGCGGCCTAGGCCGAAGCCGCGGGCTAAATTTGAGCACCGCCCGCCAGAGCTGGGCGCTCTATCCTGGCGCTTCACCCTACCCCGCGCGCTCCTTCCCCAGACAGGTACCTGGATGGAAGGAGGGAGGGAGGAAACTGCGGGAGCCTCCTGCTGCTGCTGACACCGCAGGCAGAAAAGGGGAGCCGGCTCCAGCACCTGGAGCCTTCGTCGAGCAGCCCTGGCCTGGATCCTCACGCTGCCCAGGAGCTCTGCCAGCCCAACCATACCTTCTTACCCTGAGGTAATCCATCTTCGGACGGTGCAGGCACCCTAGCTCCGTTCGCCTCGTCTGGGCGAGGAGAGGGACCGTCCACCACCACGCAGTACCGCCGTCTAGCGTTGGTGTAGCAGTGGGGCCGCACAGACTAGTCTTGTGCCTCTGTGCAAGCCCATGGTTTTGCTACCTAGGGGTGGACAGGGCTAAGTCTGGCATATTGTCCCACGTTGCGGGAGAGGAAACGTGGAGGGACACTCGCACGTGGTCGCCCGTTGATGGTTTGGGGAAATCGGATCCTTTCAATAGGATGCGTTGCCCCTGTCATATCTTCTAAAAAAGAAAAAATAGATGTCTGGGGAAAAGTCCCAGAGATGTCCCTCGGTGTGGGAAAGGATACGCGGAGGCGATACTCGCGCGTGCTCGCCTGTTGATGTTTGGGGGAGATCGGACCCTTTCAATAGGGTCCGTCGCCCCTGTCTCCTTCATAGCAAGAAAATATTAAAAAAAAAAAAAAAAAATAGTCTGGGAAGACCCAGACTGCGTGTGCCTCCATCAGACACTAAGCAAAAACTGGTTTCCGCCCGCTATCGGGGCGAGGGTGTATGCGGCGGAGGAGGTGCTAACTTGTTTTTTGTATACTTCGTGTCAGCCTCCAGATGGCAGTAGCACACACCCACAGTCTCTGTGTCCCCCAATGAGACGAAGGAGAAAAAGCCGCGATTTTGCATTAAATTTCTCTTTCCTCTGATGTGATCGCACATCAGAGGAAAGAGAACTAGGGTCCCCAATTCCCCCGGTACCTCTCCGTGGTCCAGGGTCTCCTCCCGGTGGTCCCGCGTCCCGCCGGCGTCCTCCGGTGGGCGCCGCCATCTTGGATCCAGAAGAAAATGGTGGGCGCATGCGCAGTGCGCCCGCTGGGAATCTGCCGGCTCCGGCTGGCAGATTCCATTCATTCATTTTGATCACTATGATAAACTATCATAGTGATCAAAATAAAAAAAATCGTACATAAACCCCCCCCCCCCTTAGTTAGGCCAACATAACGAAATAAAGAAAATTTTTTTTTTTCAGTTTTCCATTAGGGTTACGGATAGGGCTAGGGCAAGGGCCAGGGTTAGGGCTAGGCTAGGGTTAGGGCGAACTAGGATTAGGGTTAGAATTATGATTAGGGTTAGGGGTGTGTTGGGGTTAGGGTTGGAGCAAGAATTGAGGGGTTTCCACTATTTACCAACTTTGGGGGTCTAAAAATTGGGGTCTAAAAAAAAATAAATCACTTTTGTGGAAATAAAAAAGACTTTATTTTCACGGCTCTGCATTTATAAACTTCTGTGAAGCGCTTGGAGGATCAAAGTGCTCACCACACATCTAGATAAGTTCCTTAATGGGTCTAGTTTCCAAAATGGGGTCACTTGTTGTGGGTTTCCACTGTTTAGGCCCATAAGGGGCTCTGCAAATGCAACATGATGCCCACAGACCATTCCATCAAAGTCTGCATTCCAAAATGGCACTCCTCTTCCAAGCTCTCCCATGTGCCCAAACAGTGGTTCCCCCCCATATATGGGGTATCAGCGTACTCAGGACAAATCGCACAACAACTGTGGGGGTATGATTTCACCTGTTACCCTTGTAAAAATAAAAATTTGGGGGCGAAAAGATCATTTTTGTGGAAAAAAAATGATTTTTTATTTTCACGGCTCTACGTTATAAACTTCTGTGAAGCACTTGAAGGTTCAAAGTGCTCACCACACATCTAGATAAGTTCCTTAAGGGGTCTAGTTTCCAAAATGGGGTCACTTGTTAGAGGTTTCCACTGTTTAGGCACATTAAGGCTAAGTGCACACGTACCGGAACGCTCGCGGAAATTACTGCGAGAATTCCGGAATTCCATTCCGCGGGAAAATCGCATTTTAAATTCCCGCGATTTTCCCGCAGAACAACTAGCATTTTGCAAGCGTATTTAGCTTGCAAAATGCTAGCGTTTTCCAAGCGATCTGTAGCATCGCTTGGAGAACTGATTGACAGGTTGGTCACACTCGTCAAACATAGTGTTTGACAAGTGTGACCAACTTTTTACTACTGAGGCCGCCTATGCAGCATCAGTAGTAAAAGATGAAATGCAAAAAAAAAAAAGTGTAATTCTTACCTTCCGACGTCCCACGCAGCCGTTCCCAGTAATCCTTTGCGAAAATGCCTGCGATGACGTCCGTTCTCGCGGGATCGCGATGTGTCGCGGTTATTCGCGATGACGTCGCACGAATGACAGCGAGACTTCGCGATCCCGCAAGAACGGACGTCATCGCGGGCATTTTCGCAAAGGATTACTGGGAACGAGAGAGTGGAGAGAGGCGGGAAGGCTGCGCGGGACGTCGGAGGGTAAGAATAACAATATTTTTTATTTTAAATTCTATTATTTACAGGGATATGGTACCCAAAGCCCGGAGGACAGTCTCCTCTCCTCCGGACCGTGGGTACCATCCGCAAATGTTCTGCTTACTTTCCGCATGGTGTGCACAGCCACATGCGGGAAGTAAGCGGAACAATGCATTCCTATGGGTGCGGGATCTCCGCGATTCCGCAAAATTAATGAGCATGCTGCGGTTTTTACCGCGAAGCGATTCAGCCGCGGTAAAAACCGCAGCATTAGCACAGCATTGCGGAATCCCATAGGAATGCATGGGATGCTTAATTTTCGTGTTTTCGCTGCAAAATCGCGCGGTTAAAAACGCCGCGGAAACGTGAAAAAAACGCCACGTGTGAACTCAGCCTAAGGGCTCTCCGAACGCAACACGGCATCCGATCTCAATTCCAGCCAATTCTGCGTTGAAAAAGTCAAACGGCGCTCCATCCCTTGCAAGCTCTGCCGTGTGCTGAAAAAGTGGTTTACCTCCACATATGGGGTATCGGCGTATTCAGGAGAAATTGTACAACAAATTTTGTGGTTGATTTTCTCTTTCAACACTTGTGAAAATAAAAAAATTGGTTCTGAAGTAAATTTTTTGCAAAAAAAAGTTAAATGTTAATTTTTTCCTTCCACATTGCTTTAGTTCCTGTGAAGCACGTAAAGGGTTAATAAACTTCTTGAATATGGTTTTGAGCACCTTGAGGGGTCTAGTTTTTAGAATGGTGCCACTTTTGGGTATTTTTTGTCATATACACCCCTCAAAATGACTTTAAATGTGATGTGGTCCCTAAAAAAATGGTTTTGTAAATTTTGTTGTAAAAATGAGAAATCGCTGGTCAACTTTTAACCCTTATTACTTCCTAACAAAAAAAAATTTTGCTTTCAAAATTGTGCTGATGTAAAGTAGACATCTGTCTGAGAGCACCACTGCAGCCTGTCACTACTGCAGCCTGTCTTCTTGTCAAACAAAAAAGACTGGGCGCTTGTATTCCAACTGCCCGTTCCTTGTGTGTCCCCTGACATAATCTGGTGAGGTGGGGCCGATAGCCCTTAAGGCCCTTTTACATTTAGCGATGCACCAGCGATCCGACCCGGTCAGGATCGCTGGTGAATTGCTAAATGATCGCTAGTGAGCTTTCACACAGAAAGATCTCACAGCGATGCAGCAGCGACGCAGCGCACGATACTCACCTTTCACACACAGCGATTCTGGCGTCCTCCCGCCTCACACAGCAGGAAGCCCAGCAGGAAGCTGACGAGAAATGGAGCCTCCAATCTCGCGCGATCAGCGATGGACAGCGGGGGAGCTGGTCGGAGGTAAGTATCACACATAGCGATATCGCTAGCAATATCGCTCTAACGTCACAAAACCGGTGACGTTTTAGCGATATTGCTAGCGATATCGCTATGTGTAAAACCCCCTTTAGTCTGGAAGAGCTGGTGGTAAACAACAAGGGTTTAAAGGGAGTTCGTCAGTTTCGAATGACGGTTCAACCCAAGTGCAGGCACTTGGTGCACCCTTGATATGAACAAACATTTCAGTGCACCTTCCCACCTGCTTGCTTTCTTCTCTATCTCCATCCCCCTGCTTCTTTGATAGCTCTGACTTTATAAAGCCAGAGAAGGGTGGAGATAGATGGAAAACAAGCAGGTGGGAAAGTGCACTCAAATGTTTGGCCACATCAAGGGTGCACCGAGCGTCTGTACTTGGTTTGAACAGTCATTTTGTGCTAATAAGACTCCCTTTAAGGCAGGCTGCAGCTGGTTGCAGTTGGAACTTCGGAGATTTGTAGTGGCTGGAAGATCAGGAGAGGTAGAGAAGAGGAAGTGCAATGTAGAAAAGGAGGATCACTAAAGCAATAACCTCAAGTCCAAGTATGTAGCATAGTTGAGTGGGTCAGATGACACTTTGTAGATCTTTAGCAGTCCAGAGTAATGGCAGACAGACATCTAGCGGCATGCTGTGACAGTATAGCAGCGCTGGAAAAGTCCAAATGCATACAGGGACAAGAAGCAGAGTCCAGCAGCATAGCAGAGCTGATTAGGTCTTGTGACCCACTGCGGCTGAATAGCAGAGCTGGATATGTCTGGCGGCTTACTCTGGTGTAAAAGGAAAGTTGGGTGGGTCTTTTTGGCGGAATAGTAGAGCTGTATTTGTTGAAAACTCACTGTGGTAGAAAAGCACAGCTGTTTTGTTGGGTGGCACATTATAGCAGAGATGGATTTGTTGGGTGACTCACTGAACCAGTAGAGCAGAGCTGGAAAAAACTGGAGGCACTCAAGGATGCTGGACTGTAGTAGTGTCAGACGCGAACTATCGGAATTCTCAGGGTGAAATGACAAAGGAGAGTGAACACCGAGGACCTGAGATACGGCGACTGCAGACTCAGAACACCGGGTGATGGATCCAAGAGAGGTGATTAATGCAAGGGAAAGTCGAGAGGTCCCTGTAGCTATTAGATGGTCTCACGGAAATCATTGGGTTTATCTAACGTGTATGGGCTTTAAAGAATTGATACCAAAAGCACAGCAAGTAACCACTAAGTGACAGGCTGCAGGGCTTACCTGCAAGCCTCGCCAGCCTCTTGTCATCAAGGATCGGGTGCTGCAGTGTAGTGCTCTATCACCAGGGAAGGGAGGAGTAGAGTATAGCATATTTTTTCTTTATCTCATCTGTTCTGTTTTTACATTGTTTTTAATAGCTGAATCCCAAATGCACAATAGGTGAGGTTTTAAGTCTTTCAGCTATTGGTCCCTGCCCAAAAAATACCCCCTAGCCATTCTAAGCAAATTATGTGGTTATCAACGATATTTTGTAAACCTGGATAGGAGTACCCCAATAGCTCCAATTCACAAGTTGACACAAATCTCTTTGGATTAAATCGACAAAGCTTTGTTTCATGCTGTTGGCATTTATTATTTGTCTGAACGACGGCCATATGTTCCGATCGGCCTAATCTCGGGTATTCCGCGTACAGGAACATATGCGCATCTTTTCATTGTTTTACAAAACAAATCATTATACATCAGTCATTTAGAAAAGTCACAAGGAAATATGAAGAATACTTGTCATCTCACCATATAAACACAGATTTGGAGGTTGAATATAATTAACAATCCTTCAGTCTCAAGATGACTAGAAGGACACAAGTGGCGATGAATAGGAACATGTATCAGAAGTCTGCAGCAGACAAGATCGCGGGAAAACTCCGTCTCTGATGTACAGTTAAAGGAAGTTTGTAGGCACAAAATGACTGCTCAAAAAGAGCACAGACACTCGATGCACCCTTGGTGTGGCTAAACAACTCAGGGCACCTTTCCCACCCAATTGCTTTACATCTATCTCCGCCCTTCTCTGGCTCTTGGAAAACCAGCACTGTCCATCAAAGAAGAAGAGAGGAGAGAGAGACAGGGTAGAGTTAGATGGCAAACAAGTAGGGAGGAAGGTGCACTGAGCCGCATGACCAAACCAAGGGCGCGCTGCGGAACACCGCTTGGATTCAACAGTCATTTTATACTGAGATCCCCTTTACGAAGTCATCTTGTATACGATGTGCACAGTACAATGAGGGAACAGATGCAACTGTTTTACCTGATGAGAGGGATTAAATTGTATTGAGCAACTTAGGTTTTTGTGAAAATTTTAAGTGTTCATTCAGACTTACCCTAGCCTGTGTCTTTCCATTAGGACATGGAGAATCTCCCAGTCAAAGCAACTGTCTCCCATGCATTTCCTTTGCAATGGCCGCAAATGTGAACTATTAAATGTAATAGCGCCATAGATCAAGTCCATCAGAATAAGGTGCCGCTTGCATAAAGCATCTGGCCTATAGAAAATTATCTGCTGAATTAGGATCTCCTTTACAACAGTATGTGCCCTAATAGGGTATACACAGTGAACATAGTGTAGCTTTCATGAGACAGCCCCCTTAAGTTTGATGTGGAGACGTACAGTAATCAGTAGTACTTTTACAGAAGCAAATACAGGCCCTTCTATCTCCAGATCTGCCTGGAGTGCTACCCACATGGTGGAAATTTGCACTGCTGTCCTGGGTTCCAATCCCATCGAGGTCAACATCTATAAGAAATTTGTATGTTTCCCCAGTGATTATGTGCACTTCCTCTAGGTTCTTCATTCTATCACACATCAAAAAATAAAAAACCCGTTAGAGTAATTAATGGTCTGTCTATTAAAGTGGTCCTGGAATGAACATATGGGCACATCGCTGATAGCGGCAAACTACCTGGAGACTATTAGACCCATGAGCTGGAGGGGGGGCTCGAGAGTGGCACAGACCACCACTTTTTCCAGGTATTTTGATACCAATGTTACCTGTATCCTTAGGATGCAGATTACATTGAATGCAATGATGGAAAATGGATCCATTAGCTCCCTACTCCATCATTGTGCCCGTGCACCCGAACTCTCAGTTTCAGAGGAGCAGGTGTGATGACGCCCACTACATCTCGACTGCTGCACAGACCAGAGTACCACCCTATGGAAATGAGGGCAAGGTAAGTATTTTCCATTTTCTTTTATCAGGGTATAACTTGTGCAGGGTACTGTTGGGGCATATAGTTTGGGGGGCTGTGGAACCATCATACTGTTTAGGTGAGTTATGGAGACTTTTGAGGCCGTCATACTGTGGGTTCTACTGGGTCACGGCACAACACTATGGAGGTTTGTTATGGGGGTTGTTATATCGCATGTGTGAGGGGGGTTTACTGTGGTTTATCATACTTTGTGTGAGGGCAAGGCCTTTTGGGAAACATCCTATTGTATGGGCGTTTCTTTATTTAAAAGTTTGGAGGTATGCTCCTCTATGACCACATCAAAGTGCCCTGACCAACTGGATGGCAGATGTGTTACCGAGGTGGTTGGCCTCGGTAATGTAAAGCCTGTACCAGTAACACTAGGTTACTGAGAAAGATTAAATTTGACTTGATTTTGAGCAATGAAAACAGTCGGAGTAGAAAATATAATTCCGATAATCCAGCCTGGCGCTTACAGTCCCAATTATAGCAAATGGGTTAGCTCAGTGGAGTGAAGTTTGAGCTGGAGCTGAAGAAAGGTGCTTGTTTGGTGAACACATTTAATCTGCTTGAGTTGATACTGCTTCGAATACCGAGATTGCTGAGACTACTATATTTACCTTGTTTCATTGCGCCTGGAGAAAGGACTGTTTGTGTTATTCATTTGTACTAGAAAAACATTGTTTTCTTTTTAGAGCTGTAAAGTTTATGATTGACAAACTTTATGATGTAATGACATGAAAACCCTGTGCCGATGCGCATCCGATTTGAAACCCTATAGGTACCATGATTTCTATAACCGCCGCTAAATGTACAGCACAATCAAATATTTTTACTGGATGAGGAAAGCAGGGAAATTAATTTTCCCAATTTTGCTGTATGAGCCAAGTTCATTGCTGGGTACTGGCTTCTCTTGCTCCTGGATTTTACATACACCATTCAGAGACTGCAAATTTTTCTTTTTATTCTTTTTTTTATTTTTTTTTAAACAGATCTGTGACTTAAAACAGAACAGAAACCACAACCTCAGCCACTAAAGAGCAGGAAGTGTTATACGACTAGCCACATGCCACCCACAACTAAAATCATTACTCTTTACCACAATCTATTATTTCCCTTCTGGCGTGGTTATTGCAGGCATGCCAGAGAAAGAATTGCAAAAATGGCACTATATGAGAGACTGTGATTTAACACTGTCACTAAAATGACACAGACTAATGGGTCATGATCACTAATAAATTGTGCAGTTAATCCCTGTATGTCTTCCATAGCAGCCACTCTGCCTGTTCGGTGAGATACAATGGTTATATACCCTGTGTCTATGTCTTCAGACACTCTGTGTGATGGCCGACAAATAACTCATTACTTGCAAGCTGGATTCTGAAGTGAGATCATTAATCAAACTGGAGAGCTGTGAAGGGGCGAAAGCAGCCTGAGAAGCTAAGGAGTTAATGTCTCTAAAAATATTAGGAATCAAGTTCAAAACAATTGACATGTTAGTCAAATACAAACGAGTCTTGTAATATAGTATTTTATCATTTTCAAATATTTATATTCATAAGATAAAATATGTAAATCGTTTAATTCGAGAAAGAAAGAGGTTTTATTTTAGAAAACCTGATGTGCAGTTTGCAGCCAGATTCAGATTCTCTAGTGGGAGCGTCTCTCCCTGTAATATAGGCTGGATGTGAGTGGTTTGTGTTTCCAGAGCTTTCACTGACTTTATTGTCAATTCATGTGCTTTTCTTTATTGAAAAGACAGTGCCCATTAAATACGCAAAAAAATATTTACACCCTCATTATCACGACAAACAAATCCAAATCCTGTTACATGTATATCTTATTATTCAGAAAGGTCACTCTAGATCCATAACTGATCGATTTTATGCAGACAAATTTGGCTGTGCCAAATCACCAGGTAAAATTGGCTTGTGTGTTTTCTTGGCTGCGTTACAGTGCTCTTCCCATTTGGAGTGGTAATTGGCACATCATACCTCTGGCTATTTTGCTTCTTGGTCTTACTGGCAGTCTTCAGGTACAGATAGGAGACCACAAAGCAGAAACTTTTCAATTGACTTGGGGAAATGCTCATCTGGACTTTATTACTGATGTGATTTTTTTTTCTTTTTTAAATTTGATTTCTCAAAAGTAATTGGTCACAGAATGCAGAACCTTTACAGGAATGTTACAGCTCGACTGTATGGAAACAGATGCCTCTTAACACGGCTATAAAAATACATATTGTAGAGAGTTAACCTGAATTTCATCAAAAACACCAGCAAAGAGGATCCCGTAGCAGGTTTACAGGCTCTTGGTTATGTTGTGCCAATTTATAGCAGCCCGAGAATGCTTAATAAGAACAATACCAGGTAAATCTGTGTTTGCTAGCCATCAGGTCCAGCCAAAGAGCCAAGAGAGAGCTGCTTTTACTTTAGATCACAAGATACCACCAACTACCATCTGTGGTCCACAGCATTCGCAGAAAGGCATATCTAAGAGAAGGGTGTTCAAGATGTTTATTAGGGAGCGGCTCTAATGTATAAAGCTTTATAGTATGACAGGCCATGCGCCAGAGCAACACATTGCGTGACTTATGAGCCTTATCTGTCTTTGTCCAAAATGACCATGGCCCTGGGTTGACAATTTAGGCATATACCACATATGTTTCTGCTACCCCCTAAAAAAGCAGAACTCGCTGGTGTACAAATATACAGCGATTGTTTCGCATTCCGTTCTTGTCCTTAGTAAACCTTAGATCCAATGTACATTACAATACTACATAAAGCATTGGGCGCATATGTGAAGTCAATCAAGTTTCCCACAGAGTCCAAAACAAACATAAGTTTATAATATTAAATTGGAAGATAAAATTCCCAGCTCCTGAAAGTGAGATTAATTCAACAGGTAAATGTAGTCTAAAGGATTTGTCCAACTACCAAATATTAAAAAACTGCTCAAAATGTAAAAAGAAATAATAAAATAATGCATACTCACTTTACCATTTCCTTGTCTTTCTAATTCTGAGGATTCCCAGTCCACCCTGGTCTCTTTTCCTTCTGCCCCAGAGATGACATTTCAACAAAAATATGTGACCGCTGGAGCCAATCAATTGACACATTGATAAACTCAGGGATGTTGACACAACACCACTAAGGCAAGTGATTGGCGACGGAAGTCACATGTGCATAACAAATGACCGCTGGAACCAGAGTGAAAAGCTGCTGGGGGGGACCGGTGTTATTAGAAAGTCGACATTGACTTTTAGGATTGCTACTTCCTATAGGTGGCGCTAGAGTTCTAGTCCTCTTCCTCTCTGAAGAGACTATTTCCTTATCTGAAGTAACATGTGCGCTTTCACTATTCCACCCAGTTTTTTCAATCATTTTTAGCAATTACATCATTGCTATCCCAACACTCACCCTAATGGGATATTCAAATCAAGTTCCAAAAAGATTTAATTCCAGCGCTGCCACAAGACTTTGCAAATGTTGAAGAATAAAACAGATCTTCCAAGTGCAAACTGCAGAGTAAATGTGGCTTACCTCTGAGATATGGCTCCCCATGCTCCATGCTTATTGGTCAGGATGTTGAGGATCTTCTGCTTTAGCTGATTGGCTGTCACGTGGTCTCTGTGTTTGGCAGCACTGATCAAATGATCACACATCTTCTCCTCCTCTTTCCTATCAGCAGCGTACTGTGCACATTGCGACTTTAGGATAAAACACAAAATACTGTGAGCTGGGCGGTAATTACAGGATCTAATTTAGAGGATTACATTCCTTAAAAAAACACAAAACAATATTAAAAGCTAAAATATCAGATAAAAAGATAAAATTAATAATATGCCGTGCCTAAATATTACATTTAGGCACGTCTGCACATGATCATACTGGTATGTAAATCACATACATGCTGTCACATAAATGTCTACTCACAAGGGAAATTCAGGGGAATTATATATTGCCACCATTAGGCAGTCTGCAGTCACACAAAGTGACTGCAGAATAGTCATTTCAGCCAGACAGCCCTGTTCAAAATGGTCTTTGTAGGCAGCACATTGTCCTGTGTAAACAAGACATGAGCTGCCGAGAGCAATGACAACCCATGTGCACAGAACGATCTAACAATCAATCTGGGGGCAGTGGAAGCTCGGTCGTCCTACCAAAACAGGCTATTAAACAATTGCCGTTCAGCTTCTATGTGACTGATCTGCAGTCGTTTATAGTCCGCAATCAAGCAGAGTAAGCGAGCTCCAACATTACACCTAGATAGATAAGTAGCAAATAGTGATGAGAGAGTATACTCGTCGCTCGGATTTTCCTGAGCATGCTCGGGTGGTCTCTGAGTATTTTGGTGTGCTTGGAGATTTCGTTTTCGCTGTCTCAGCTGCATGATTTGCGACTGCTAGACAGGCTGAATACATGTGAAGAATGCCTGTTTGTTAGGGAATTCCCACATGTATTCAGCTTGTGTAGCAGCTGTAAATCATGCAGCTGAGAGGACGAAAACTTGATCTCTGAGCACGCCAAAATACTAGGAGATCACCAGAGCATGCTCGGGGAAACCCGAGTAATGATGCTACTCGCCCATCACTTGTAGCAAACAGTTGATCAAATATTTGGAAGAATAGGTTACATGGAAATTAAAGAAATGTGCTGCTATAATGTGGAAAGTATACTGTAATGGTGCATACAATGGATACAATGGCCAATCACTTTCATTTTTTTCCAAAAAGGTGGAAATAAAAAGTAGACATTTGAATGGAAGCACAAATAAATATACGGTATTTTTTGTTTTCCAAGACTTTATGCTCTGTATTATTATTGCCTTTGTAATTTTAGCATTCAATTCGCATTCATTTTTTTGGTCCCAAGATTTTATTGTTATTGTCTGTTTAATAATTACGGTAGTTGTTTTGTATTTTTGTTTTTACATTTTACTTTATTTTCCCAGCACTTCCCCATTCTTCTTTTACAAAAAAAAAAGAAGAATGGGTTAATTCGTTATCAAACATACCCAAAGCAAATAAGCAATTAGCTCAATGGTCTGCCCTGGTAATGAGGCTAATATTTCATCCTTTAATTGGACTGTAAGATTAAATTATCATGCCTCACTGTGAATGATGGTTTAATGAATATTAACAGTTTGCTCATTGAGTGGACATGATGATTTAGCATAATATTCGGACGTCTGACGGGGCAACGTTACCATGATGTTGTGTAAATAAAGAAAAGTAGGAATGGTGCATTTCAAGATAAACATCTCTGGTTTTGAATTTCAAACAATCCCCTTAAAGAAGCTCTCAAATCAATAACTGTATTCTGTGTTCTTTTGTAAATATGGATGTGATGTTGTATAGGTGCATTAAAATTACTGATTGCAGTCTTCCCCGGTTTTCTTATTCTTTTCAGGGTCACATGACTTCGAATCAGACTAGCCCAATCATACAGGGTTTTATGCATGGGTCTGTAAGCTGCCTTCATAATGTAAACCTAAGGAGTAGTGATGGGCGAATGTGCTCGGACTGCCTGTTTACCTAACAAACAATCCCTACATGTGTCGCAGATATCTAAAGGCCCCGTTACACATAACGATGTCCCAGCGATTCCACTAATGATCCGACATGGATGGGATCGCTGGGACATCGTTAGGCTGATCGCTGGTGAGCTGTCACAGACAGCCCCTCCAGCCATCAGGACCAGAGAGCACGCTGGTTTCCAAGGTAAACAGCGGGTAACCAAGAGCCGTGCGGCTCTTAGATACCCGCTGTTTACATTGGAAACCAGCGTCCAGCGCCGCTGATCGCTGGTCTCTCGCTGCCACATACAGCGATGCGTGCTGGCCAGCGGGAGACCAACGATCAAAAAACGGCCCAGGACGTTGGAGCGCGACCAGCGATACCCGGCAGGGGGCCCAGTCGCTGATCCATGTCACACACAGCGATGGCGCTGGCGATATCGCTGTGGCGTCACAAAATCAGAGATCTCACTGGCGATATCGCTGTGTGTGACAGGGCCTTAACAGCCGCGAGACATGCATCCGCGGGGACTCGAACATATTATCAAAGCAGCACGGTGGCTCAGTGGATAGCACTGCAGCCTTGCAGCGCTGAAGTCCAGTATTTAAATCCCACCATGGACAACATCTCCAAGGAGTTTGTATGTTCTCCCCGTGTTTACGTGGGTTTCCTCCAGGTTCTCCGGTTTCCTCCCACATTCCAAAGACATACTGATAGGGAATCTAGATTGTGAGCCCAATCGGGGACAGCGATGACAATGTCTGTAAAGTGCTGTGGAATTAATGGCGCTATATGAGCAAGCAAAAATAAATAAATATTATTCGAGCACGCCGAAGACACTCTGTTAGCACCGAAGCAAGCTCGGATAACACCTTATTGGAGCACATTTGCTTATCACAACTATTCTCAATGTAAAATCGCACTATCCATAAGACGGACAGGAGTCGCATTTAAAACTGGGAAAAATGGTCATTGGCAAGTTATATTGGATAATTTAGAAAGTAATACAGGATATAGTTTTATCGGGAGTGCTTCAGTAATTTATACATGATGCAGCTACAGTACGGTACAAAAATGATAATTTCTTAGAAAGGCTGTTTATATAATCCATAACGATTTTATTTTTTTTTGTCCCACCCTTTCAATTTTCCTTCTTTCAAATGAGCACCAAAATTATGCCCAGGACATATTTAATAAATTCTACACTTGCACAAGAATATTCCATCCCCCATCACTTTTATACAGCTCCAACGAGTCCCTTCTGAATCTTTTTCCTTGCCGGTCTCCTTAAATGTCCCTAATATTTCCAGTTGTATGCCACAATGTATCTTTTTATTCAATGATCCAAATACATATGATTTCTAAAAATATTATCTATGGAAATGTTATAGAGATGTTTTAAAGAATATGAAAGGAAGAAAAAAAACCCATAAGTCTAGCAGCTCAATCTGATCCTTTTCTTGTAGGTCAACAAGCACAAGGGCTAGTACATCAAATTGCAGGCTTTAGAGAACTCTGTCTAGCAGAGATAAGAAGCTCATCAAGTCTCCAGATCATTCCTGCTTTCCAGCTGGAGGGCACCTTTACAGAATTCTGACACCATCCTATATTTCTTATGCCCTTCAATTCAGATGGTGTCTCACCACATTCAGTGTTGTGGACAGTCTCGTTATCGCCGGCTGTAATCTATCAATACTTAGGACTGGTTTACTAATCTGAACTGAGTCAAACACACACCAAAGAATTCGCTTTTAAGAAGGTGGATGATTGCACGAAAAACGCAGATGGAGAAAATTTAAATCTATAAAACAGAAGTCAATTTGGGCCTGCACCTTAGAGTACTAGTAGACTTGCCTGTACATAATTTGTGTATTTTGTCTTAGATTAGTACAAGTCTCAGAATGCTTAGTGTTGTACTCAATACTAAAGGGATGTATTATACTTTTGGTTTACTTGTATGAGGGCTTGGATTTTGAGGGACGAGTTGCAGTTTTGAATGACTTAAGTCACCATACAATGTGCTGGAAAATGGAAAAAATATCCAAGCATGGTGAAAAGGAAGAGAAGGGAGGACAGTGTAATATAGAGAGAATTATAAAGAGAGAAAAGGAGAAAATAGAGAAACAAAAGAAAATGAGAAATGAAAGAAAAGAGAAAAAAAAAGAAAAAAAGAGATAAGTAAAGAAAGAGAAAACAGAGAAAATATGGTAAAGAGGGAAAAGGAAAAAAAGAGCAAAAAATAAAGCAGTGAAGAGAGGTAAAGAGGAAAAAGGGAAAAGAGGGAAGAAGAGAGAAGAGAGAAAAGAGAAGAGAAAAGTGTGAAGAAAGAAGAGAATAGAGAAGAGAATAGAAAAGAGAAAAGAAAAAGAGGAAAAGAGAAAGAAAAGAGAAAAGAGAAAAAAGTGAGGGAAAAGAGAAAAGTGAGAAAGAGAGAAAAGTGAGAAAGAGAGAAAAGTGAGAAAGAGAAAAGTGAGAAAGAGAGAAAAGTGAGAAAGAGAGGGGGCAAAAGAGAGAGAGCGAGAGGGAGAAGAGAGAGAAAGAATTCTCTCTATAGATATACAATTGTGGGAAAAAGTGTTTGCCCCTTCCTGATTTCCTATTCTTTTGCATGTTTGTCACACGTAAATGTTTCAGATCATCAAACAAATTTCAATATTAGACAAAGATAACACAAAATGCAGTTTATAAATGAAGGTGTTTATTATTAAGGGAAAAAGAAATCCAAAACTACAGGGTCCTGTGTGAAAAAGTGATTGCCTCCTAAACCTAATAACTGGATAGGCCACCCTTAGCAACAACAACTGCAATCAATAGTTTTCGATAACTGGCAATGAGTCTTTTACAAAGCTCTGGAGGAATTTTGGCCCACTCATCTTTGCAGAATTGTTGTAATTCAGCCACACTGGAGGGTTTCCGAGCCTGAACCACTTTTTAATGTCATGTGACAGCAACTCAATGGGACCAAGGTCAGGACATAGACTAGGCCACTCCGTCGTCTTAATTTTGTTTTTCTTAAGCCATTCAGATGTGGACTTGCTGGCCTGTTTTGGATCATTGTCCAGCTGCATACCCAAGTGCACTTCCGTTTGAGGTCACGAACAGACAGCCGGACATTCGCCCTCAGGATTTTATGGTAGACAGCAGAATTCATGGTTTTATTTACCACAGCAAGTCTTCCAGGTCCTGAAGCAGCAAAACAACCCCAGACCATCACAGTAACACTACCATATTTTACGGTTGGTATGATGCTCCTTTTCTGAAATGCTGTGTTACGTCTACACCAGATGGAATGGGACATACAAGTTACAAAAAGATCAACTGTTGGCTCATCAGTCCACACAGTATTCTCCAAAAAGACATGGGGATCATCAAGTTGTTTTCTGGCAAACCTGAGACTAGCCTTTGTGTTCTGATTGCTCGGGAGTGGTTTTTGTCTTGGAACTCTGCCATGCAGGCCATTTTTGCCCAGTCTCTTTATTATGGTGGAGTCATGAACACTGACCTTAACTAAGGGAAGTGAGGTCTGCAGTTCTTTGGATGTTGTTGTGGGGGTCTTTTGTGACCTCTTTGATGAATCGTCGCTGCGGGGTAATTTTGTTCGGCCGGCCACTTCTGGGAAGATTCACCACTTGTTCTATGTCTTCGTCATTTGTGGATAATGGCTCTCACTACGGTTTGTTGGAGTCACAAAGCTTTAGAAATGGCTTTATAACCTTTTCTAGACTGATTGACCTCAATGACTTTGCTTCTCATTTGTTTCAGAATTTATTTAGATCATGGCATGATGTCTAGGTTTTGAGGCTCTTTTGGTCTACTTCACTTTCTCAGGCAGGTCATATTTAAGAGATTTCTTGATTGAGAGAATGTGTGGCAGTAAGGCCGGCTTCACATTTGCGTTCAGCAGAGGAGCGGAGGGCTGTGTAGTTCCTTCGTACAGCTCCTCCCACTTTCGCACCTCCTCAGGTCAGCTCCGCCTACATCTGCATGCGGTCTGCGTAACTATCTTTAACATTGGGTAAGCACGGCGTGCGCATGTATGCGGATGCCTCCGAAAGCGTTGTTTTGACGATGCAGCGACCTGCGTCGAGTGCAACGTGTTGCAATTTGTTGCGGTCGCAGCATCATCAAATAGGCGCATGCTGAAGATAGGTACGCAGGACGCATGCAGACGTAGACGGAGCTGACCGGAGGTGTGGCAGTGGGTGGAGCTTCACGGAGGAACTACGCAGCCCACCGCAGCTCTGCCGAACGCTAGTGTGAAACTAGCCTAAATCAGGTCTACACGTGGCTAGGGAATTTGAACTAAGTTTTCCAAAGATTTGATAAAAACCACCGTTAAATTATATTTTAACGGGGGGGGGGGGGGGCAATCCCTTTTTCACACAGGGCGCTGTGGGGTTGGATTTTTTTTCCCTTAAAAATACAGATCTTAATTTAAAAACTGCATTTTGTGTTTACTTGTGTTATCTTTGTCTAATATGTATATTTGTTTGGTGATCTGAAACATTTAAGTGTGACAAGTATGCAAAAGAAAAGGAAATCAGGAAGGTGGCAAAACATTTTCACACCACTGTACATATCTATATATAGAGATAGATCTGTGGATATCTGAGCCAGCATCCACCTTGGGTGGAGAGGGGTTAGCTCTAGAGCTCGCTCCATAAAACAACTCCAGACATAGGACATGACCATACAAGGAGTAAAAGGAGGCTGGCTGAAACATAATTAGGTTTATTTATCAGTGGTGACAAAGAAGGGGCTGGCTCGGCTACTGTGTCCAATATAAGCCAAGACGGGAACTGCTGGGACGGCAAGTTAATCCTCATCAACACATCTACTGGGAGACCGGTATATTTTTTTATTAGCAAGTTCACAAACATGATTTTTGAAACTGTAAAACCCTTTTAACTAAAGAGCTGAAGATATTTCTGTCTGCGCATGTTATATGTCTCCCCCCCCCTCAACATAGGTTTAGGCCAACTGTACGCACTAGCCATAAACACAAAGGAAATACATGGATCCTATTCAGCAAATCATTGGAAAGACAAACACAACTTTAATTGCAATTTAAGTCCACCTCCCCAGTACATATAAAAAAAAAACATTTGCTCAATTTCCTTTTCCCATGGTGGACAATCTGGAAATATGTAAACTAGTCTGATGAGATGCTGTAAAAGAGATTTTTGTAATAAATCTGTTGGGTTCCTGGAAAAGTCAGTGCAATAACTGCACATTAAGACACTTGTCTTTGATGAAAGAATTGCTCCAACTGCTGCAACTAGGTTCATGAATATCAGACAGGGAAGCAAATCATAAACCCGTTCCCTGTTCCTGACATTAACCAAAGCTTTCCAAAATGGCCTGGGCTGAATGAAATGCAAGTATATGTTGCTAAAATATAAAAAGAGAGCCCTGTGAATGGAGTTACAGGGGAGGTGTTGACTGATAGAAAGCAGAGAGGCCAGACTTCATCATCAGCACTGCTTACCTCAAACTCTGCGTGTTTGTGAACATCCTCTGCTCGCTGTCTGTTCAAAATAAACTCTGCTTCATTAGCAACTCGCACTATGTGATCTTTCATAGCGTGGCACAGCAGTCTAGGAGAGAACACACCGAAACGCGTCAGACAACAATCCATCAGTTTAGGATACATCACCGAGCCCGTATGTCACCACAAAACAATGCACGTCTCTACACAATAGTAATTACACCATCATACACAAAATGTATATTTATATTAACTTCTTAAAAAATATACAGTATATATTTCTTTATATTACACAGACGTATACACACTAAAGGTGATTAGAGACAGAAGTTGTTAAATAATGGAATATATAAAATAGACAAAGATAAAGAGACAAAAAGATAAATTGATTCATGAAAATGCATTAAAGTCAAATAAAAATATTTATCTAACATTCTATAGTACCTATTGACTGTCCATATTTCCCATATCTTAATAGCTATGAACAGTATCTGCCTACTGTATGAATGTATGTATGTATGTATCTATATATCTACACTCGTCAATACTGATATTGCAACAACAAGAACTCGTGGCATTCTGGAAATCACAGGATGGATAAACATATTAATAATGTGCAAAAATTCTACCAGGACAAATGCACATGGACAGCAAATCATCACGATCCGAAGCTGGCAGCTGCCTGTGCAATTGCCAACCAATAATTTGCCAGATGTCCTCGATTATAGAAATGTCTGGAGGCGCTGTGGTAGAATGTTTAAAAAATACATACTGTTAACAGTAACATAAGCAATAAGCGGCCTGCTGTTGTCGTGTTGAAAAATGGCTCCTGAGACACTTTGGAGAAATGGTCATACCACTAGTTCCACAACCACTACCAATGCTCTTAGCATACCATGAATGACGACTAGAAGAATCCAGCTACTATACATTTTTCCACTCCACTTTATAATCTTGGGAGTTGGACCAGTGTGTGATGCTCCCTTGTGATGACCTTTTCATGGCACTGCCCATAATAGTCTCAACACCAAACTTTGGCTATCAACTCTGGTCTTCATTGGAGACATCACAGGTTGACAATTACAAAGGTTGCTGCCAGCAGTAGATCTTGATGATGTGACCAAACACATTAAATATGGCAGAATATTCCTCAGACAGCCATTAATAACCAAATTAACTGCAGCCAAGGTGTGTAAGTGCGTAGATTTCTGATTGTGATGCTCCTACTCTATACTGATTAAATCAAGATTTTTGAAAATTATCTATTTTTTTCATCATTTGCGTATCATTAACATGTCAATCAATCCTGTGATCTCCGTAATTTCTCAACTTGGTGTTACAATCTCAGTGCTGATGAGTGAATATTTCACCTTTTATGTATAAGTGTACGAGTTAAAATAACATGAATAATATATTGCAAAAGAAGTATGTGCAAAACTATAAGGACAAAATCTAACAAATATTTACATGTCAACGTCCACAGACATTTTGCGACACTGAAAAATGCAGAGTTATGTTTATAATTACTATGAAGAACGTTTGAGTAAAAATAAACAGAAGTGCAAAAAAAAAAACCCAGGAAATATCTAGATTCAGCTAAACTTGTGAACGTGTAAATTCTTTTGTCTGACACTTGGATCAGACACATGTTTTGCTGTATGCAACCATCATACTGGAGACATTATATGCAATTTTACATCTCATTAACCTTGCTTTGTTTTAATTATAGCAATCCTTTTGTTGTAATATTTTAAGCGACCTAGTTGATAATTTCAGCCTGTCCTTGGGAACACTTTAATTTAACTGCCCATTCATCAACTGTTTATGTCCCGTTAATTGTTGACAAGTGCACAATTACATAGCCGGGCTATGATTGATGAACTGCATTCACGGGAGAAGTAGCTGAGAAGAATAAATATTTATAACTATTTCTCCCCTTCAGATTCCTATCAGAATCCACACAAGGGCTTGCGGAAATGTAATGCAACCAGTAAAGATCCTGGCTTCCTGCTCTCACAACTATCTTCTCCTCATTTCCTTCTCACTTATGGAAGATAAAAAATCTGTCAACAAGTGCAATGCTTGTGTAAAGCTGCAGAAGATGCGGACATATTCTCCTTTCCTCCCCAAAATTAAAAATTTTGTATGTCCACTATGGACATTACAGCAAAACACACAAATAAGAGCTGGATTCTTTTCTAAAAAAATGTCACCTATAAAATGCATATATATTTATAACCATTAAATATTACAGATGAGCAAATTGGTTCAAAGCAAAATCAAATTCACTTTGGTTTCACAAAAAAAAAAAAAAATCAACTTTGCTAGAATCCAAATTTTTTTGTGATCAGATGTGTACGAGTCCAGCAAAGATGACAACCACCCACCATTTTACTGTATATTTTTTTCTTTAACAGCCCGAGAAGTGGGAAAATAAAAATATAATACTCACCTTTTCCCAATATTCACCTGTCCCGCGGCAAAGCTCTGCTCAGCTCCGGGCTTTTGTCAGGTGGTCTTTGGTGACTCCAGCACTGACGAGTCCTCACAACGTCACAAAATGCATTGCCCCTCGACATCATGAAGTCTAGTGGGCACGGAGGCACCAAAGAGTCCCACAGAGTGGCCGGAAAGGCGACAAGAGGGCAACGGAGTGGTTAAAATATTATATATATATATATATATATATATATATATATATATATATATATATATATATATATATATATATATATATTTACACACACACACATTTTTTTTTTTTTTTTTTAAACTGCATGTTTAAAGAGAACAAGTCACTGAAAATGCACTTAAGTCTGCAGGCACCATATTAATTTTTTTTTCTTTTTCAAAACTCCACTGAAAGGCACAGGATCCCAACACAGACACGGTAATTATGAGCCCAATTATTTTGGTGTTTTGGGCCAATCTAGGATCACGTATTTAGTACCGCGGCCTGATTATTCTGGGCTCATGGATTGGATTACATGCAGACAAATGTGCTTTATCCTTCCCACATCTGCATCTGTTCTCCCACAACTAAGAGGCTAAAAGCAATCTCATAGGTTAATTATGACACTGACCACACACGCCTTGTCTGTCTTGGAAAGGCAAGAAAAGCTGTGCACTTTGGAAATCCTTTGTAATTCATACAGAGTGATATATAACAGATAAACTATGTCTCCTCTGTAAAGATGGGCAAAGCAGTGGATGTTCAGGTCCAGTGGGTTTGGCAAAACATTTTTAAAAATGTTTTTTTCGAGTACCATAACGATACCCGAACCCCATTATGATAAATGGGGGGTCACAGCGCAAGAAACACGGGCACTAATCATGAAAAATGGGGGGGAGGGAATTATTTAAATATTTTAAAAATACAGTGTGGGGATCCATCTATTTTTGATAACCAGTCAACATAAAGCTGACATCTGGGAGTCGCAGCTCACAGCGGTCAGCTTTACCTGTGCTGGTTATCAAAAATAAGGGGGAACCCAAGCATTTTTTTTTTAAATTTATTTCTTGCACAGGCGCTGGCTGATGAATACTCTCATCAGTCTCGCCTGCTCTAGCTGTTATCAGCGGGAGCAGATGTAGGATAATGAGAGTAGTAACCCATTTACCGCCGGTCACAGGGAACCGCAGCACTCTGACCAGTGGTAGTGAACCTACCGCCTCAGAGCTGCTGGTGGTGTGCCACGCAGATGACAGCATGGGAAACACTTGATGTTCGGGCTGCCCAACCTGAACAGTAACAGACATCCTGGAGAAGTCCGTGTTTGGGGTCCATGCATGGACACTAGGTGTTTGATACAGACCCCGATCTTTAGTGTTTGGGTTTGCCCATCACTACTGCTCTGTAAATTTTAGGAATAAGGAGTGTCACTAAGCGGCTCTGGGGCCACATAAAACCACAAGGCTGCAAGTCAAGTACATTTATCCAGGTCATTATAATGCGACTTCTAATGTAACTCCCAGGTGACTCCTAATATTCTTAAAGGGTTTTTGTCCACTAGTTTTACAACTACTTCTACTCATGTTTGACCCTGTTAAAATAAAAACACTTATACTCACCTCCCGTGCCAGCTCCGTTCCAGCAGGATCGGCACTCGCATTCCCAGGGCTCACCTGAGGGTGTTATGTCACCTGTGCCCTGTTTCACACATCCGTTTTGTTGGCATCCGCATGCATCCGCCAAAGTGTGAAAAAACGGATCCATTTCCGTTTTGCCGTAAACGGATGCAAACGGATCCGTTTTTCTGACGGATCCGTGGTAGCCGCTAATGGAAGTCTATGGGACAAAAAAACGGATCCTCAAAAAAATGGCGGATCCGTTTTTTAACAGAAAACGACGGATTTAGACAGATTTAAAAAAACGGAAGTGTGATCCAGGCTTGTGCCTAATCAGTGATGGCGTTACTGTTCCCGCCTTCAGACACATCGAACATAAAGAGGAAATAAGAAAGCAGCCACAGCACTACCAGTTGATGTTTAATCCATCTAAAGGCAGGGGGAGAGTGAAGCAGGCGCTGATTGGGCGCAGTGCTTGTGTGACAACACAACCTCACGTGAGCACCAGAAACGCGAGTGCCGACCCCGCTAGAAAGGCGCCGGCATGGGAGGCGAGTACAAGTGTTTTCATTTTAAAAGGGAAAAACATGAGGAATGAAAAGGGATTATCCTAGTAGTGGATAACTACTTTAATAATTTACAGTCGGGGTTTGTTATTGCTCAATATTTCCCTCTCAGCTCTTGCTGATCCTTATTTCAAAGAAAGGAAGTGAGCTTTTTATTCAGTATTCATACATATCTAACACCTGCATTCTTAATCCTTTACTGGGGTTTTCCCACAAAGTACGTTGTAATAAATTTATCTTGGAAGAAAAATAAGTTCCACAATTAGATGTGTTTAAATAAAATGTCCCTGTGCTGAGATAATCTTATAAATGTGCCCCTGCTGTGTACTGTGTAATGGCTGTGTCTGATCATACAGGAACATTGTCTGATCATACCACAGCTCCTGGGCAGGGGAGGACGCAAAAGAATATACAGACAGGACAGCAATACCATCCGATATTTAGAAATATCAGATCGGATTGGATCGGCCTGATACACAAAGTATCGGGTATCGCCGATTCCGATACCAGAAGTCCAATTCAAGTCAATGGGACAGAAATATCGGAATTAAAAAAAACCCTTTCTTGCCTTGTACATCCTGTTCGTGAGGGGGGAAGAGTGTGGGCGTTGCGTGGGTGGACACTGTGCATGTCTGTGTGTGCGGGCGGGGTCTGTGCGGGCCTCTCGGGGGTCTGTGCCGACTGTCGGGGGCCTGTGCCGGCGGTCTGTACGGGCCTCTCGGGGGTCTGTGCCGACTGTCGGGGTCCTGTACTGGCTGCCGGTGGTCTGTACGGGCCTCTCGGGGGCCTGTGCCAGCTGTCGGTGGTCTGTACGGGCCTCTCGGGGGCCTGTGCCAGCTGCCTGTATGGGCCTCTTGGGGGTCTGTGCCGACTGTTGGGGGTCTGTGCCGACTGTCGGGGGCCTGTGCCGGCTGCCGGTGGTCTGTACGGGCCTCTCGGGGGCCTGTGCCGGCTGTCTGTGGTCTGTGCCGGCTGCCGGGGGCCTGTGCTGGCTGCTGGTGGTCTGTGCGGGCCTGCCGGGGGTCTTGTGTGTGTGCAGGCATCGTCTGATGGGACTACAAGTCCCATCGGGCGATGCCTGCTACAGTGACATTGATTGACACATTAGCCAATGATGGGACAGTAGTAGTCCCATCATCCGGCTAATGTGTTGAATGTTAAAAAAAAACAAACAAAAAAAACAAACAAAAACAAAACACATACTACATACATACTACATATATACTACATTCATACAACATACATGCTACATATATACTACATTCATACAACATACATGCTACATATATACTACATTCATACAACATACATACATAGTACATACGTACATAATGCTACGGACATACAACATACATACATACTACATACTGCATACATACTGCATACAATACATTCATACAATACATACATAGACATACAGTACATATAACAGAGAACACTCACCATCACTTGTCACTTTGTTCCCCGAAGCCAAACAAAAACAATATACTCCCTGATCCGCAGAAATCCACGTGTCCCACGCCGATCTCCCGTGGAGAACAGCAGCATCAGCTGATGCGACTGCTCTCTACGGGGCTCCAGGAATCCAGTGACGGGAGGTAGGTATCCTTCCGCACTGTATTCCTCCGCCACTGTAAAAAAATAGTCCCTGGTCTCACTTTATGGCAAAAGCTGTGTGGGAACTTTCTCACACAGCAATGCCAAAAGTGAGACTAGGGACTATTTTTTTTTACAGTGGCGGAGGAATACAGTGCGGAAGGATACCTACCTCCCGTCATTGGATTATTGAAGCCCCTAGAGAGCGGTCGCATCAGTTGATGCTGCTGTTCTCCACGGGAGATCGGCGTGGGACCTCGTGGATTTCTGCGGATCAGGGAGTATATGGCTTGTTTGTTATTTTCATATTTTTTCATAGAGGACACTGGCTTCGGGGATCAAAGTGACAAGTGATGGTGAGTATGTTCTCTATGTTATATGTACTGTATGTCTATGTATGTATTGTATGAATGTATTGCATGCAGTATGTATGTAGTATGTATGCAGTATGTATGTAGTATGTATGCAGTATGTATGTTGTATGTCTGTAGCATGTTGTATGTATGTAGTATGTATGTAGTATGTACTATGTATGTATGTTGTATGAATGTAGTATATATGTAGCATATATGTAGTATGTAGTATATATGTATGTTGTATGAATGTAGTATATATGATGTAGTATGTATGTATGTTGTATGAATGTAGTATATATGTAGCATGTATGTAGTATGTAGTATAAATGTATGTTGTATGAATGTAGTATATATAAAGTATGTATGTAGTATGTATGTTGTATGAATGTAGTATATATGAAGCATGTATGTAGTATGTATGTATGTTGTATGAATGTAGTATATATGTAGCATGTATGTAGTATGTATGTATGTATGCTGTATGAATGTAGTATATATGAAGTATATATATGTAGTATGTATGTATGTTGTATGAATGTAGTATATATGTAGTATGTAGTATATATGTATGTTGTATGAATGTAGTATATATGTTGTATGTATGTATGTTGTATGAATGTAGTATATATGTAGCATGTATGTAGTATGTATGTATGCTGTATGAATGTAGTATATATGAAGCATGTATGTAGTATGTATGTATGAATGTAGTATATATGTAGCATGTATGTAGTATGTATGTTGTATGAATGTAGTATATATGAAGTATGCATGTAGTATGTATGTTGTATGAATGTAGTATGTATGTAGTATGTATGTTGTATGAATGTAGTATATATGAAGCATGTATGTAGTATGTATGTATGTTGTATGAATGTAGTATATATGTAGCATGTATGTAGTATGTATGTATGTTGTATGAATGTAGTATATATGAAGTATGTATGTAGTATGTATGTTGTATGAATGTAGTATATATGTAGTATGTATGAATGTTGTATGAATGTAGTATATATGTAATATGTAGTATATATGTATGTTGTATGAATGTAGTATATATGTTGTATGTTGTATGAATGTAGTATGTATGTAGCATGTATGTAGTATGTATGTATGCTGTATGAATGTAGTATATATGAAGCATGTATGTAGTATGCATGTATGAATGTAGTATATATGTAGTATGTATGTAGTATGTATGTTGTATGAATGTAGTATATATGAAGCATGTATGTAGTATGTATGTATGTTGTATGAATGTAGTATATATGTTGTATGTTGTATGAATGTAGTATGTATGTAGCATGTATGTAGTATGTATGTATGCTGTATGAATGTAGTATATATGAAGCATGTATGTAGTATGCATGTATGAATGTAGTATATATGTAGTATGTATGTAGTATGTATGTTGTATGAATGTAGTATATATGAAGCATGTATGTAGTATGTATGTATGTTGTATGAATGTAGTATATATGTAGCATGTATGTAGTATGTATGTATGTTGTATGAATGTAGTATATATGAAGTATGTATGTAGTATGTATGTTGTATGAATGTAGTATATATGTAGTATGTATGAATGTTGTATGAATGTAGTATATATGTAATATGTAGTATATATGTATGTTGTATGAATGTAGTATATATGTTGTATGTTGTATGAATGTAGTATGTATGTAGCATGTATGTAGTATGTATGTATGCTGTATGAATGTAGTATATATGAAGCATGTATGTAGTATGCATGTATGAATGTAGTATATATGTAGTATGTATGTAGTATGTATGTTGTATGAATGTAGTATATATGAAGCATGTATGTAGTATGTATGTATGTTGTATGAATGTAGTATATATGTTGTATGTTGTATGAATGTAGTATGTATGTAGCATGTATGTAGTATGTATGTATGCTGTATGAATGTAGTATATATGAAGCATGTATGTAGTATGCATGTATGAATGTAGTATATATGTAGTATGTATGTAGTATGTATGTTGTATGAATGTAGTATATATGAAGCATGTATGTAGTATGTATGTATGTTGTATGAATGTAGTATATATGTAGCATGTATGTAGTATGTATGTATGTTGTATGAATGTAGTATATATGAAGTATGTATGTAGTATGTATGTTGTATGAATGTAGTATATATGTAGTATGTATGAATGTTGTATGAATGTAGTATATATGTAATATGTAGTATATATGTATGTTGTATGAATGTAGTATATATGTTGTATGTTGTATGAATGTAGTATGTATGTAGCATGTATGTAGTATGTATGTATGCTGTATGAATGTAGTATATATGAAGCATGTATGTAGTATGCATGTATGAATGTAGTATATATGTAGTATGTATGTTGTATGAATGTAGTATATATGTAGCATTTATGTAGTATGTATGTTGCATGAATGTAGTATATATGAAGTATGTATGTAGTATGTATGTTGTATGAATGTAGTATGTATGTAGTATGTATGTTGTATGAATGTAGTATATATGAAGCATGTATGTAGTATGTATGTATGTTGTATGAATGTAGTATGTTTGTAGTATGTATGTAGGTTGTATGAATGTAGTATATATATATATATATATATATATATATATATATTATATTTTTTTTTTTACATTCAACACATTAGCCGGATGATGGGACTACTACTGTCCCATCATTGGCTAATGTGTCAATCACTTTCATTGTAGCAGGCATCGCCCGATGGGACTTGTAGTCCCATCGGACGATGCCTGCACACACACAAGACCCCCGGCAGGCCCGCACAGACCACCGACAGCCGGCACAGGCCCCCGACAGGCCCGTACAGACCACCAGCAGCCGGCACAGGCCCCCAAAAAGCCCGTACAGACCACCGGCAGCCGGCACAGGCCCCCGACAGGCCTGTATAGACCCCCCATCATGATGCGCACAGACCGCACATCATGATGACATCATTTCAGCAGCCAATCACAGCCACAACAGTGGCTCATTGCATTATGGGGACTTCCGATTCTGGTATCCAATATTGAAAAAATATCGGTACTCGGTATTGGAATTCCGATACAGCGAATATCGGCCGATACCCGATATTTGCAGTATCGGAATTCTCAACACTAGACAGCAAGGATCACAGCTGCTGCTTTCTGGGAGGTAAAATATTGTTTCTACCTGTTTAACCCCTTAGTGACAGAGCCAATTTGGTACTTAATGACAGGACAATTTTTACAATTCTGACCACTGTCCCTTTATGAGGTTATAGCTCCAAAATGCTTCAACGTATCCCACTGATTCTGAGAATGTTTTCTCGTGACATATTGTACTTCATGTTAGTGGTAAAATTTCTACAATATTACTTCTGTTTATTTATGAAAAAAACAATTTTCAAACTTCTAATTTTTGTACCCTTAAATCAGAGTGGTGTTACACAAAATAGTTAATAAATAATAAATTTCCCACATGTCTACTTTACATCAGCACAATTTTGGAAACAATTTTTTTTGTTAGGAAGTTATAAGGGTGCTTCACGAGAACTTAAAGCAATGTGGAAGGAAAAAAATTAACATTTTAATTTTTTCACAAAAAATTTACTTTGGAAGCAATTTTTTTTTTCACAAGGGTATCAGGAGAAAATGGACCACAAAATTTGTTGTGCAATTTTTCCTCAGTATGCCGATACCCCATATGTGGGGGAAAACCACTGTTTGGGCACATGGCAGGGCTCAGAAGGGAAGGAGCATCGTTTGACTTTTTGAATGCAAAATTGGCTGGAGTCTATGGTTGCGCAATGGCACATTTGGAAACCCCCTGATGTAACTAAACACTGCAACCCCCCAATTCTACCTCCAACCCTAACCCCAACACACCCCTAACCATAACCCTAACCAGCACACCACTAACAGTAGGCCCAACCCTAACCATAAGCCCAACCCTAACCATAAGCCCAGCCCTAACCATAAGCCCAACCATAACCCCAACCCTACCTTTAGCTCAACTCTAACCCTAATGGAAAAATGGAAATAAACACATTTTTTTTTCTAATTTTTAAATAAGGGGTTGATAAAGGGGGGTTTGATTTACTATGAGTTGAGATGTGAAAATAAAAACTTACAATTGCATAATCGATGTTTGGATTTCAGTTTTACGACATTGTGCGGTAAACTGACCCGGTGTCATTATTTTCCAGGTCAATATGATTACATAGACACTCAACTTGTATCTTCATACTGTGTATCTTCTTATTTTTTTGTGCAGAAGTCATCTGCAGCAGGTCAATTTCTAGAAAATACAACTTTTTGGTGCAGAGCTTATCCATTCATTTCAGTTGGGACCCTAAAGGCCCCGTTACACATAACGATGTCCCAGCGATCCCACCAACGATCCGACGTGGATGGGATCGCTGGGACATCGTTAGACAGCCCCTCCAGCAATCAGGACCAGCAAGCAAGCTGGTTTCCAAAGTAAACATCGGGTATCTAAGAGCCGCACGGTTCTTGGATACCCGCTGTTTACCTTGGAAACCAGCGTCGCTGATCGCTGGTCTCTCGCTGCCACAAGCAGAGATGCGTGTTGGCCAGCGGGAGACCAGCGATCAAAAAATGGCCCAGGACGATCGAGCGCGATCAGCGATACCCGGCAGGGGGGCCGGTCGCTGATCCCCGTCACACACAGCGATCTAGCTGGCGAGATCGCTGTGGCATCATAAAATCAGCGATCTCGCTAGCGAAATCGCTGTGTGTGACGGGGCCTTTAGTCTATGGGTACAGATGCTGTCCTAGTATTGTTTTGAGCTATATACAGTAAATGAGCTAGGCATCTCATCCCATCTATACAGCTTCCCATTGGCAGGTGTCTGAACACTCGGGCTCCTGTCCTGTTCTGCCTTCATCTACAGTGAGGTCGGATGACACAAGGTAAGGTTTTAATACCAGAGACAGGATCGGACTGTCCCAGTTGGGTTCACCTTGTTGCGATAGGATGGCTTTTTAAATCAAAATAGTGTTAACCAAGCATCCCATGTTATTTACATATATTATCACCATTTAACTACTACAGGATATATGCTCATTTTGTTTTTTTCTTGGGTTTGGTCTGTGAAATGATCACAGTATGAACGTGCTCTTAGACATTGCATGTATACCAAATTATGCTCCGGCTCATTTATTAGGTTTTCCCCTAATTTTGTTGCTTTTTCTTTTTGGTGCATTTCCATAACAAAAAAATTAATATCAAATTTATGAGCAAATGCTGTATCTTACAGAATAATACATGGTTTCTGCTCTGCTGATCGTAAAAGCTTAAAAGAAAACAAAGCGGAAGTAACATGATGTAATGCATAATTTACAGATAGGTTATGGGGAAATAGGATTTCTGTGTCTCTCACTGCAAGTGATCACAGTCTGTGTACAATATGAGCGAATAAGGGGGCACCACATCAGAAATGGGAAGGGAATATATACTATCTTGTAATAAACTATATAATATACTAATATGACATAATATAATTGATAGAAAACTACAGATGTCCTTTCCATGAATGGTTTGTTTTCCCTCACAAGCTGAATGTTTCAATCAATAGACCGATCACACAGAATTGCACGGCTGAGGCATACTGTAAGTGTTATTCTGTTATCGCTACATATTATTATGTAGTACTTGTATGATATACTTATCTGGTGTATGACTATGGCTCAGTGATTGAAGCAGCACCTTGGACAGCACCAAGTCTTTCAACTGCAATATTGTGTCCTATGCTCTGATGATTACAGTGAAGTGTAAATGCGGCAAGTGGAGCTGCGTTGCCCAAAACAGATGGGGCGGCAGATGGATTTGCAGATTGCTTTTCCCCACTTTCTCAGTGTGAAACAATGTAACTAGTTTTAAATGGTGGAAAACAGAAAACCTTCCAGAGCTTTGTGTACAGCCGTCTATTGTTTTCTAGTTACATTATGCATAGAAATATTTATTTTTATTTAGAATTGTTTCACCCATCAGAGATTATCGCTTACCTTCCTTCATTGATGAGCTCAATAAAAGCCAGACCAGCATTTTTCTGAATAGAATTTTGCCATTCCTACAAGAAACATTAATTAGTTGGATCCTAAAAATGATATATCACATGTACAATTAGTCAGATTACCTCCTATAGGGTTAAACATCAATGTACGGAATTATTCAGCTGTAACAAAAATGTTATAAATCGAGTCTGTAGATTGTATGAACGTTATATCTCGCGCTGCAGGTCGTTTCCAACTTTACATTTTTTACCCTATTGTAAAAATAATCAGCTGTAGTCACCTTCACCTTGATCCAGCACCGGATATTGGTCGCTGCTATGGTGATTACAGCCAGATCACGATCTGGATCACGACTACAGCCAGTTACCACTGCAGCCAGTCACTGGGCTCAGCACATTGTGCCAGTCTACAACACTATGACTGTTGAGTCCAGTGATTGGCTGCAGCGGTAACATCACTGCTGCAGCCTGTAAACAATCAGGAGCAGCAGCAGAGATGTATCACTGGAATAGGAGAAGGCGAGTACAGCTGATTTGATTGTTTTTACATTGGGAAAGCCAGCGAGGTGAAAACATTTGAAGATGGAAAATCTCCTAAGGGCTTGTTCACACACTGCATTTTTGTCACGTTTTTGCACAGTAGAAATGCAGCAATTCATATTACAAGCAAAGTAAATGAGATTTCTGAAATTGTTCTATACTTTATTTTCGTATTTTTCATGTCTGCAGCATGTCAATTCTTTCAGTGTCAGCATTTTTCACTTGTTCATACCATGGAATAAGAAACGCGTGTAAAACCAAGTACAAAAATGCATCAAACAGTGGCGTAGCCAGGCGGCACATGTGTGGGGGCGGCGCGGCAGCAGAAGCGATTTCTCTCCTCTGTGGGAGAAGCGCGGAGCCTGGACTCACTGACTGTACATTTCGGCCTGCGGGGCTGTGCAGTGAGGGGGTAATGCAGCCTCTTCTTCTCACCCTTCCTCCATCCTTCTCCTCCGCCTATCGGGAGCCGCTGTACCCCTGCTACCTAGCAGCTTAAGTTCTCCCTCCTCTCCGCCTGGACCCTCAGTGAGTGGCGCTGCGCTGGGCAGAGCTGACGTCAGCCCTGCTGCACTGGAGGACTGTCATGGTGGGATGGTGCGCGGCTGCCAGGAATGTGATGCACACAAGGAGCCATGTTAGGAAGAGCCAAGCAGTGAGCTAGAGAGTGCGGGGCTGGGGTAAGGTGGTCTGCGGCTGCCCCCGGCGGCCCTGTGTTCAGGCAGCTGTCATCCTCATCACAGGCTGCGCTGGGTGTGTGTCTGCCTCCATTGTGTGCAGTTACGTGCCACCAACACGGCTGCCTGTGTCTCACCATGTGCAGCAGCGAAAGGATCTGTGCCTGCAGTCACACTGTGTGTGTGTGTATGTACGCCTGTGTGTGTGTATCCACCTATGTGTGTGTGTATGTATACACCTGTGTGTGTGTACGCCTGTGTGTGTATCCACCTGTGTGTGTACACCTGTGTTTGTGTCTGTGTGTGTATACACCCGTGTGTGTGTACACACCTGTGTGTGTGTCTGTGTGCGTATATACACCTATGTGTGTGTGTGTACGCCTGTGTTTGTGTATGCCTGTGTGTGTGTGTCTGTGTGTATACACCTGTGTGTGTACACTCTGCGCATGTGTCAGCACAGCAGCAGCTCTGTTTTCCTAGGTTTTCTGTCCCGTCCTGGCACCGTAGCAGCTGCAGAGGCTCCGCCCTATTGATGCTCCCGGGAGGAGGAAAGAATATGGCGGTGCTGCTGCCCCGGCTGGGAGCGAGAGGAAAAGGGTAGGACAGTACTGCACGGGGTGAGGTGGGATACTGGGGAGCATGGTATGGGGGCGACTTGTGGGAGAGGCTGCTGGGTGCACTGCGGCCATTATCGGAGGATGCACCACCAACATCTGTACGGGAGAAGCCACAGACAGCTGTCACATGCCACAGACATCACACCACAGGTGTCCTAATAAAATAATCATCCCCCATATAAGTGTTCTCGTACATCCCCCCATATATACATGTCCTCGTACATCTCCCATATATGTGTCCTCGTACATCCCCCATATCCACATATACGTGTCCTCGTACATCCCCCTATACGTGTCCTCGTACATCCCCCCATATACGTGTCCTCGTACATCTCCTCCCCATATACTTTGCTTTTTTTTCTGTCACATTATTAAAAATTATTATTAAAAAAGCCATTAGGTCTTCATCCAGCATCATCAAGCTAATACACCTATATATAGAGAACTGCAAGAAGAGGAAAGTCTAGAAATGTAGAAATAATAATAGCAGAGTTAGTAGCAGACTAAAAATTAGATCTTTGAGTGTAGTGTGGGCTCTTCGGATGCTTCCGTATTATCAACGACCAAAGGGGCGGCAAATTTTTCGACCGCCCCGGGTGCCACAAACAGTAGCTACGCCACTGTTCTTACAGTAATTACGTTTTCCACAATCCACTACCTACCCTACATTATACAGTATCAGAGGTGACAACTATTTACTAACTGTACATTAAACTTTATTTAAGGGATTACTCCCCAAATTGTAAGCTAGCCCCTTTCTGTAGGATAGGGAATTACTGATGGCTGAAGGTTTTTCTGCACACCACTAATGTGCATGTATTGGCCACAGATAGAGGGGGAGATGACGAAACACATAAGTGAGACTCCTCCGCTGAAACATAGAACCCATAGAAAAAAGAGGGTATGTGTTGTGCTCATCAATTCTACAAAGTGGCACCATGGCCATAAATAAAGATTTGTAGAATTAAAAAAAATAATCAATACCCCAATATAATTTCTGAATCAATTCCTTGTAGTTTTTAAGTCATCTGCTTGAAATCATTCAATAGAAATTGTTAGTGTTTTTTAGGATTATGTGTGATGACCTTGAAAACTGGATGAATGAAGCTTTAGAAGAGCAGCTTTTGTTATAGAGTTTCCTCCAAATGCAGTCTGATATTTAGTAGTGAGAACTTCAGGGCGATTTGGATCTCTTTGTGCTCGGCAATCCCATACATTGTTTGTGTCGGTCGGTCACAGCTTCAGAACGGAGCGGCTATTGTTCCTAGATGCACTGCCGTCACACTACCATGGGACGATGAGGCATCATGTCACAGAGCTTCTTCTAATGCATTTCTATGCAGATAACATGGTGATGTGCTTGACCGTATGCATCTGTTAGCCACAAAAGTGCCTGAAATTACTAAATTCACTAATTAAAATACATTTCAACACACTTGATGCTTGATAGATGTATAGACAATAAGACTTTGAGATATACAGTTAGGTCCATATATATTTGGACAGAGACAACATTTTTCTAATTTTGGTTGTAGACATTACCACAATGAATTTTAAACAAAACAATTCAGATGCAGTTGAAGTTCAGACTTTCAGCTTTCATTTGAGAGTATCCACATTAAAATTGGATGAAGGGTTTAGGAGTTTCAGCTCCTTAACATGTGCCACCCTGTTTTTAAAGGGACCAAAAGAAATTAGACAAATTAAATAATTGTAAATAGAGTTGAGCGAAACGGGTCGGTCAAATTCAAAAATAGCCGACTTTCGCTAAAGTCGGGTTTCGTCGATCGAAACCCGACCATAGCGTGAGGTTGGCCATGAGGTCGCCGATCAGAGCGCCAAAGTCGAGTTTCAAATAATACTTCAAGCGCCTTTTCTCAGCCAATGATGGAGGACGCACACTGTGGGCAACGCGATGACATACGCAGCGGCCACCACCATCTTAGAGAAGAGCATTGAAGTGATTGGCTGGCTTTGTGTGGCATCACAGTTGGTATCAAAGGCCGTGACAGCCGACCGCCATCTTACTTCTGCCGATCTTACAATAGGGAGAGGTGCTGCTGCTGATTCTGAATAGGGAGAGCGTTAGGCAGGGAAGAAGAAAAAAAAACTGCTTCTGCTGCTAGCGCTTTCACTGTACAGTTAGTGTGCAGTGAAAGGGGAGGATTTTTGTTGTGTGCAGCACCGCTGGTGGTGATTAGGCTGCCTTTTAAGGCTACCTGATAGCTGCATTGCTGTGTGCACACCGCTGTTCAAACTTCTTTTTTCAAAGCACTCCAACTTTTATTATTTTGTTCTGGTGAGTTACTGAGCGTTCATTTTTTCACACACCGTACAGTGGTGTACGCTACTCACACACTACCGTGTACCGGCTGGTATCACGGACAAATAGAAGCTATCTGGGTGTGACTCTGGAAAAACAAGCCAGACCTACACCTTATAGAGCTGTCCGCTTTTCAAACAGTTTTGTATATCTGCTGTTTGATTACGGTCAAAACTAGACAGAGACAGCGTGTGTCAGTCCGTATAAAAATAGACGGAGATTGACATTTTTCCATACACACACCGAATAGAGCTGTCCGATTCTCAAACAGTATTGTATATCTGCCATTCGCATTACAGTAACATCTATACAGAGTCAGCGTGTGTTTGTAACACTCCGTAAATACATATACGGAGATTGTTAGTTACACAAAAAATGTATACAGCTGTACACTTCTGATATAGTTCAGTATATCTGCTTGTTGGATTACGGTCAAATACATACTATGAGAACATCTGTGACTAAAAATATATACGTAGATTTAATTTTTTTAATACACCTTACACAGGTGGACGCTCCTCATACAGTACCATCTCTCTGCTGGTATTTTTGGTACATTTTCCCAAACATGAGGAAGTATGGTGGAAGAGTCCACGGACGTGGGCAGGGGGGAGCAGCTGGTACTGATGGTGGTGGTGCATCGGCTGGTTCTGGCAAAAGCACAATAGCAGCTAAGGCAGGAGGTGTTGAGCCTGCGTCATCGTCTGGACCAAGAAGGCTTGTAAGGTTGCCTTTTGTTGGAGTAGGAAAACCGCTTTTAAAGCCGGAGCATCAGGAACAGGTTTTGGCTTACATTGCCGAAACAGCCACTAGCTCTATTGCCTCCTCTTCTGAACGTTCGAAACCTGCAAGCATGGAGTCATCAGTGCAGGGTTCCGGTCAGGAAAAACACCTTTCCTTGTGTCCTTCACCCCCACCAAAAGTTAAGGATGCGGCAGCCCACTCTTCAGATTACTCTATGGAGCGCTTTTCACATACCATGCCTGGGTTATCCTGTCAAATCCTGAATTCCCCAGTCCAAGATGAATCTGACATGGAGTGCACTGATGAACAGCCACTGCTAGATGATTCTGCTGGTACTTTGACCCAGAGCACTACATTGCCCTCGCAGTCTGAGCCAGAATCTAACCGTGATGAAACTCCTTCGTGCCCCTTCCCGCATACTATACCACCTTACACGGTGACACAGAGGAAGGTAAAGAGGAAGGTGCAGATGACTTTGAAGAGGAGGTGATGGATGACGCAGTTTTTGACCCGGATTGGCATCCATTGGGGGAGGAGGGTGGCGCTGGCAATAGTTCAGATAAGGAGAAGGATCCGCAGCAGGAATTGACATCGCAGCAGCGGTTATCTGGCAGGCCAGTAGCTGTCCAAAAACGTTGACCAAAAACTAAAAGTTGCAGGACAGCTTGGCCAGAATGTCAACATAGCACAGCGTGCAAGGCCAGAAAATGTATACCATAGAAGGAAGAGTGCAGTGTGGCACTTCTTTGTCCAAAATCCTACTGATGAGGCAAAGGTTACCTGTAAGAAGTGCGGAAGGACCTTTAGCTGAGATAAACAACTCAGAAATTTGAATCCCAGTTGCATGCTTAGACATTTAATCAACATGCACTTGCAAGTGTAGACGGACTACAAAACCTCAGGTAGCACATGTGCACCTGCTACGACTGAAGGTAGCCAGCAACGCTCCATCGCTTCCCCCACTGTAAGACCACCGTTAAGCACACCACCAGCACTAAATGTGGAGGTGTCGTCGCAAGGCCAAAGCTCTCAGGGAATCACAATGGTTTTGCAACACAACACTGAATCGAGGCCATCACGACCAATACCATCAGCAACCCCCTCTCACTCCGTCCGGTCCACCGCTACTTCCCCCATATGCAGCTTTCTAGTCCAGCTCACCCTACCAGACACTCTGAATAGGACAAGAAAGTACTCATCCTCGTACACTGTGTTTGAATGCCTACATTGCCAAACTAATCTCATCAGAGATGATGCCCTACCGTTTGGTTCCGCGAGCTCATGGCCTACGCTGTCCCATGCTATGACCTACCCAGTCGGCACTTCTTTTCTCTAAAAGCCATCTCTGCCCTCCACCGGCATGTGAAAGACTGCATTGTCCATGCACTAAAACAGTCAGTGAGTGGAAAGGTGCACCTCACAACAGATGCATGGACCAGTAGGCATGGCCAGGGCCGTTACGTGTCCATCACTGAGCACTGGGTTAATGTGGTGGATGCAGGCTCCACAGGGGACAGCGGCGGTGGAACAGTGCTGCCTAGCCCACGGTATAGGAAACAGTTGTCTGTAGGCTTTTGACCATCCTCCACCTTCAGCAAAAGGTCGTCCACAGAGCGCAGTCGCACGAGCACTCCATCCGCAGCTGGCAGTGTTGCACACGAGGTGTCCCACTATCGAACAGCTAGTGGTAAGCGTCAGCAGGCTGTGTTAAAGATGATGTCTTTGGGCGACAACAGACACACCGCGGAGGTACTGGCTGACTACTTGCAGCGACAAACTGAGTCATGGCTGGGCATTCTACATCTTGAGGCAGGCAAGCTAGTCAGTGATAAAGGCCGTAATTCTGTGGCAGCCAAAGCCCGTGCATACCTTGCCTGGCTCACACTTTGAACCTGGTGGTGCAGCGCTTCCTTAATAATTATCCGGAGTTAACATCCCTGCTACATAAGGTGCGAAGACTGTGCTCGCACATCCGTCGCTCAAACGTCCACTCCACTCGTATGCAGAAGCTGCAGCGATTGCTCCACCTCCCCAAGCACCGCCTAATCATAGACGTTGCAACCAGGTGGAACTCCACCCTGCACATGGTTGAGAGGCTGTGCAAACAGAGGCAGGCTGTAATGCATTTGTGGGAGGATACACGGGCAGGCACTTTGAGGGAAGACATGGAATTGTCGGGTGTGCAGTGGTCAAAGCTTAAAGACCTTTGTAAAGTCCTTCTGTGTTTTGAGGAATGCACACGGCTGGTAAGCGCAGACGACGCCATCATAAGCATGAGCATCCCACTTATGCGTCTGCTCATGCAAACTTTGACGCACATTAAGGATCAGGCGTCTGCAGCGGAGGAGGAGGAGGAGGAGGAGGGAAGCCTTGATGTCAGCCATTGTCTGGTCAGGGAACTGTCCTGGACGAGGTGGAGGAAGAAGAGGAAGAGGAGGAGGAGGAGTAGGGGGATGATTATTTTGGGCAGGAGGATGCTTATCAGGGGGCAAGAGAACATGTGGGCGTGCCAAGGTCAGGTACAGTGTTTGTGCGTGACTGTAGGGATGTGGATTTGCCAGAAAGTGCTCCTCCACTCAGCAGTGGCAGTGCAGCATTGACACCTGGAACATTGGCCCACATGTGCGATTATGCCTTGCGGATCCTAAAAAGGGACCCCCGCATTGCCAAAATGATGAGGGATGACGACAACTGGCTGGCCAGCATCCTCGATCCACGCTACAAAGGCAAATTACACAACATCATGCCACAGGAGAACCTAGAGATAATATTGGCTAACAAGCAACTCTGGTAAACCGTTTGTTTGAGGCTTTCCCAGCACACAGCAGCGGTGCTGGTTCTCCCACGAGCCGAAGTGGGCACAATGGAACAGGTGTTCGTGCTGCACAAAGCCGAAGTGGCACTGGAGACAGGGGTTTAATGACCATGTTGTGGAATGATTTCTCAAGTACTGCTCACACGACTGCTAATACTGCATCGATTAAAAGTGACAGGAGACAGCAGTTGTCAACTATGGTTACAAACTACTTCTCATCCCATATCGATGTTCTCCCTCACAGGTCATTCCCCTTTGACTATTGGGCCTCTAAACTGGACACCTGGCCTGAATTGGCACAATATGCCTTACAGGAGCTCGCTTGCCCTGCTGCTAGTGTGTTATCTGAAAGAGTCTTTAGTGCTGCTGGATCAATCCTGACAGAAAAAAGGACCCGTCTGTCGACCCAAAATGTTGATTATCTAATCTTCATTACAATGAACCATGCATGGGTTTCCAAGGATTTTGTCCCACCTATCCCTGATGAGACATAGGTTGCCAGAAAACTGCCTCACTTTTGTCCTCCTCTTCCTCGGACTTGCCCAATTCCGCCCTTTGCAGCAGCTGAATGTCCAGCCAACACATCAACATATGCCATTTTTAAACCTCCCTAACTGGGCTACCCCCCCAAGAGCTGGGGTCAACACCTGGCGCACCCGGGCAAGTGCCATTGCTCTGAACAGGTGGATGGGCCCACTGTTGTCGACCGCACTGGCACAGGGCCCCTCATAGTACAATACAGTGTCTCTGACGGGGGGGGGGGCCCACTTACCATCAGACACACCAGAGTACTATGAGGGGCCCTGTGCCAGTACCGTCGACCACAAGTGTGCCCCCCCTGCTTGGTCATGGCCACAGCACTTGCAAGTTGCAATACTTACCTCTCCCTGCTCCACCGCTGTGTAGTCTGGGCAGTTAAATCCTTCACAGGGACGGCCACTAGAAATTTGGGGTATTGATCGATGATGGTTAAGATGTAGCTATGGCCTGTCCTGCTGGCCTCTACCTTCAGATGATCAATGGCTACCATTTGTAATGGACGTCAACTTACAAGCGGATGCAGTGCTGCTTTATGGTCACCTTTCACAGTTGTGATAGTCTCAGACGTGTGACATTCCTGCCACCATTTTTCAATGTCTCCTCTCATGCGAATCCAATAGAATCACCTACGGCCTGTGGCTTCTGTCTTTTGCACTCCAAAATGACCAGACACATCATGATAGGCAGTGAGGACCATGTCTACATCTCTCCCTGTGATCACAATTTGATGGAGACGAATAACGGTGATGTGATCCACGCTACAGCAATAAAGCAATCCTTTCTTCACAAAGAACTGTTTTCGCTGTCTCCACAGACACAGTAATTGAGGGTCTGCATCGCCTCTGCAACATCTACCGGGAGGTTTTCCCGCGATGAGTAATTCCCAAATTTCTGCTAACACTCGACTTTCCATCTGTACTTGTATCCATGTAGTTTCCAGTAGTGGAGAGTCTGGACTGGCTTACTGAGATTGAAATATATACGAAGATTTAAAAGTACCACTGTATACTGTTGTACGATTCGACTACCTTTCCCTTTTTCTACTTTTTAAATTCTGGTGTAATACATAGTGAGCCTGTGAGTGCCTGTGTCTAACGCCGGAAGTATAGACGGATATTTACAATTACCCCTAGACTGGATACACCTGCTATGTGTTGATACAGTACCTTTGTTCCAAATTTTGTATTACGGTATCATCCATAGTGAGTGAGCGTGTGTGGTTTACGCCTTCTATATATACAGTGAATCAGAGATGCCAATTTTTACCCTATACTCGATACAGCTTGTATCTTGTTATACAGTACCATTGTTCGACATTTAGTATTATGGTCAAATCCATACTGAGTAAGCGTCTGAGAGTGACTACGGGACTATGTATACGGAGATTTCAATTGTACCCTATAATATATATACTTGCTATCTTGTTATCCAGTACCTTTTCTACAACATTTTTTATTATGGTCAAACCCAGACTGAGTGAGCGTCTGAGGGTGACACCGGAAATATATACAGAGATTTCAAATTTGGACAACACTGTATACAGCTGTACGCTTCTGATACAGTAACCTTTTTAGCCATTTAGATTCTGGTGTAATCCATAATGAGCCTGTGAACGTCTGTCTGTTACTCTGGCATTAGTAGCTTTAAGATTACCCCAACACTGTATACAGCTGTACGCTTGTGTTACATTACCCATTTACAGCTTTTCATATTCTTGTGTAATCCATACTGGGCCTGAGAGCATTTGTGTCTGCCTCCTGAAATGTATACAGAGATTCGGAATGTTTACACTATACTATATATACCTTGTATCTGGTGATACTGTACCCTTTTTCAGCTTTTTATTTTATTGGGTAATCAATACTGAGCCTGTGAGCGTCTGTGTATGAATCATGAAATATATATGGAGATTTACTGTTATCCCTAGACTGTATAGAGCTGTAGGCTTCTGATACAGTACCATATATCTGCTGGTATTTTGGGTCCATTTTCCAAAACATGAGGAAGAATGGTGGAAGAGGATGCGGATGTGGGCGTGGGGGGCCACCTGGTACTGATGGTGGTGCATCTGCTGGTAGTGCCAAAAACACAATAGCAGCTAAGACAGGAGGTGTTGAGCCTGCATCATGGTATAGCTCTGGAAGGCCTGTAAGGCTCTGTTTTCTGGGAGTAGGTAGACTGCTTTTAAAGCCGGAGCATCAGGAACTGTTTTTGGCTTACATTGCTGAAACAGCCTCCAGCTCCATCGTCTCCTCTTCTGAACTTTAACAAAATGCAAGCACTGAAGCGTAAGTGCAGGCTTCTGGTCAGGAGCAACCCCTTTCCTTGTGTCTTTCACCCACACCAAAAGTGAAGGATGCGGCAGCACACACTTCAGATTACGCCATGGAGCTCTTTTCACATACCATGCCTGGGTTCATTAAAAATGGGGCCCATCATATACTGGAGAATTCAAATGGGGGACATCAGACACTGGAGCAGCATTTACAGGGCCCATTATATACTGGAGCATTAGAAATGGAGCCCATTATATATGGAGCATTATGAGGGCCCATCATACACTGAAGCATCATCCATGAGGCCCATCATATACTGGAGCATTCCAAATGGGGGACATCAGACACTGGAGCAGCATTTACGGGGCCCATTATACACTGGAGCACTAGAAATGGAGCCCATTATATACGGAGCATCATTAGGGCCCATTATACACTGGAGCATCATCCATGAGGCCCATCATATACTGGAGCATTCCAAATTGGGGACATCAGACACTGGAGCAGCATTTACGGGGCCCATTATACACTGGAGAATAAGAAATAGAGCCCATTATATATGGAGCTTTATTAGGGCCCATCATATACGGGAGCATTCTAAATGGGGCAGATCAGACACTGGAGCAGCATCTATGGGGCACATTATACACTTGAGCATTAGAAATGGGGCCCATTATACACTGGAGCATCGTCCATGGGGACCATCATATACTGTATGGAACATTATATGTGACCAATTATTCTGTATGGAGAAATATATGGGGCTCATTATTCTGTATGGCGCACAATGTGGTGGCCATAATACTGTATGGAGTAATATACTGTCCTTTTTTGAGCTATTGTACAATTTAAAATAGATCAGTCATGTCATGAAAGCAGTGAAGTATTTGTCATTGTACTATACCTATATTTCTGTGCCGTATCGGCGCATCATGAGTTGTGGTATGAGTTAAAGGGGCGCACTGACACTCTTTGGCCCAGGGCACGCGAAAACCTGGAGCCAGCCCTAACCCCCACAACTTTAGCCAAATAACCCCCAGTTTTCAATGCGTAACTATTATGAAGTAAATTAAGGTTGACAAGCTTCAGTAATAAGAATTGATGTTTTTGGCATTGAAATGGGCACTGTAGGTGTGTTTACTGTCCTCCACTCCCTGCCGACTTTGCTTCCCCATTGACTTGCATTGGGTTTCGTGTTTCAGTCGGCCTCCGATTTTTCCCTATAGTCGGCCGATTTCGTTCGACCCGACTTTTGCGAAAGTCGGGTTTCATGAAACCCGACTCGACCCTAAAAGAGGGAAAGTCGCTCATCTCTAATTGTAAATAAAATGTTCATTTCTAGTACTTGGTTGAAAACCCTTTGTTGACAATGACTGCCTGAAGTCTTGAACTCATGGACATCACCAGACGCTGTGTTTCCTCCTTTTTGATGCTCTGCCAGGCGTTCACTGCGGTGGTTTTCAGTTGCTGTTTGTTTGTGGGCCTTTCTGTCTGAAGTTTAGTCTTTAACAAGTGAAATGCATGCTCAATTGGGTTGAGATCAGATGACCGACTTGGCCATTCAAGAATATTCCACTTCTTTGCTTTAATAAACTCCTGGGTTGCTTTGGCTTTATGTTTTGGGTCATTGTCCATCTGTAGTATGAAACGACGACCAATCAGTTTGGCTGCATTTGGCTGTATTTGAGCACACAGTATGGCTCTGAATACCTCAGAATTCATTTGGCTGCTTCTGTCCTGTGTCACATCAACACTAGTGACCCAGTGCCACTGGCAGCCATGCATGCCCAAGCCATCACACTGCCTCCGCTGTGTTTTACAGATGATGTGGTATACTATGGATCATGAGCTGTACCACGCCTTCGCCATACTTCTCTTTCCATCATTCTGGTAGATGTTGATCTTGGTTTCATCTGTCCAAAGAATGTTCTTCCAGAACTGTGCTGGCTTTTTTAGATGTTTTTTAGCAAAGTCCAGTCTAGCCTTTTGATTCTTGATGCTTATGAGTGGCTTACACCGTGCAGTGAACCCTCTGTATTTACTTTCATGCAGTCTTCTCTTTATGGTAGATTTGGATATTGATACGCCTACCTCCTGGAGAGTGTTGTTCACTTGGTTGGCTGTTGTGAAGGGGTTTCTCTTCACCATGGAGATTATTCTGCGATCATCCACCACGGTTGTCTTCCGTGGGCGCCCAGGTCTTTTTGCATTGATGAGTTCACCAGTGCTTTCTTTCTTTCTCAGGATGTACCAAACTGTAGATTTTGCCACTCCTAATGTAGCAATTTCTCGGATAGGTTTTTTATGTTTTTGCAGCTTAAGGATGGCTTGTTTCACCTGCATGGAGAGCTCCTTTGACAGCATGTTTCCGTCACAGCAAAACCTTCCAAATGCAAGCACCACACCTCAAATCAACTCCAGGCCTTTTATCTGCTTAATTGAGAATGACATAACGAAGGGCTTGCCCACACCTGTCCATGAAATAGCCTTGGAGTCAATTGTCCAATTACTTTTGGTCCCTTTAAAACAGGGTGGCACATGTTAAGGAGCTGAAACTCCTAAACCCTTCATCCAATTTTTATGTGGATACCCTCAAATGAAAGCTGAAAGTCTGAACTTCAACTGCATCTGAATTGTTTTGTTTAAAATTCATTGTGGTAATGTCTAGAACCAAAATTAGAAAAATGTTCTCTGTCCAAATATATATGGACCTAACTGTACATCTTAGAAGAAACGTTCAGTTCTTGACGGCAATGCCCAATAGAAGCCCATAACTCCTAAAAATCCCAAACCGACTCTAGTTTTTCATTGTCGCTCTTTAAAGCTGAAATGCAGGCTAAGACCGCATTCATCTCCGGTGATGATTATATAAAAGGGGTTCTCATCTCAGATATTTCATATTCACATGATATGCCGTAAACGTCAGAAAGATGGAGGTCGCATCTCTGTCAAGTCCTATCTTCTACTGCTAGCAAACAGAGGTGATCAGTGATCACACATACAAGGCTTCCTCCAACTTCTATGGGATTGCTGAAAGTGGCCAAACAAGCCTGTAGAACATAGAAGCGATTGTAGCAGTCAGGTTATGAATGGTCACCCTAAGGAGCACCATTATCAAGATTGATGAGGATCACTGAAGCGGGTATGGCATCATCTGTGAATATGTCGTAATGTCGGAGATGGGGAAACCTCTCTGAATATATTTCCAGCCTGGTTGCTATTACTAGAAAATAATTTTACAACAGAAAAAATGCAGTTCAGAAAAAAATTGATTATAAATCCCCTACTGTTGTGTGTCCACAACACCTATGCGTAAGTGTCCATGGTGACAGACTACAAGCAAACCTGATTGTAGTCTGACCCTGTAGTCATTTGTTACTCCTCTGCCAGCGATAACGAGTGGTCAAATGTAAGGGAGTGTCCCACAACTGCAGCGTCAGAGTACACAGTGTTTGAGAGTAGCTGTAGGCACCGGGTGACAGGATATATAATATATATTTTTTTTATAAATGCAGTTTGAATATTTGTTCAAGTTGTTTTACTTATTTTTGATACATTGAAGCAACAAAGCCTTTAAAAAAAAACCCATTAAGACCCCGATTCATCCTGTCCAATTGTCTCACTGGCCTTGATGAGTGGGTGTGGATTACAAAGCTTCCGATTCATCACGAAATGCACGCCTCTTCATACAACTGGAGTGTCTGATGAGCACTGTGCGTCAAGCCAGAAATCATACTTCAGTCCCTGACTGGAGTAAAATTTCTGGCATAGCGAACCCCACAACTTGTCATGAGTTAGATGAGTTGTGGAATCACATCACCAACCGTGCCCACATCCCGCCATTTCGGTGGAGGAGGGAGAAAGTTTAGCAAAAATGCCAAAAGTTACAATATTTTTGCAGTTGCTGCAAAACATAGCAACTTTTCAAAGTGATTTACGCCAGAATTCTGGCAAAACTGCTTTTGATAAATTGGGGCAATAATCTAGATGACCACAGGGCAGAAAACAATTTTTTACTCTAGCCCATTACACATATAACATAGGCCACTGAAGTGTCTGCCGTACAGAAAATGTAATGTATTATTGATGATAGATAATAAACAGTTACTTATTAATTACCAGCTGAGCTACAATGCCAGATACCGCTTAGGGAAGGGTATCTTCTCTTACACACCTCCTTTAAAATGTTCATTGAAACATATGACTGTCAATATACTTGAACCACTGCACACACAGCTTTAAACTTTCTGCAATGTGTAAGTAATTTTAGATATTTTACTCATCAACTTTAATGCAATTTCCCAGGACTTATACTTGGAAGCACAAATTTGATTCAGGTTGCTTTGTTACGTGTCCTTTATACAAAATTCCAAATCAGTTTTTCCCTTTCTCACTATTGCTGTTATGGTTCCTGTTAAACCCTAGTAAAGGTCAAAACAAAACTTTGACAAATGTGCAAGGCCAATTGCTCTACGCCTGCAGACAATTTCTTCCAAACCTTCATTGGAATAAGGTGGCATTTGTGCAACGCAAAAGAAAATTCAGCTGACATATGGAAGCCAACCTAATGTAAATATTTAAATCTGAAGCTGAAATCCATACCCGAGCAGCCATTTGTTTTAATAAAGAAATCAACACAACATTCAGTTGCTATAGTTGCCGAAGGGTTAAGACAACCTTAGGAGTAGCGACTGGAAGCAATTAGAGATAACTATAGAAACTGAGAGAAGACAGGATTTTTCTTGAAGCAAGCTCTAGATCTGCTAGTAATCAAAGTTGGGGGGGGGGGAGTGAAACAAATTTCTATATTTTGAAAATCCACCACTAACAACGATATCAAAGGCGTGACACAGTCTGGAGAACAAAGAGTGGCCGTGCCAATAAAAATATCTCCATTCACTTACAGAACCACTAAACCTAAAATGCCATCTGACTCCTTCACCGTGTAAGAAAAAAAATAGGCTCCTTATGAAGGAACCTGCAAAATAAAGTTAAGACTTTTTTTTGTTAAATGTACATTTACCTTCTATTTTTCAATAAGGATTTGCTCATGTTTTCTGCAAGTCACTTTTTAGTCTTGTGTTAAAGGAAATCTGTCTTTAGGACCAACCTTCCTAAGATGTCTATAGTCATGGGTCAGCATGACAACCAGAGGTCTGCAGCAGACCGCTATGGTTATCATTGCCAGATTGCTATGAGTGCCACCCCGTGCACTTTGTTTTTACAATTTCTCCACACCCTGAATTTTTTTTCCCATTTTACTTTGCAAGATATATTAAAACCAATAGTGATGTTCAAAAGTACAAATTGTCCCGCAAAAAACAAGCCCACATATGGTCATATTGACCGAAAAAATAAAAAAAAGTTATGGCTCTGGGAAGAAGGGGAGCAAAAACCAGAAATTAAAAAACTGAAATACCCTGCCCACATATGGTCATATTGACCGAAAAATAAAAAAAGTTATGGCTCTGGTTGATAAGGGGTTACAATGGGATCTTGAAAATGAGAAAACATTTCACTATCAAAATGTTATGGATGCACGTCACCATTGCTTTGAGAGTTAAAATTCATATGTTGATGTAAAAAAAAAAAAAAAAAAAAAATACAGGAAAGTGATGTCACTCATTCTTCTCTTGCAAATATTTTTTAAGCGGTGAAGATCCTTAATAAATTTGCAAATTTCACAATCTTCCGTTTCAGACATATGAAACACCAGTGTTAATACAGCTACACTATTTTTTCCAAAAACATTTTATCCTGGAATACTGGAAATTTTCAGGACACAGTAGATCACTTTTACAGTATAGTATGATTAGGTTTCCACAATGCAGTCAATGCATATAAGACAGAAAATGGTGCTGGGCAGGAATTCTGGCCATATGGTTCACTGAGAGTGAAACATGGGACCCCCTCATGGTAATAAGTTTGAGAATCCTTTATCTAGTGTATTGGTTACTTATATCTGCAATCTCAGGCTCTAGATATGAGGGTCGTTCATTAAAGATTTCCCCTGACCCACTTCTATTCATCACAAGATGCTTAAACTGCACATGTGTAATGATATACCGTAAGTCTCTATAGGTTACGTGCCAATTTTCAACTCTGAACTGATGACTGTCTTTCTTTTACAGGTGCAGAAGTGGAATACAGAGCAGTCATCTAGTTCCTTTCCTTGAAAGGTCGCACACAAAAGTAGACATTTGATGTGATGAAACAGGTTTATGGTGATGATTCCCCATCATATCATGTAGTCAAGGACTGTCTTCGTCAATTCAAATGTGGTCGGACTTAGGTGCAAACAGCTCCATTTCCTGGGTGATCCCCACTCCACTATTGATGAACACACCATCCAGGAAGTGAAGGTCGCCATTTTAGAAAATCACCGTGAAACCATTCGCCACCTAGCCAAAAGTGTCAAGATTAGTGTGGGGTCCATGGAAAAAATCATCCAAGACCATCTTCACATGCATAAGGTATCCGCTCTCTGGGTTCCCCGGCTGCTCACACCTTTCCAGACGCAAGAACAAGTCCAATGCTCGCAGGATCTATTGACTATGTGCCATGGAAACCAGGAGGACTTTTTCCACAGACTGATCACACAGGATGAAAGCTGGGTCCATCAATATGATGTGGAGACTAAAGTAAAGATGAAATGAAAGCATCATGACATCACTGCCTCCAAAGAAGGAACGTGCCCAACCCTTGTCAAGCAAAAGTCATGCTCACAGTTTTTTGGGACCAGACCGGAGTAGTCTTGATGGATTTCCCAGCAAAGAATACCATGATCACTGGGGCACACTATGTTTCACTGCTGTGGAAATTGTGGGAAGCCATCAAAACCAAAAGATGTGGCATTCTCTCCAAAGGTGTCCGTCTTCTGCAAGACAATGCACTAGCTCACAACTCACATGGTGCCCAAATGGAAGCATGCTCCTGCGGCTTTGAAATTATACAGCACCACCTTATTCACCCGACCTTGCACCATTGGACTTCCACCTCTTTCCAACAATGAAGTTTTAGGGTAGGTGCACACGGTCAGCAAATGCTGCAAGTTGGAAACGGTCATGTGAGGCCTTTTTTTTTTGCGGAATGAGTTGTACTTTTGAACGACACCATTGATTTTTTTACCATATAGTGTTCTGGAAAATGGGAAAAAATTCCAAGTGCGGCGAAATTGCAAAAAAGTGAAATGCAATTCCACTATTTATCATGTTCACTAAATGCTTAAACTGACCAGCCGTTATAATTCTACAGGTCATTATGAGTGCGTAGACACCAAACATGTACAAGTTATTTATTTTATTTTTTTTTAAGTGGTGAAAAAAAAATAAAAAAAAGTTTGCTTAAAAAAAGAATAAAAATAATCTTAAAAAGTGCAATTTTCCAAAATCCGCAGCGTCTCCATTTTTTGTGATCTTGGGCTGGGTGAGGGCTTATTTTTTGAGTGCCAAGCTGATGTTTTCATCTATACCATTTCGGGGTGGATATGATCTTTTAATCACCTATTATTGCATTTTTCCAATGTTGTGGTGAGCAAATAAACATAATTCTGGCATTTTTAATTTTTTTTCTCGTTAAACTGTTTACTGATCGGATTAATTCTTTTTATATTTTGATAGATTGGGTGTTTATGAACAAGGAGATACCAAATATGTACTTTTCTTTTATCTTGAATGGGGCAAAAGGGGGGTGATTTGAACCTTTATATTTTTTTCAATTTATTTCCTTAGGAGACCTGGAGCTCCTCTGATCACTTATGCTGCAGCCCTGCTTTATGTAGCAGAATTGATCTAATGCTATGAATGCCTGTCAAGGGGCAGCGCTCATAGCAGATTGGCAAGGACAACCACGGGAATCACCTGCAGGCCCTGCGTTGTCATGCCAAGGCATCAGTGCCCTCCGCTATCATGTGATAGGGGCACTGAAGGACGGAGCTAGTGACATGTGTCCGGCGCGATCATGATAAATGAAGCTGTCAGATTTAAAGCAGCATTTAACATGTTAACAGCTGCGGGTGGATCGCAGTGATAATCTCTTGGCGATAAAACCTTCATTGTAAGAAAACAGCACAAAGTGTAATAAGTGAAACATCGCTGAAATCTGTGTGTCAGCCTCTATCTCCTGCTGTTTTCAGATTACATCTCATAAAACCTGCTGACAGATTTCCTTTAACGTCAGAATTATATAGCCATATATAGCCATTTTGACTTGTATTTTAAAGTACACATGGGTTTAAAAGATCTATTTAACAATGTATGCTTTGCAATCTGGTCACCGACCCCCTTTAATACAATTTATGTAGCACTGTATAAAGGAGATTTATTTAACGCAAAGTACAGAAAAAAAAAATCTACAAATCTTGGAGCATGTTGGCTAATGAATATAAATGGTGAAGATACGATTGAATCCATCCCCGTTGCTGATCACAGGCCAATATGATATCCAGTACCAGAACACATATCATTTTTAAGCCTCACATATGGAAAATATAAATTTACAAATGAACAAAAAATAATTTCTAGTTAATTCTTTCCAGCAACGGTTGAAGGAAATCCTTACATCACTAATTGTTTTTAAATTCTAAAAACACTGAGAAAGAAAAAAAAAAAAACGAGAACAAATGATAGGAGAGGGCGAAATGAAAGATTTGTACAGGACTGCTGAAACGCAGAGTAGATTTTCCATTGACCTAAGCTTCCATCGGGTAAATAAGTACTGATTGCAGATCCTGTATAGTCTGAAAGGTAGTTCATATGAACTGAATTATCTATGACATGTACCTTCAGACACTCGTAATCTGATATTTCACGTAAATTTAGACCATACCTCAAAAAAAGGAGCCTCTGGCAATCCTACATTTATTCAGGAGCCGAGATAAGTGGGGAGAAGAAAATCTGACATTTTTGCTAATCTACAGTCGTTAACATGGAATTTCCATCTTAAAAGGGCATAAAAATATCTAATTTGCTGTAGTAATTTAAAGAAAAACAAACGTGGCATTTCCTCTTCCTGTCTGAACATATACAGTAACCTAATTCCTCTGCTTATGGTTTGCAAAAAAAAATGTTAGTAGGCAATGTGTTCATGAATTTCTGTGTCTGCTCTGAGAAGCCCAATGTAAGCAAATAAATGTAATGTCATTTACGCTCCGTCATGAAACAGATCCTAACGAATGTATGGGCGAATAATACAAAAGTGTGCACTATCAATCCTGCCAGCTCTAAACATCCCATGGATTCAGGCGATTAAAGCCACCTATAATTACTGTCTTGTAGCTACCACCAGTTACATGAAGGGTAATAACACAATGCAACTACGTAGCACATTTCTTACACTCAAGATTACAAGTTTGAATATTAGAAAATTCAGAAATTGCCCAAAATAGATAAGTGGGAACTCGTCACTGTATGTATGCCAGCCTTCTGGAGTAAAGCAAAAATAAAAAAAAAAAAAGTTTCAACTCATACACCCATGTCACGATTGCGCAAAAAATAATTGTAACTATTTTTTACTTTGCTACTTTTTTGTTATTTTTGTAGCAACCTTTTTATTTTTGTTCTAAGAAGTGAGTGGAAGGGGAGTGCCCAACCAAAACTGTCAGATGTACTACAATTATGCCAGAGAACTGGCACAAATTATAGCTGAAATCCATAGACGCCAGTAGTTGCCATAATCCATTTAACCTTTTGGCACACAAGCAGACCAAAGATGTACAAAATTAAGGCTGCACATCCTTCTTCAGTGGGCTGTTCACTACTGACTATAATCTACATTTACCTTTCATGTCTCCCCCATTTCCTCATAGATTGTAAGCTTGTAGGCATTTGCCTAGGGCCCCCGCTCAAACAGGGACCCCCAGCCAGTGGCTTGTCACTAATAGCGGTACACTATGCGGCCCCTATGGGTACACCATAGCGGTACACCATGCGTCAAATGTATCAGTATGAAAGCAATGATGGAGTAGAGAGTGTCAGATGACGCTCCCTCAACCATCATTCCCCTTCTACCTTTGACGCAGCGGGGGCACGATTACCCCACTTTATCACATGCCATGCTATGCAGTGCAGCTGCGGAGACACACTGCACACACAGGAGCAGCAGGGGATTGAGGAGAGGTGAGTATTTTTTTTTTTTTTTTTAATAAATATCAATGAGTAGGTGGTGGCCGTAATACTCAGTACTGTGGGGCTGTATTATACTCTGAGGGAGCTGTATTATACTCTGTGAGGGGAATTATTATATGCTATGTTATTGTTACATAGTATGTATTATGCTACATGGAGAGCTATGGTAAATGTACTGTATAAAGTATACTCGCATATAAGCCAAGATTTTCAGCCCATTTTTTTTGGGCTGAAAGTCCCCCCTCTCGGCTTAGGCCTCTTGCACACTTCAGTTTTTTGTGTCAGTTAAAATCCGCCAAAAAGGCGGAGAAGGGGATCCGTTCCTAACGGATGTGAACGGATGCTACAGGATCCGTAGAATGAGGAAATTTAAAGGAACCGCTGGCCGGGAAGGAGAAGGAGAAGGAGAGAGAGATTTTTTTTCCTCCGCCAGAAAGGATTTCAGGGTTAATTTTCTCCCTGACTTCCTTTCTCCGGGCATGCGCACTGGAAAATGCGGATCCAACCACTAATAAAACGTTGCATGCTCCATCCAGGCATGCCGCTGGATGAAAAAAATTTGGCGGATCCTCACAAAAACGGATCCAACGGATGAACATCAGTCAAGATCCGCCAGTAATGCAACTCAATGGGGAAAAAAAAACGGATCCGCAAAAAAAAAAAATTGCGGATCTGTGTTTTTCAAAACCTGGCGGATTTTGACTGATTGTCAACAACGGAAGTGTGAAAGAGGCCTTATACGTAAGGCCTGTTTCACACTTCCGTTTTTTCAAATCCGTCAAAATCCGTTGGTTTCCGCAAAAAAACGGATCCGCCATTTTTTTGCAGGATCCGTTTTTTTTGTCCCATAGACTTCCATTAGTGGTTACCGCGGATCCGTCAAAAAAACGGATCCGTTTTTTTAAAAACGGATCCGTTTGCATCAGTTTCCGTCAAAAAAACGGAAACGGATCCGTTTGGCGGACACAAAAACGGAAGTGTGTAACAGGCCTAAGTCATATACCGGGGGACAGAGGTGTCAGAGATCATACATACCCCCCCTCCCCCGGCGCGTCTCTGCAGCCCCCCTTCAGCGGTCACGTGATACTGCTCATTATAATACATGAATATGCGCATATTCATGACTTTAATGAGCGGTGCAGAGACTACGCCAGGAGGAGGTAAGTATGTGCGATATCCATCTGTCCCCGTTCCATCGCTGCACACCACTCTGTCCTCCGCGTCCTCTGTCAGTGAGGTTCAGGCAGTAGAGGGCGCGATGACATAGTTAGTGCGCGTCGCACCCTCTGCTGCCTGAACGTCACTGACAGAGGACCCGGAAGACGAGTGGGCGCAGCGATGGACCGGGGAAATAAAATAGAAAAAAAATTTCCCTCAGAACGTCGTCCCAATGCGTTTCTTTCAAGCTGAATCATCGGGGGACGAGCTTGAGCTGGGAAAAAAGTGCTTAAGTGCTATGTAAACATATGCCCTATGCTATCTGTACTGTCCTGCAGTATTCAGGAGCCGCGCGGCTCTAAAGGTACTGTCACACTAAGCGATATCGCTAGCAATATCGCTATAACTTGTGACGTTATAGTGATATTGCTAGCGACATCGCTGTGTCTGATACTTACCAACGACCGTCTCCCTCGCTGGTTATCGCTGATCGCGCGAGAACGTCCAGGACTGTTTCTCGTCGTCAGCTTCCTGTGGAGAGACGAGCAACGAGCGTGGAGTCGGGCGGGAGGACGCAGGATCGCCTAGTGTGAAAGGTAAGTAGCGACCCCCATCCCCAGCGATGTGAGATCTGCCTGTGTGGCAGCTCACTAGCGACCACTTAGAGATGTACCAGCGATCCTGACCGCGTCATATCGCTGGCCGGGATCGCTGGTACATCGCTAAGTGTGACAGTACCTTTAAATACCCGATGTTTACCTTGGAAACCAGCGTCGCTGGTCCAGACCGCTGGAGGGGCTGTCTTGTAACAGCTCACCAGCGATCAGCCTAACGATTTCCCAGCGATCCCATCATGTCAGATCGTTGGTGGGATCACTGGGACATCGTTATGTGTAACGGGGCCCTTAGGGATAGCTGTGGACTGTCCTTGTAAGGGCGGGAGTTAATAGGTGTTAGGGCACCGTCACACATAGCGACGCACCGGCGATCCCGACAACGATATGACCTTGTCAGGATTGCTGGTGAGCTGCCAAACAGGCAGCTTCACCAGCGATCAGCACCAGCAACAGGAGGGTAACAAGCGACGCACATCGCTTAGTTACCCACTGTGTACCTTAGTTACCAGCGCGCTGGTGCAGGGAGCTGGTAACCAAGGTACACATCGGGTTTCTAAGCAGCGTGCGGCACTTGGAAACCCGATGTGTACCTTGGTTACCAGCTCCCTGCACCAGCGCGCTGGTAACTAAGGTACACATCGGGTTTCTAAGCGCTGCGCGCAGCTTAGAAACCCGACGTTTACCTTAGTTAGCAGCGCGCTGATCGCTGGTCTCCTGCCTGTCACACGCAGCGATGCGTGCTGGCCAGAGGGAGACCAGCGATCCAAAAAAGTCCTGGCAATTCCAAGACGATCAGCGATACCGGCAGGGGGGCCGGTCGCTGGTCAGTGTCACACACAGCGATCTCGCAGGTGAGATCGCTGTTGCGTCACAAAACTTGTGACTCAGCAGTGATCTCGTTAGCGAGATCACTGTGTGTGACGGGGGCTTTAGACTACTGCTAGACTCATAGGGATTGACAGGGTAATGTCGGTCTCTCTTCTGAGGTGGGATTCAAAACCCAGGATCATCTCCTTCCCTTCTATGGCTAAATGAAATTGGTGGGAACGTTCCAATTATTTTCTATTTTATGTCTACATATTGATATATTCTGTCATAGATATGATTGTGTATGCAACCAGTATTATGATGTTTGCTTTTTCTATGGTTGGTTTTCCGCTTCTGTGTACCAGCTAATTATAATTGCAACATTATTCTCTGCGTATATAGACTTTCTGACTACTGCAGAATAGATTTTATTTTATCCTGAGGTGGTTGTTTTTGCAGTCAGATGGCATCTGACTGCTCTAGGATAATTATACAACCACTTTATTTGTGTTTTCACAAGGGTGGCACTTTCAAGTTATCTTTTTAATTGTACTATTGGACAGCATATGGGGGCATAATCTATGGAGCAGTATATGGGGCATAATCTATAGAGCATCTTATGGGGCATAATCTATGGAGCATTTTATGGGGCCATAACCTTTATGGAGCAGCATATGTGGCATATTATGGGTCCATTATTAACCTTTGTGCAGCTTTATATGGGGTGTATTTTGTATGGAGCATCTTATGGGGCCCATGAACTGTATGGAGCATTATATGGGGCTCCTGATTCAATATGGATATTCAAAAAAATGTAACCTACTGATGTCTCAATTAATTTTACTTTTATTGGTATCTATATTTATTTTTGAAATTTTCCAGTAGCTACTGCATTTCCCACCCTAGGCTTATACGTGAGTCAATCATTAGAATAAAATTGGATCAACCTTTATTGAAAATTAACTAAAAACAAGACAATCACACAGAAAAACATCAGGTACTTAAGGGATAGCCGTCGTGGAGCGGGGGCGCCATTCCGCTGACCAGTAGGGTGCCAACCTCCGCTGACAGGACGGTGTTCAGTTTTGCGCTTACGTTTCTATTAACTTTAATACGTTATACGCGAGTCAATAAGTTTTCCCAGTTTTTTGTGGCAAAATTAGGGGCCTTGGCTTATACTCGAGGATGTACGGTATTATACCATATGGAGAACTATGGGGAATGTATTACAGTATTTGGAGAACTATGGGGTGTGTATTATACTATATGGAGTAGTATGGGAAGTGTATGATAGTATTTGGAGGACTATGGGGCACATTATACTATATGATGTGCTACGGGGTACATTATAGTATAAGGATGACTATGATCTACATTATACTATGTGGAGGCCTATAGGGCTATTATACTAAACAAGCAAAATGGTGTCTATTCATCAAGTGATTGGATTGTTTTTTCTCAGCAGCACATCGCCAGGTAAAAACTGCAGATATTCGGCTGATAACATGATACTTATGGGGACAGATTGATCTATTAGTGATTGTTCTCTCCCCAAAATTGTTCCTCAACCGATGTAGAGAGGACGGGAATAAGTGAACGACTTCAATAATGATAACGCTTGTTTACTGGCCTGGACTCTGCACCTGTAAATACAACTGAAATGTTTGTGTGATGGTGCAATATGTGAGCATTTGGGGCCCCAATTTAAACTTTTGCCCAGGGCTCCACTTTCTCTACAAACGGCCCAAGCAGGACCCTCACTCCTTTTGGTATCAGAGTTGTGTGTTATTCTGTAATGTCTTCATTATCTGTCAAAGTCCCCTTTAAAGTTGTAAAGTGCTGTGGAATATGTTGGCGCTATAAAAATAAAAATTATTATATTCTCTGTTAAATTTAAAAAATAAAAATGTATTAACTAAAGAGAAAAGCATTTTTTTCAAAGGGGTTGAGCAAAAAGATTTGCAGAACCCTGATCCAGCGGCCATGTGTGGTCGATGGCTGCAGGACCAGTGCTTTGTGAGCCTCCTCCTATGGCCGGGGGTCACACTTGCGAGTGCAATTGGAGAACATCATAAAATCTGCAGAGGCAGGAGATTATGAAGTGAATACTGTGTCAGGATGAAGGCCGTTTTGCGCAAATGTGTGCTTTTACCGGTCCCACAGAAGCGCACATTGGCGCGAAACGGCCGTCGTCCTGACGCAGTATCCACTTCATACTCTCATGCCTCGGCAGATTTTATGATGTTCCAATAAAAGGCAATTTTTAAAGGGATGGGGAGTGCCATCATTCTCCTTAATTCATTTGAATGTTACATTGTTCTATGCACTTTTTGGATGTGCACCCAGGATCCCGATGTAGGTGCATCTTACTAGCCAAGTGATTTAAGCAGATTTCGAGATGATCTTCACAGCATGGTAGTGCAATTTTCTTCTGCTTTATTTGTTGCAAATCTGTTAATTAAGATTATCTTATTCTTCACACAATCATAAAGTTATTAACATGAAGGCTTAAAGGAACACCACAGGATAAGTGAGTATCTGGAGATCATCAACTTTGTGTGAATATGGTGCGTGTTTAGCTCATTTTAATGTACAAGTGAAGCCTCTTCTCAAAAAAGGCTTTTCTGTCACTGATTATCCAATACCATACTTCAAGCTGCTTTCGTGTCTATAACCAGAGTAACATTTTTTACGTCCAGTTAACCAGAACTTCACCTGGATTTAATCAAGTCTTTCCCCATGCACGTGTTTCCTAGAGAAGTATCAGAGACATGAGCTGATGTTTGTTTATTTATAGATAATCCAGGAAGGGATATTTTTCATTATGAGTGAACTCGCATCATACTGCGTATATGTTATTATAGCCTCATTAACACAAACTGTTGTTTTCTTTACATGGGCAAGAACATTTACTTATAATACAAACACATGGCAAAAAAGTTTGCAATTCTTGCCCTCACCTCTACTCTTAAATTTAGTTTAGAAAATCACACAAATATTTCCTATTTAAACTTTACCAGTCTACTCCATATACTTAAAAGGGTTTTCCTCTTTCAGCAAGGTGGACCCCAAATGCTTGTAAGCATGTAAAATAGATTCAGATAGATCTCAACCTCCACACGATTCTGGTCTTCGTGCTTTGGCTGCATCGATGACGCAACGCATACAGCGCCAATTACTGTTGTTACCAATCGCTGATTTATGCAGCTCTGCGGATGAGTCTCATATACAGCCCAGTGTTTGGCTGCAGCAGTGATGGATCTGTTGATGCGCCGTCACTACAGGAGCCCCTTATCACAGAGACTGAAGTAGCGGTGGAGAGCTGGTGCCGGGGCGGGGCAGGAAGAGTACCATCTGACTGTTATTTTACACAACTGCATTGTTTGGGGTCTTCTTTGCCGAAAGTGGAAAACCTTTTAAAGGAAAAACTGTCAGTAGGATCAACCCTTCCCTAAACAGTCTATATGGGCACACGGGCAGCACGGTGGCTCAGTGGTTAGCACTGCAGCCTTGCAGCGCTGGAGTCCTGGGTTCAAATCCCACCAAGGAAAACACATGTAAGGAGTTTGTATGTTCTCCCCGTGTTTGCGTGGGTTTCCTCCGGGTTCCCCGGTTTCTTCCCACACTCCAAAGACATACTGATAGGGAACTTAGAATGTGACAGCGATGATAATGTATGCAAACTGTAAAGCGCTGCGGAATATGTTAGCGCTATATAAAAACTATTATTATAGGAAGTTGAATAAAGGGATACCTTAATATCTGCGATCCGATGTTTTATTCCAGAGAAATCCATGTTTTTCTTAATATGTAAATGAGCTGTTAAGATCTATTGGCCGCACATAAATCTGCATATGAATCTGCCTCTTGAGATAAATGAAAGGGGGTGTTACTAATACAAGACACGTGATGACTAGTGATGAGTGAGTATACTCGTTGCTCGGGTATACGATATGACCCGGTCAGGATCGCTGGTGCATCGCTAAATGGTCGCTAGTGAGCTGCCAAACAGGCAGGTCTCACCAGCGATGCAGCAGCGGTCGTCACTTACCTGTCACACGCAGCTCTGCTGACGTCTTCCGCCCATGTCCATGGAGTCGCTCGTCGGCGCCAGCAGGAAGCAGATGATGAGAAATGGACCAGAACGATCTCGTGTGATCAGCGATATCCAGCGAGGAGCCGGGTCGGAGGTAAGTGTCACATGTAGCGAGATCACTAGCCATCTCGCTATGTGTGAAGGGGGCTTTAGTAAGACAGAACATGCAGTTTACAGTCCACTAAATAAAGCAAACGATGCTAATCACCAAACTTTATTAAATGCAGTCTCCAGCAGTGATAAGCACTTCATTTAGAAAGAGGTTTTCTTTGGGAGAAAGTCTCTTTAATGTGTGAGCGTAATCTGGACAGTAACATTCTATTAATTGAACTATTTCAGTATTTCATCTGTACAAGTGCACCGTACTTTTCCTCTAAACTTTGCCATTATTTCTGGTTTTCACACACTTTGAACAAATAGCATCAAGTTTCTTTTTTATTTCCAGGCTTTTAAAACCTTTCAATTTCTTTGCAAACAAATGTTAAAAGGGTTCTCCAATAATCGATGCCTTATGAGGTTGGAGAGCAAGGATTCAACTGCACATTTAATGACAATTTTTTTTTTAAATGGGATGCAGCCTTCTGACAAACGTCGTGCCACTGTCATCTACCAGGCACAGGTCCATACTTTTAACAGCTGTAGTGCTCAGTATTTCAGCTCAGTCCCATTCACTTGAACAGGACGAAGCGGTGCCTGAGTACACAATTCAGAGTTTTGCAACCCCTTTTACCCCCTAATAATTAAGGATAAGTCACTGATTTACAGTCCCATATGGAAGTATATCTGTGCGCCATGTACTCTATGTACCTGAGTCTGGGTATTACTGGGGTTGGACAAAATAATGGAAACATCTGAAAACATCAACAAAAGTTAGTTTAATATGGTGTAGGTCCACCTTTTGCAGTGATTACAGCCTCAATTCTCTGAGGTATGGATTCATACAAGGTGTGAATTGTTTCCAAAGGAATTGTAGCCCATTCTTCAGTTAAAACACCCTCCAGTTCTTTGAGCGATGATGGCGGCGGAAATCGACGTCTAACTTGAATCTCTAAAATCGACCATAAATGCTCAATAATGTTGAGGTCTGGGGATTGTGGGGGACAGGTGAGATGCTCAACTTCATTAGAATGTTCCTCGTGCCATGCTTAAAGATTTCAGCGGTATGAATTGGTGCATTATCATCCTGAAAGATGGCGTTCCCCTCCGGGAACAGTGCTTGAACCATAGGATGCAATTGGTTGCCCAAAATGCCTAAATAATCTCGGGTGTTAATTCTTCTATGAAGGGATATCATTGGCACGGCGGATCTCCACGAAATAGCACCCCAGATCATCACAGAACCTCTGCCATGTTTTACGGTTGGGAGAAGGCAGTCTGGATGGAATGCTTCTTTCCGCTGTCTCCAAACGTACACTCGGCCGGAGGTCAGAAATAGGGTAAACGATGATTCGTCTGAGAATATCACGTTTACACTGCTCGAGGGACCTATTCTGGAGGTTTCTACACCACTCTAAACGCTTGAAAACATTTGTCATTGAGAGCAGCGGTTTTCTAATTGCAGCTCTTCCATGGAATCCAGATTTGTGCAGCTCCCAATGAACAGTTTTCGTGGAAACTGGGTTCTGTAGGTGTTCATTGAGCTCAGCAGTGATTTTCGGAGCCGTGGTCTTCTGTGGCCAGTCCTAAACTCAGAAGCCGCTCGTGTGTCTGAACATGTGCCTAGCCAAGTATTCAGCGTATCAAGACTGTCCTACCAGTCTCCGAATCAGCCCTGTCTGAGACTCCATGTCGGTAACAGTTCTACCCGAAGATCTTGAAAATGGTAGTCTCAATGTAACGAATGGAAACGGAGGCAGAGATGGTGAAGTTCACATTCGTTTTCATTTTTTAAGTGGAACCTCGAGACCACGGTCCGGGGGGATCCGAAGCTCCGAAGGGGGCGTGACTAGTGAGCCCCGGGTACCCGTAGTAAAGCCCCTCAGGCAGGGCCAGAATGGAATACCCGGAGGACACAGGTGCTACCTCCGAACACGTGGCAGCTGTCCCAGCGGGACCAAAAGGGATTAACAAAAGTTACAGCAGAGTCCGTACTGCGCTGGGTCCTGGATCCGGTTAGTTGGTAAGCAGTCGGTTCCAGTGACCTTAACACAGTCCTTGGATGGCTGTAGGCGGAACGGGATGGCTTAGGCCCAGATGGTTGCTGATATAACCAGGTAACACAGGATACTGATATGCTGTGGAAACAGAGAGCATTAAACAATGCACAGAGACTGCAGATGCAGGGCAGACAGGTTAGCATGAGAACTGGATGTAGCAATGGTAGATACTCGTTGCTCCGGCGCTTTCCCTATGGAGGAGAGGCCAGAAATAGCAGCCAGTGCGCTGCCATTGGTTGATTGCCTTTTTTGAATAATGCACGCCGCCCCTTTAAGAAGGCAAGAGAGCGGGCGGGCGTGCCCTAATAGCCTTAGCTACAGATCTCCTCACAGGATGCCAGGAGGAGGACAGAACGCTGAGCAGCAGCATGAGAGGCTCGAGGTGAGTGCCCAGAACGGAGAGCAGCGGCAGGCCTGGACGCAGCGCCAGGACGGGGGCCAGGTGTAACAGCGGCAGACCTGGGCGCAGCGCCAGGACGGGGACCGGGTGTAATAGTATCCCCCTCTTTACACCCCCTCTTCTTCAAGCCTGCGTAGAACCGTTTAAGGAGAAGAGGAGCCTGGATGTTCTCCCTAGGCTCCCAAGATCTCTCCTCAGGACCAAAACCCCTCCAGTCCACCAGGTAGTAGGTCTTACCCCTTACTTTTTTTACGGCCAAGATATGTTTTACCTCAAAAACATCATCCTCTGAGACAGGGTCAGAAGTGGTACCCAGACCCTTAAAGAAGGGACTCAAAACTACTGGTTTGAGGAGAGAAACATGAAAGGAGTTAGGCACACGTAGGGAAGTGGGCAACTTCAGCTTGTACGAGACTGGAATGATATGTCTCAAGATCTCAAATGGTCCGATGAAGCGGGGACCCAATTTGTAGGATGGCATCTTTAATTGGATGTACTTAGAAGAGAGCCATACCTTGTCTCCGGGGCGAATGATAGGTGCATCCAAACGTCTCTTGACCGCATGTCTTTTCATACGTTGGGAGGCTTTCTCCAGAGCAGTTTTGGTATCCCTCCAGACCTTAGAAAAATCTTTGGAGAAAGTATCGGCAGCTGGAACGCCAGATGATCCGGAGATGGGAAGAGGTATTGCGGGTTGCAATCCGAAGACAATCTGAAAGGGAGACTTTCCAGAAGATTCACTTACTTGAATGTTGTAAGAAAATTCGGCCCAGGACAGTAAGTCTACCCAGTCGTCATGATGGGCGTTGACAAAGTGACGCAGGAATCCAGCCAGGATTTGATTTGTACGCTGAGGAAAAATCCAGTTCAATTCTTACCAGTTTACAAACTGCTCTCCAGAATCTTGAGGTGAACTGGACTCCTCTGTCGGACACGATGTGGAGAGGGAAACCATGGAGACGGAAGATGTGCCAGATGAACAGGTCCGCCAACTCAGGAGCAGTTGGAAGACCGGGTAGTGGAACGAAGGGAGCCATTTTAGAGAAGCGATCCACCACTACCCACACCACAGAACAGCCAGATGAGATTGGGAGATCTGTGATGAAGTCCATCGCGATATGTTGCCAGGGAGCAGACGAAATTGGAAGAGGCTGAAGCCTACCTGCAGGTAGATGTTTGACCGTCTTGTTACGGGCACAGAAGGACAGGCTGTAACATACTCCAGAATGTCCTTAGCCATGGCAGGCCACCAGTAGTACCGGGAGATGAGTTGCAGAGTCTTTCTCTGGCCGGCGTGACCAGCCAACATGGACGAGTGCCCACACCGAAGGACACGAGTACGCTCCGAAGCTGACACGAAAGTCTTCCCGGGAGGCAGCCGGGCAAGATCAGTAGAAGCGACCGCGACTAACCTTGAGGGCTCAATGATGTGCTGCGGTTCTTCTTCTAGATCAGGAGGTAGAAAGGCTCTGGAAAATGCGTCTGCTTTGACGTTTTTGTCAGCTGGGCGAAAATGAAGAACAAAGTTAAAACGAGCAAAAAACAAAGCCCAGCGGGCTTGACGAGGATTCAGCCTTTTGTGATCGGTGTATACGACAACCTGATGAAGAGCTCCTTCTAGAAGATGCCTCCACTCCTGCAGAGCCAATTTGATAGCCTACAATTCCCGATCTCCAACAGAATAATTCTTCTCTGCGGAAGAAAAAACCTTGGAAAAAAAACTACAGGAATGCATTCGCCCGTAGGACGATTTCTGGGTTAGTACAGCTCCCGCACCTACTGAAGAGGCATCGACCTGAAGAAAAAATTGTTCATTGGAGTTAGGACGATGAAGAACAGGTGCGACAGCAAAGGCCTTTTTGAGAGAAACAAAGGCCTTCTCAGCCTCAGGAGGCCAATCATTCGGATTTGTACCTTTCCGGGTTAGAGCTGAGATGGGCGCCACTCGGGTGGAGAAGTTAGGAATGAATTGACTGTAGAAGTTGGCGAAGCCCAGGAATCGCTGTATGGCCTTCAACCCAGACAGACCAGGCCACTTGAGTACAGCCGATAACTTCTCTGGATCCATTTTTAATCCTGTGGAGGAAACAATGTAACCGAGGAAAGGCAAAGAGGATTGTTCAAAGAGGCACTTTTCAAACTTGGCGTACAGTCTGTTCTCCCTGAGCCTCTAAGTCCAGGCGCACTTGTCTGCGATGCGAGACCAAGTCAGTAGAAAAAATCAGAATGTCGTCTAGGTAGACAACACAGTTGTAAAGCAGATCCCTGAAAATGTCATTGACGAACTCTTGGAAAACAGCGGGAGCATTGCTTAGACCAAACGGCATTACCAGGTACTCGTAGTGGCCATCACGGGTGTTGAAGGCTGTTTTCCATTCGTCTCCATCTCTGATTCGGAGCAGCAGCAGGAGAGGCTCGAGGTGAGTGCCCAGAACGGAGAGCAGCGGCAGGCCTGGACGCAGCGCCAGGACGGGGGCCAGGTGTAACAGCGGCAGACCTGGGCGCAGCACAAGGACGGGGACCGGGTGTAACACTCAAGTCTGAATACAGCCAGAGGATCCAGAACCTAGTAGTCTGAACTAAGTCAAAGTCTGTATCTGTTTCTGCGTACCTAACCCCTGGGATCAGCAGCTGCAGAAACGGGTACTGGCTAGCAGTGGTACCTGGCGGCTACCTGCAGCTCAAGCCTGACTCCACCATCAGGAGCTCCAGATAACACCAGGATGCCGCTTAGCTATGCCCGTCCTAGGTACGCCCGATTCCATGGCACAGTGAGTACACTAACCACGTGTGCCTCCTGTTTGTATAACAGAATCCATGAATTCTCTATATCAGAGGCTGGGCGTTATGAATCTATGAACCCTATGTACCAGAGGCTGGACATTACCTAAAGGAAAACTTGAAATTGTATGCCACTAGGCTTCCAGAGAATGAAATTCACCACTAGATCACCAGGGAGTGAATGTTATCTTACAAGTAAAACTTTTTTGTTGTCAAAATTTTGAAAATATACATTTTAAAAAATTGCCTATTGGTCAGGGGCGGAGTATTCATTGCCGGCTGCTCTCTGACGTCATACAATAGTGTAGTAATAACAGCATATATTATAACCTGTATATTTTAAATAACTATTTAAAGTAACACTTCACAATGCTCGACTAAAGGCGTAACATGTTTTAAAGGCAAATGTGGTGAGTAATTGGCAATGATCTCATCTCCTGTACCTTGCTATTAGCATGTCTTCAACTGAAAGCTTTGAGAGCCATTTTAAAGCAGTATATATGTAACTGGAGACATGTTTTGCAGTCTGTAACCTTTTACCCTTCCATAAGGAGCAATCAGAAGTGTCAAATAACGGTGTTTTATTTGGGCATCTATATGCAGCTAGATATCTGATATAACTTAGAGGGACAATTTGGAAAAATTAAAGCTTTGGACATTTTTGTGCCTTCAAAACATAATTTATGGAATATGGAGAGCCATTAAGCGGGTCGGGTGCATAAGGTTCTGCTAAATGTTGTTAGTGAGGAAAAAGTGATAGGGCTTAAATTTCTCACTCTTTCCTTCAATCAATACAAGAGGCAAAGTTTCATCTCTGGGGCCACTAATGGCAGGAATTGCTGGAGCCAGCAAATGAGTAATGTTAGACCTCTGATTAGATGATGAGGCCATCAAGAACCTCATGTTACATCGCGCTTTCTTCATGTGAACTGCAAAGGGTAAAGGAGGTTCTGCAACATTTCTCTTCTCTTCCAAACAAAAGCAATGCAACCTATAAAAGGAAAAAAAATCCAGCGTGTCGAAGATCAGAGGCTACAACAGAGATTATGGAATTTTGTCTTCAACCCTCCATGCAAAAAATTTTGCAAGTGCCCAGCAGGATCGAGCCTGAAGTTGGAACCCCATTGAGGATCCCTGCCAAGGCTGTATTTTTTCTATATCCTTTCGTACCATTATGAAACCAAAAAAGGAACAGAGACAAATCATTTCCTTATGGACCAAGAGGAGGAGAAAGGGCAAAGAAACAGCAGGTACGTAGAGGATCATGCCACTGAGCACTAGACATTGTAAATAATTCTAATTGGTTTCAGATCCAAAGTCACATTCTAGAAAAGAGAATCTTGTATTCATTATACAAAAAAATATAACATTTTTAAACTTTTGAGTAAAATTCTCAGTAGTTTATCACATGATACGAGCTGACATATCGTATCTATACAAGATATTTAAGGATGACATACTCAATTAAAAAGTGAAATCTGACTTTCTTATAGTGTAATAAATGACAAGCCATAAAGAATATAGAGAATGGACTTCTCACAAATCTACATTCTTCACAGTTAGGCTACATTGACACTACAGTCATAGCTTCCATTCATAACACAACCAAGATGGATCCTATTTCCGATAGATCCTGACAGACCCTACTGAGGTATAATGGGGTTCTGTCAGGTTCCTACCAGGGGTGAAAAATTTTTTTTTTTACATCAAAAGTAAAAGAACTCCTTATGACCTGGCAAACAATCCATGAAACAATCCTAGATTCGTATATGCAGGGATCCAGCCTTTACCACATACAGTTAAATATCTCAGTATTGTACGTTCCTTAGCCATAAAAAAGTCAAATAATAAAGAGTTTCATCATCATGTAGTCCTATAAAACTAATTGTTCAAGGCCCTCTATAGAGGATGCTAACATAATACCTGAGCTCTATATCAGGGCTCATATAAATCAGATGAGAGCCATTTGTGGTTCTGACTGATCGCACTCATTCCCATGTCATTCTATGGGCTCTGCACATATACTAATTTTACCTTCTACCAAGTGGTCTTAGTACAAAAAATAAAAAAAATCACGACATGCATGATTTACCTCCAAGAATCAGATGGCATTGCCCCATTCATGTTTATGGGTCTGTGAAAAAAAAAAAAAAATCGTGCCACACCTGGATGACAATCTGATTTTCACGGACTGGCATAATAGAGTGGAGAAACTTTTTTTTTTCTTTTTCTCTCCACCTCCGTGAAAATCGGAACTTACTCTGATCAAACTGTGATGGGAGTCTGATTACAATAATCAATCAATTTTATCGAATGGAGAGAAAATGGTTGTGTGACCCTTGCCTTATCAGGATACATCAAGTTACCTATATATAGAAAATTGGTATAATTGCAATGTTACAAATAGGGTAAATATTTGTGCTAATCGCATAAAACCAGCTTCAGATATGTTCTGAATGGGTTCATCACCATTTTATTGATGCATTTGTCACTTTGCAATTTATAGATAAAGGAAAATAAAACTCAAAGAAAAAAAAGGAATATTATATTGAATATCCATTTTTCTATTGAAAAAAAAAATTGAAAAGATGTCCTGTCTACAAATGGCTGTCAGAAAGAAAGTCAAGCAGGTGAATCTATGAACACATGTTCAGCGATTCACATGATACGAGCGAGTCACTGTCAGAAGTGTACAGACATAGTGAAATATGGGAGACCTCAGCGTGGACTCTTGAACAGCCTGTCAACACCAGGAGCTGGAGTAGCACGGTTATCGTAATGTACACACTCCTGTGCCTGCTTCATAGATAAAATTCTGACATTTGGTTTAAGCCTAGATAACAAGACAAAAATTTAGTTATTTGAGTTATAACATAGTTACATAGTTATTAAGGTTGAAGGAAGACTTTAAGTCCATCTAGTTCAACCCATATTCTATCCTAACCTGCCCTAACATGTTGATCCAGAGGAAGGCAAAAAAAAACCATGTGGCCAACAGTAAGCTTCACATTAGGGAAAAAAATTCCTTCGCGACTCCACATACGGCAATCAGACTAGCTCCCTGGATCAACGCAATATCAAGGAAACTAGTGTATATACCCTGTAATATTATACTTTTCAAGAAAGGCATCCAGTCCCTTCTTAAATTTTAGTCGGGAATCACTCATTACAACATCATATGGCAGAGAGTTCCATAGTCTCACTGCTCTTACAGTAAAGAATCCGCGTCTGTGAGTATGCTTAAACCTTCTTTCCTCTAGACGTAGAGGATGCCCCCTTGTCCCCGTCACAGGTCTAAGAGTAAAAAGATAATTAGAAAGGTCTTTGTACTGTCCCCGCATATATTTATACATTGTAATAAGATCACCCCTAAGCCTTCAATTTTCCAACTAAATAACCCCAAGTGTAATAACCTGTCTTGGTATTGCAGACCCCCCAGTTCCCTAATAACCTTGGTCGCTCTTCTCTGCACCCTCTCCAGTTCAGCTATGTCTTTCTTATACACCGGAGACCAGAACTGTACGCAGTATTCTAAGGGCCCCGTCACACATAGCGACTCACCGGCGATCCCGATAGCGATATGAACTTGTCAGGATCGCTGGTGTGTCGCTACATGATCGCTGGTGAGCTGTCAAACAGGCACATCTCAGCAGCGATCAGGACAGTGACACGCGGGTAACAAGCGACGCACGTCGCTTAGTTACCCCACAGTCTACGTTAAGATACCAGCGCGCTGGTGCAGGGAGCTAGTAACCAAAGTAAACATCAGGTTTCTAAGTGCTGCGCGGCGCTTAGAAATCCGATGTTTACCTTGGTTACCAGGCTCCGCGCTGATCTCCCGCCTGTCACACACAGCGATGCGCGCTGGCCAGCGGTAGACCAACGATCAAAAAAATATCCAGGCCATTCAAGCATGATCAGTGTTACCCGGAAGGGGGGCCGGTCGCTGATAAGAGCCACACACAGCGATCTCGCTGGGGAGATCGCTGTTGCGACACAAAACTTGTGACTCAGCAGCGATCTCGCTAGCGAGATCGCTGTGTGTGACGGGGGCTTAAGTATGGTCGCACTAGTGACTTATATAGAGGTAAAATGATGTTTTCCTCATGAGCATCTATGCCTCTTTTAATGTAGACATTTACTATAGCGCCTAATGTGGTACAAGCTTATAAACAGTATGTAAGATTGGAAAGTTTTTGAGTCATCGGGTCTCCTGCCATCATCTCAACATGTAAAGACGAGATCTAATATATAAAGCTCAAGTGTGTGTATGTATGTATGTATGTGTGTGTGTGTGTATGTCCGGGATAGGCATCCGCACCGTCGCAGCTACAGCCACAAAATTTGGAACAGTCACACGTATAGACCCCGAGAGAGTCCTAAGCTATGTTGTGAGGTGAAATTTTAATCCCGCGCGTTCCAATTCACCAAACAATTTTGCCCCTATCTACATACTGGGGGAAAAGTGTGTGCGCGTCAAGCCCCGCCCCTCATTATGTCATAATGCCCCTATTTGCATAATGGGGAAGCAGTGTGCGTATCAAGCCCCGCCTCTCATTATGATGTCACAATGGTTGCCATGGCGACGCTGATGTCATAATAGGTTACAAGCCCCGCCGCCGCTCATTATGATGTCATAATGGTTGACTATGGGATGGAGGATGTGTGATGGGTATATGGGCACTGGACTATGGGATGGAGGATGTGTGATGGGTATATGGGCACAGGACTATGGGATGGAGGATGTGTGATGGGTATATGGGCACTTGACTATGGGATGGAGGATATGTATATGGGCACGGGACTATGGGATGGAGGATATGTATGACGGGTATATGGGCACGGGACTATGAGATGGCGGATATGTATGATGGGTATATGGGCATGGGACTATGGGATGGAGGATATGTATGATGGGTATATGGGCATGGGACTATGAGATGAAGGATGTGTGATGGGTATATGAGCACTCGACTATGGGATGGCGAATATGTATGATGGGTATATGGGCACAGGCCTATGGGATCGTGGATATGTATGATGGGTATATGGGCACGGGACTATGGGATGGAGGATATGATGTATGATGGGTATATGGGCACGGGAATATGGGATGGCGGATATGTATGATGGGTATATGGGCACTGGCCTATGGGATAGTGGATATGTATGATGGGTATATGGGCACGGGACTATGGGATGGAGGATATGATGTATGATGGGTATATGGGCATGGGAATATGGGATGGCGGATATGTATGATGGGTATATGGGCACAGGCCTATGGGATCGTGGATATGTATGATGGGTATATGGGCACGGGACTATGGGATGGAGGATAATTATAATTTGCTATAACTTACCACAGTTAGCTACTATGCCCGGGCAGCGCCGGGCTCTTCAGCTAGTATTATACTATATATCAAATATACGGTAATAATTTCAAAGCTGTATAAATGCGGCCGGTAAATGGTTATTACACAAAATTATCTAAGAGTGTATAACGGATGGTCATTACAATTTCGGCAGTCACCGGGTCATACACTTCCTTCAAGATCAAGTGCTACACTCGAACATGGATGAATTACTAAATCACATATTATCGAAATGTGTAAAACCAGCTTAGAAGTGGGTTTTCTGCCATTTATACATTTTTTCACTATCCTTATATTATACTTTCGTTGATGGTTAATATTGCTCTTCATATTGCTCTTTACATCACAATTAAGAGTTTATAGTAAATAGTTCTTTATGGAAGATTTACTTATACGAACAATACATAGCAGAAATTAGGATTTCTTGAAAAACAGAAAATGTCACATAGCCTAGATAATAGAAGACAATAAAGTATAAGTTTCTTTGTTTTATCAGAAAACAGGTCTCTTTAATATCTCTGATTTGCGCATGTTAAATTGTGAACAAAAAGAATATACCAAAAAGAAAACAAATACATGGTAATTAGTCTAAGGCTGTGTGCCCACGTAAGCGTTTTTTTCGCGTTTAAGCGTTTTTACTGGCAACAACGGTTAAAAATCGCTTAAAAGAAGCATCCCATTCATTTTAATGCATTTTGCACTTTTTGTGCATATTGATGTGCTTTCCCGCAAAAAAAAACGCTTTGCGGTAAAAAACGCAGCATGCTCATTAATTTTGGTCCGCGTTTTTAGCTATTTTCCATGTGTCTGGGGACACCCAGAAAAACACACATCAAAAACGCACATTTTTTGCGCAAAAAATGCATGGAAAACGCGCAAAACACGCGTGGAAAAAAAACGCGCGTTTTCTGGGAAGGAGTCCGGTTTTGATGCAGAAATTTTCTGCATATGTGGGCACATAGCCTAAACACTGCAAAAATAAATAAGAAAAAAAAAGGCCAAGATCACTGCTGGTTTTGGCATCATAATCAAACATTGACTTAAAAAAAAAAAAAAGACAATTTTCTTACAAAAAATAGTAATAAATTTAACTAAATAAAACTTTATAAAATCTGGTAACTGATATGTAATGACTTTAATATCTTTGGTTTGGTCATGTTACATTATGAATAGGTTATTAATATATAAAAAGAAAAAAAGATGTAGCTAATATTCTAGATAATAATAACCTAGATTTAACTACTAAATATGTAAGCAGCCAGTGAGTGCATTAGATCGTTGCAATTATAACAAATAGTGTTGGGTCTATGGTTGAGACAAGGCGGTAAGCTCGGGTGGAGGTCTATGATCTGGGACCTGATCCAGCTATTGCTCTACAGCATTAATAGGATTTTATGAGTGCAGATTTTGTGTTGGGATGTATTCACACAGCTGTAACATGCAACGTTAATTAGTGCCAAAAAAAAGATTATATTAGTAATGGGAAAGCAGAACAACAAATCTTTGGGAAAGGGTTTACTGGTTTCCCGTGATGGCATCCAATCCAATTTTTCGCCATGTAGATACATTTCTCAAACTGATCGGTATTACGATGGTGCCGTGTGGAAATCTCCAAGACTTGAAATGGACCCAGTTATTTACCATATGAGAGGAGCTCTTTGTTCTGAACACTAAGGAAGTCTCTTTGTTTTATGAAAATTAGTGATAAAAACATTCTCAACCTGTGAAATAGTGTATAGTAAATTTACACGTCTACAACTTACCTGAGAGCAAAGCAACATGACTAGCTCCACCACCGATGTACTAGACTTCATGCAAACGAGGCCTTAAAAAAAGAAATACATAATAAATACCATAAGTAAATTCAGAAAAAAATATCCTTTCTAAACAATACCATAGCATGTATAGATATTTCTGAGGTAGTGAGGTGGGATGCAATTAGTAACCCTGTGGGGAAATCATCACATTTTACATCAGTATTTTTTTCTTCTGCTTAGACATTCCCCACCGCTGTTTGCTGTAGTGCCGAGATGGCGCACAATATAACACACATGACGCTTCACATTTGGTCTAAACTAATGCAAATCTACTAAGCAAATCAAGAGAGATCACAATAATCAAAAAGTGCAAACTGCTCGGAGCGGCCGATTTCTCATACTCGAGTATACATTACATGGCACACTGTCCAGTAATATTCTTAAAACTGCGTAAACACCATAGAACACAAGTAACCAAAGTATTTACCAGCCGCATTTAGACTGTGATTTACTGAACTAAAAGGCTTTGCTTCGGGTCAATCCAAAATCTATTACTACAGACTGTTTTAATAACTTATTTTTAGGGAATTTTAAATACGCAAGACGTCTTATAAAATGTAAATATACTGCACCTAAAGTGATTCCAGTCCCGTATGGAGCAGCAGATTAGCTTATTTTACGTTAGAAATTATATACCATAACTTTGCTATTTTGTCTGACCGTTTCTGCTCGTACATGAAATTGTTCTGCTAATTGATGTGAATGAAAGAATTTCGGTAACTGGTGGCTTCTCAAATTCTGTGGCCTCACTAGTGAGGTGCCCCATGGTAACTGGAGAGGCGAAGATCGGAAGACCGTTATTTAATGATATACAGGGTACAGGAAGCCAAGAGTATTTGAACCTACAGTTTTTTTTAGATGTCGGAATACCAGCTAAGTATTTCCGCAGGTACTGACAAACAATTGCGGTAATTAGAACGCAGCGTTTTGGATGTGTTTCTGACCAAAACGCTACTATTGATGACTGTGGGAACATTCACTGCTTCAGGCCTCCAAAGAAACATAATGGTTAAAAGAAGTTCAAAAGACAGAACACTTTTACATCAAGTTTTCACATTGATATGCACATGTTCAATCTTTTAGCGTTTTTGTTTAGCGCTTTTTCAGGCGAGTTCCATGAAAATTGAAGAATATTCTTAAAATTCAGCATAGGCTTCCACTGCAGATGGTAAGGCCCAGACATCATTATGGGTCTTTCTGGTGAGGCCGAGGAGAAAAAAAAAAGTGTGAACAGCTCTGCTGTAAAATTATCTTACAATGTGGAAGATAAATCTTAAAATGATAGGATTTAATCAATTATTTCATTTTTCCACATAGATTGAAGAAATAAAACAGCAGTGGTGATTGGCTGATATGAATATAAAGACTTGTTTTGTTAAATGCAGTCTAATAAGTAATATGCAGTTTTTAAGGCTATGTGCACACGTAGTTTTTAGGTTGTGCGGATTTTGTTGAAAAATCCACAGGACAAAAGTCCTGCGGTTTATCTGCGGATTAGCCTACGGTTTTGCCCTGCGGTTTCTCACCTCACGATGGTGAAGGTAGGAAACCGCAGCGAAATCCGCACAAAGAATTGACATGCTGCGGATTGTAACCAGCGGAAAAATCCGCAGCATGTGCACTGCGTTTTTTTATTTCCATATGAAATAAAGGTACTGTACAACGCAGCAGAATCTGCTGCGGACCCGCAGGGCCAAATCCGCTGTGGATCCGCAGCAGAATCCGCAGCGTGTGCACATACCCTAAGAGGTATAAAAGAAAAAAAAATTAAGACAGAAATTGGGTGTTAAAATTGTGTTTATATCAAAAATTATCACAGGTTTTGTCCTTTATAGCAACTGAAAATGCACTCTAATGCCCAATTCACATTTAAAGAGTAAATATATGTAATCAAAATATAACCTTATTTTGCTTCCTTCTCTCCGAAACATCATGCTGTAACGCTGCTTCAATGTCCAATTCATGCTCCTTTAGAAGCTGCTTTCATCTGCTGCCCAGAAAGCTCCATTCATATAGTCAAGCAGCTTGCGTACCAGAATTCCCGTCTGGGCATTGGAGTTAGAAGCAGAGGCTCAGATAGGGAAAGTCTCGTACACAGACTGTTGAAACACAGTGTAGGGAATTTTCTGAGTGTTTCTACAGAAGCATGAACTTGGTATTGAAACTACACTGGAGCAAATACTCCTGACGTAATCAGAATTTCCAATCCATTTTTTAAGCTAAAGCTAGATGTGTATAGTTACAATAATATCAGAAAGATAAATCCTATGTTAGGCAAACTCAAAAATGACATAATGATGGGACAGGGAAGGAAGAAGTTAATCCAGCTCCACAGTTAAAAGAGACGTGGTTTAAAATCATGAAGTCTTTATTTCCAGAAGAGTTAAAAATTCAAGAGAGAAATTCAAAAACACAAAATATAGGAAATAAAATTCTCGGTAATGGAGGTAGTAGGGGGGGGATAAAAAAAAACAAAAATTTGAGGCTACCAGACGCATTTCGAATGCAAGTGCGTTCGACTTGTTTTAAACACAATAATGCAAAAAGGAAGGAACTTTATGAAATGCATACAATTACTCTGATGCAAATGCAGGTGAGTAAAGAAAAAAAAATAGGGATGTTTGGAAAAAAATCATTAGAATGAATAATGAGAATTGTCCCACACAAGGCACCTTCAATAGCCAAATAGACTATCCCATAGCTTATCTAATAAGCTACAAAGCAGCCGAGTAAATGGTTATCCTCTAGTGGCTTTTTTAAATGCGGTCACACCACATGCAAGACTTGCCCAAATTATGTCAAAAAACAATCTTTTACGAATAATAAGGTAAAACATATAATATTAAAAACTTCATGAACTGCAACACTGATCATGTTATCTATATCATCGAATGCAGAGCTTGTAATTTAAAATATGTCTGCTTCACTACTAAGAAATTAAAATCCAGAATTAGGGAACACATGTATATGATGTTACCAATCCATCTAATCGCAATGCTTCTAAAGCATCTAAACATTTTATCTTTTGCCACAACAGATGAACAACCAACTTTCTAGCCTATGACATAGAATAGAATCTATGCCGAAACATACATGGGGTGGAGACCGAGAGAAAATGCTCCATAAGAGAAGCTTATTATATTTTCTCTCTAAATACCAGAGTATCTTCTGGTCTGAATCTCAGGGGGGAGATAATGTTACGCTGTTAATTCATAGATTTATGAGTCTAATATTACTGATCTTATTTACCTAACTTTTATTTTCTAACCTGTCATTATCGCTTCTTTTCTCTTTTTTTCCCTCTTTACTCACCTGCATTTGTTTCAGACTGATAGTATACATTCCATAAAGGTTCCTTCCTTTTTGGAGCCTTGTCTTTAAACCAAGTCTAAGAACGGACTTGCGTTTGGTAACAGCAATTTTTTTGGCCCCTCTACTCCTCCTCCATTACAGGGGATTTTGTTTCCTATATTTAGTATTCTTGAATTTCTCTATTGATGCTTAACTCTTCTGGAAATAAAGATTTATTGTTTTTAAACCACATCTCTCTGAACTGTGGATCAGAAGCTGGATCATCATCTTCCTGCGCTGTGCGGTGACGTGAATCACGGGCTTCGGTGCGGATCGCGCTACATTGAGGGGTGAGCTGTTTTTTCCCTATTTTCTATTCACATTAAGATGAGACACTGCTAGTTATCATCTGATCTTGTAGAGATTCTGCTTATGAAAGTTTAAAAAAAAAAAAAGGCAAATCATTTAATTTCCTCACATAAGTACACAAAAACAAAAGGTACATGAAAGGCTACAAGCTAAGCAGTGCAGTCACACCTAGGCCAGGGGAAGGCGATCCATTCTGCCACTTAAACCTATTCCAATTCACATGGGACCACATGGGCCATATCTGATCATTTGAGTTTGGGATGTTTTTTTTTTATAGTATTTAGTAAAAACCTAGTTACACACTGTTGGGAAAGATATGCAAACTATAGCTGCAACAGGAAAGGTTTGTGTGTAACTTAACCTAATATGTAATTTTGCCTTAACCCCTTTACCCCCAAGGGTGATTTGCACGTTCATGACCGGGCCAATTTTTACAGTTCTGACCACTGTCCCTTTATGAGGTAATAACTCTGAAACGCTTCCATGGATCCCGGTGATTCTGACATTGTTTTCTCGTGACATATTGTACTTCATGTTAGTGGTAAAATTTCATTCATTTAACTTGCGTTTATTTGTGACAAAAACGGAAATTTGGCGAAAATTTCGCAATTTTCCAACTTTGAATTTTTATGCCCTTAAATTACAGAGATACGGCGCACAAAAATCTTAACTAACATTTCCCACATGTTTACTTTACACCAGCACAATTTCAGAACCAACATTTTTTTTTTATTAGGAAGTTATAAGGGTTAAAAGTTAACCAGCGATTTCTCATTTTTGCAACACCATTTTATTTTTACGGACCACATCACATTTGAAGCCACTTTGCGGGGTCTATGATAGAAAATACCCAAAAGTGACACCATTCTAAAAACTGCACCCCTTAAGGTGCTCATAACCACATTCAAGAAGTTTATTAACCCATCAGGTGCTTCACAGGAATTTTTTGAATGTTTAAAAAAAAATGAACATAAACTTTTTTTCACAAAAAAAATACTTCAGGTCCAATTTTTTTTTTATTTTACCAAGGGTAACAGGAGAAATTAGACTGCAAAAGTTATTGTGCAATTTGTCCTGAGTACGCTGATACCTGATATGTGGGGGGGGGACCACTGTTTCGGCGCATGGCAGAGCTAAGGAGGAAAGGAGCGCCGTTTGACTTTCTCAATGCAAAATTGGCTGGAATTCATATCGGATGCCATGTCACGTTTGGAGAGCCCCTGATGTACCTAAACAGTGGAAACCCCCCACAAGTGACCCCATTCTGGAAACTAGACCCCCCAAGGAACTTATCTAGATATGTGGTGAGAACTTTGAACTCACAAGGGCTTCACAGAAGTTTATAACGTACAGCGGTACAATTAAAAAATCATATTTTTTCCACAAAAATGATCTTTTCACCCCCAATTTTTATTTTCCCAAGGGTAACAGGACCCTAAAAGTTATTGTGCAATTTGTCCTGAGTATGCTGATACCCCACATGTGGGGGTAAATGACTATTTGGGCGCATGGCAGAGCTCGGAAGGGAAGCACCGCCATTTGACTTTTTTGGCTGGAATTGAGATCAGACACCATGTCGTGTTTGGAAAGTCCCTGATGTACAAAACACTAGAAACCCCCCACAAATGACACCATTTTGGAAACTAGACCCCCCCCCAAGGAACTTATCTAGATGTGTGGTGAGAACTTTGAACCCCCAAGGGCTTCACAGAAGTTTATAACGTACAGCCATAGAATTAAAAAAATCACATTTTTTCCACAAAAATGATCTTTACACCCTCAATTTTTATTTTTCCAAGGGTAACAGGACCCCAAAAGTTATTGTGCAATTTGTCCTGAGTACGCCGATACCCCACATGTGGGGGTAAATGACTATTTGGGCGCATGGCAGAGCTCGGAAGGGAAGCAGAGCCATTTGACTTTTTTGGCTGGAATTGGGATTGGACGCCATGCCGCGTTTGGAAAGCCCCTGATGTATAAAACACTAGAAACCCCCCACAAATGACACCATTTTGGAAACTAGACCCCCTAAGGAACTTATCTAGATGTGTGGTGAGCACTTTGAACCCCCCAATGCTTCAGAGAATCTTATAACGCCCAGGCATGAAAATATAAAAATCATTTTTTTCACAAACATGATCTTTTAGTCCCCAATTTTTCCCAAGGGTAACAGGAGAAATTGGACCCCAAAAGTTGTTTTCCAATTTGTCCTGAGTACCCCGATACCCCATATGTGGGAGAAAACTACTGTATGGGCACACGTCGGGGCTCGGAAAGGAAGTAGTGACGTTTTGGAATGCAGACTTTGATGGAATGGTCTGCGGGTGTCATGTTGCCTCTGGAGAGCCCCTGATGTACCTAAACAGTGGAAACCCCTACAAATGACCCCATTTTGGAAACTAGACCACCTAAGGAACTTATCTAGATGTGTGATGAGCACTTTGAACCCCCAAGTGCTTCACAGAAGTTTATAACATCCGGGCGTGAAAATAAAAAAAATCATTTTTTTCCACAAAAATGATATTTTTGCCCCCAATTTTTTATTTTCCTAAGGGTAACAACAGGAGAAATTTGACCCCAAAAGATATTTTGCAATTTGTCCTGAGTAGGCTGATACCCCATATATGGGGGTAAACCACTGTTTGGGCGCATGGCAGAGGTTGGAAGGGAAGGAGCACCATTTGACTTTTTCAAAGCAGAATTGGCTGGAATTGAGATCAGATGCCATGTTGCGTTTGGAGAGCACCTGATGTCCCCAAACAGTGGAAACCCCCCAATTCTAACTCCAACCCTAACCCCAACACACTCCTAGCCCTAACCCTAACGGGAAAATAGAAATAAATACTTTTTTTAAATTTTATTATTTTTCCCTAACTAAGGGGGTGATAACGGGGGGGTTTGATTTACTATTTATGGCGGGTTTTTATTTTTGGCAGCTGTCGCACGGTAAAAGATGCTTTTTATTGTAAAAATAGTTTTTGCATCACCATATTTTGAGACCTATAATTTTTCCGTATTTTGACCCACAGAGTCATGTGAGGTCTTATTTTTTGCGGGACGAGTTGACGTTTTTATTGGTACCATTTTCGGGCGCGTGACATTTTTTGATCGCTTTTTATTCCGATTTTTGGGACACAGAATGAACAAAAACCAGCATTTCAAGAATTTCTTTTGGGGGGTGTGTTTACACCGTTCCGCTTGTGGTAAGATTGATACGGCGGTTTTATTCTTCGGGTCAGTACGGTTACAGCGATACCTCATTTATGTCTTTTTATGTTTTGGCGCTTTTATGCAACAAAAACAATTTTATATAAAAAATAAACTATTTTTGCATCGCTTTACTCTGCGAGCTATAACTTTTTTTTATTTTTTCACTGATGACGCTGTATGGCGGCTCATTTTTTGCGGGACAAGCTGATGTTTTCAGCGATACCATGGATATTTATATGCGTCTTTTTGATCGCGCGTTATTGCATTTCGGCAGTATGATAATAAATCATTATTTTTTGCTTCGTTGTTTATTTTTATTTTTTAAGGGGTTCGCTAAAGGGCTTAACTAATGGGACAGTTTTATAGGGCGGGTCATTACGGACGCGGCGATACTAAATATGTGCACTTTTATTGTTTTTTTGTTTTTTTTATTTCCAAAAAATGGATTTTAGGGAATTTTTTTTTTAATTTTATTTAGCAATTTTTTAAAAATTATTTTTACACTTTTTTTTTTTTTTTAACTTTATTACATTGTCCCAGGGGGGACATAGCTGTCATGTGACAGATCGCTGATCTGTCACATCACAGATCACTGTGACAGATCAGCGATCTGTCACAGGCATAGAATTAGATTTCCTCATGCCTGCACTTTGCAGGCACTGAGGAAGCCAGCTCCCTGCAAGCCCCCGACGCCATCTTGGATCCGGGGACCTGCAGGGAAGGAGCCCCCCGCAGCAGCGCTGCACATTGCGCTGCTGTGGGGGGCTCAGGGAAGCACGGAGGGAGCCCCCTCCCTGCCGATGCTTCCCTTTAACCCCCGGTACACCGCGATCGTGTTTGATCGCGGTGTGCAAGGGGTTAACGTGTTGGGGGCGGTCCGTGACAGCCCCTGACACATAGTGCCGGGTGTCAGCTGTGATAATCAGCTGACACCCGGCCGCGATCAGATGTCAGAAAGGGGTTAAAGGATATGTTCACTTTTGTAAAGCAATTACCGGTACTAAAAAAAAATATTGATACAAAAAATGTTTATTGTGAAATGTGATCTATGAACGGAACAGCACCACATTCGTCTATGGACTTTATCTATTATTGTGTCTTACATCAATACTTTCAATACCAGACAGACCCCAGACATGACAAGAGCTATATCTGGGGAGTGGGGTGGGCGAGAAACTTTTTTCTAATCCTTTAGTTTATCTTCTAGCAGACCAGGATTCAATCTCATGCAGTAAATATATGGCCCCAGCACAGAGCATGAATAAGAAACCGACCTAAAAAAGATATTCAGCACATACAAGAATATACACTGGTGTACACCAACGGCTGGTTACTCTACCAGACCATCTGATGACTTACAGAGAAGACACTGACTCATGTAATCTCCAGTTCAGATCTAAGGACAGCAAGCATGGTGTATGTAAATGTCCATCTAAATCATTGAAAAGGATTATTTAATAAGGAAGATTTAGGTAATCCGCATGGATGGCTGGTGCAGAACAACCGCCACGGACATTCAGTTACGGAGCTCATGTGGTTATATATAAATGTTTAAACACAATCCAAATATTTACAAATGTTTAGAATACGGAAATATTCTGAAAATTCTTTCGGGGCACTTGCTGCCAGCTCAGTCTCGTGATTCCGGACTGATCTGTTAGTAGGCACAGATGACATCACTGGGGCAACTAAGGAAAACAGATATATTCCAAAATCTAATAACACGCATTCCTCCTAAATCTACGTTATAGACTAGGATGTTATTGAATTCATTTCAACAGAACAGGTACAATACAAGAATATACCTTGGGGGTTGATATTGAAGGTAAAACAGACTTTAGCCAAAAACTAAAATTTTGTTAAAAATTAAAAAAAAAAAGCAGAATAGAAAAGAAAACCCGACAGCCCCCACATGAATTCATGTTGTCTGCTACTTATAACATATAGAGAGGCTTAGAGGCAGAGGGCGCCCCATGATAGTGAAACTGGGACTTGGCCTTTGGTTTATATATTTGTTATCTAAATAAATGAAAAAATGGATTAAATCACTAAAAGTTCATACAATAAAGAAAAAGGATTCTCGATCATACAAGTCCTAAATAAATGCTAGTGTTTGCATGCCTCAAAGCGAAAAACAGAGACCTACAACCCGTGGACTCTACTTACCAAGTTAAAACACAAAAAAGTGACCAAGAGAGAATGTATATGAGTATTTACATTTGTAGAAAAAAATACAGCTATATGGGCTTCAGTACTTTTCAAAATGTAACTGAAAAGACTTATCAAAATATTTTAAATTTCTAATTTACATTGTTCTATTTTTTCTCTCAAAAACATTTTAAATTTATTTTTTTTTATAATTTCACTTTTTGTGTAATATTATTATAATTTAAACAGAGACGAATTCACCAGCGACCACAGATTGTGGAATTCAGAGCGGTGTTTTAAGCGATTGGTGGGGATCTCAGGACCCGGATCCCCACCGATCAGCTACACTATGCAGCGCCTCTATTACATAAAAACTTTTATAAAATTATATTTCTAATGTAAATCAAATCACTGTATTTCTATATGTATTTTAGTGTTTGTTGTGAAATTTTATTCTCATTGGACAATGATCGTAATAAATTCTACACTGGCATCCTGCTTAGAAGAGACAGATTGGGGCAACTCTAAAGCTTTTCTTTACTACAAATTACTTTTTCTTTTAGAAATTCCAATTTTTGTTTATTTTGATTGCTATTGTAAAACTGTGGCTTCCACTGGTAATAAGAATTTCCTGTCTCACTACATACAAAAGGTATATAAATCGCATATAACCTTTTAATTCCACTGGGCCCTGCCATATAATTTTCGGAAGGTTCCCCTCTGGCGTTGAAAAAGTTAAAAGAAGAGTGGGGGGCATGTTTCCTATGAAATAAGAGCAAGGTTTTGATGTGTTTCACTTTTTATTGCTCCAATATGTGAAGGAGTCTAGCAGGATACCACAGTCAGTCCGTCTGGTCTTTATCAAGGTTTGTCTACATTTTACTCCCAATGATTTCCCCATTGCACCAACCAGAAGTCTTGCTCGCAAATGGAATCAATTGGGAAGCCAGCGCAGAAAGTTAAATTATAATGCTTTGTTTGCTTGGATTAATTTAGAAAAAGAAACTTTAAAATTGGTCTAATTTGTGGAGACTGCACTTGCCTTCATGATTCCAGTGCAGGAAAAAAAAAAGAAATAAAAAGTTTAGCATCTGTGTATAAAACAATTATTTCATATCAATATTCTGCTAAAAGGAGGGATAAAAAGTCAAAGAAAAAAAACATTTTATACTGTCACATACATGTGGTTCTAAGATAAAACGAAACTAAATAGATTATAGATTTGGATAATGTTTACAAACTAAAATAACAAAACACAGAAAACCAAGTGTTGCTGCTACATTCCAATTACGTTTTTAGTGTAAAGAAAAATAATAAAACAAAAAATGTATCTTTGAAATTTTTTTATTTTTTTTTACCATGGAGATCACCAGGCTGATATGGTATTCTACTAAAGGCAAGACAGAATAAACAGTGGAAAAATATTTTATATTAGGAGGTTCTCTTGATATTGTAAGGATGCAGATATTATTTTAGGTGAACTATTACTTATGACATATGTGAAGAATATGAAGGATATAATTTTCTGCCAATCTACTAGCATATCCGGTCCAAGACTATAGGCCTCCTTCAAAATGTGAAGTTGAGACAGGAGACCTGGCTTAGCAAGTAGTCCAGCTTCAAGTGAAAAAAAATGGTTGGTCTCCAAGCATAAAACACTGCCAAGCTGACATTACGTATCCCCAGGGGTGCGGAACGTCACGTTGGTGAAAATGGGGAGACTGTCCTGGGTAATACACCCCCCATCATATTAGTGATGTCAGGCGGGGCTGTGAAGTGCAGTTCTTCGCAGCATATAATTCATTTTTTTGGTACACAAGCATCCCAAAGATGAGCCAAATTTATTACTACTAGTCAATTTCTTAATATTGTAGGAGCATCTTACAGCAGCATGCTTTTTGTTTAATACTTGCATATGAAGAGCCAGATTTTATAAATTCCCTTAGTTATAACAAAAATGAAATCATTCTGTAAAAGACAATTCACACAGACATTTGCTGCACAAATAGAGGGAAGCCGATGAGGAAAATGTTTCATTGCTCTATGAATTTATATCAGGAACACTGTACATTCTACAAAGGTAAAACACAAAATGTTTGTTACTATGTTTTAATTTATTGTGCTGTTGCATTTCAAAAATTTTCTTAATATGGCACACAATCTACTATACTATCTCCTGCTATACTTACAAGTAACAGAGTTATAAAAAGGAGAAAAATAGGAGTCCAAAAAAGCTTTGGGAAATAACATTTTATTTGGGACAGTTAAAAAACATAACCAATATAAGATAAGTGTGAATCAAAGATTGATCCCTGATCACATAGTGGTGTCGGAGTGTGACGTGAACCAAATTTCCTGTATGTAAATAGCATATGCATAGGCATTACATATAAAAATACAAGTTATTCTACAAACCCCATCCCTAGTCGATAAATTGAATATATATAAATCTCATTATCTAAATAATGTAAGTGGGATGGTTGTTTAGAAACAGATGCAATTATGTTTCACAAATACAGTGGGGATATAAGTATTTGATCCACTGCCGATTTTGCAAGTTCTCCGACCTACAAAGAAAGAGGTCTGTAATTTTTATCGTAGGTACACCTCAACTGAGACAGAATCTAACAAGAAAATCCAGAAAATCAAATTGCATGATTTTTACATAATTAATTTGCATTTTATTGCATGAAAAAAGTATTTGATACAATAAATAAACATAGCTTAATATTTGGTAGAGAAACTGTTGTTTGCAATTAGAGGTTAGACGTTTCCTGTAGCTCTTGACCAAGTTTGCATACACTGCAGCAGGGATTTTGGCCCACTCCTTCATACAGATCTTCTCCAAATCTTTCAAGTTTCAGGGCTGTCAATGGGCAACACTGAGTTTCAGCTCCTTCCAAAGATTTTTTTTATTGGGTTCAAGACTGGAGACTGGCTAGGCCACTCCAGGGCCTTGAAATGCTTCTTATAGAGACACTCCTTAGTTGCCCTGGCTAGGTGTTTTGGGTCACTGTCAGGCTGGAACACCCAGCCACAACCCATCTTCAATGCTCTTACTGAGGGAAGGAGTTTGTTGGCCAAAATCTAATGTTGCTTGACCCCATCCATCTTCCCTTCAATACGGTGCAGTCCTGTCCTCTTTGCATTAAAGCAGGCCCAAAGTATGATGCTTCCCCCACCATGCTTAATGGTTGGGATGGTGCTCTTGGGGTTGTACTCATACTCCTTCATCCAAACAAGGTGAGTGGAGTTGATACCAAAAAGTTCTATATTGGTCTTACTAACCACATGACCTTTTCCCATGCACCTCTGGATCACCCAGATGGTCAATGGTTAACTTCAAATGGGCATGGACATGTGCTGGTGTGAGCAGGGGGATCTTGCATGCCCTGCTGGTTTTTAATCCATGATGGCATAGTGTGTTACTAATGGTAATGTTTGAGACTGTGGTCCCAGGTCTCTTCAGGTCATTGACCAGGTCCTCCTGTGTAGTTCTGGGCTGATTCCTGACCTTTCTCAGAATCATCCTTACCTCATGAGGAGAGATCATGCAAAGAGCCCCAGACCAAGGAAGATTGGCAGTCATTTTGTATTTCTTCCATTTTCTAAAAATTGCTCCAACAGTTGTTAACTTCTCACCAAGCTGCTTGCCTTTTGTCCTGTAGCCCATCCCAGCCATGTGCAGATCTAAAATTTTGGCCCCAATGTCCTTAGACAGCTCTTTTGACTTGGCCATGGTGGAGAGGTTGGAGTGTGATTGATTGTGTGGTGTGTGGACAGGTGTTTTTTTGTACATGAAACAAGTTCAAACAGGTGCAATTAATACAGGTAATGAGTGCAGAGTAGGAGGGCTTCTTAAAGAAAAAGTAAGAGGTCTGAGAGACAGAATTCTTGCTGGTTGGTAGGTGATCAAATACTTATTTCATGAAGTAAAATGCAATTTAATTATTTCAAAATTATACAATGTGATTTTCTAGTTTTTATTTTTACATTCTGTCTCTCACAATTGAAGTGTACCTACGATAAAAAATACAGAACTTTGTAAGTGGGAAAACTTGCAAAATCGACAGTGGATCAAATACTTATTTTCTCCACTGTATGATCATAAAATAAGGAACTACCATTATCAATTAAGGTGGTCACGATCCAGGTTGGATTGCGACAGATTTAGCACATATAACCTTTTCTTTCCTTTAAGCCTTTGGCTTAAGGTTAGTTTTGCCCAGGTGGCCGCTGGGGTTATTACACTGTAGTTGCTTTAGTTCTGGCTTTGCCCCCCAGCGGCTGCTGGGGTTATTACACGTAAATTACCAAGCAGGTGTGATTACCCTGGGTCCTACCTATAAAGGAGTGTCAGGTGTTCTCAATCACTTTTGGTGATATTGTTCATTCCCAACCAACCTTGGTGGTGAAAGGAGCTATTGAGAGGAGTTCCTTGCAGCTCAGCCAGAGTTTTGGAGTAGCAGCTATTCAGGTGGAAGCTGTATCCGGGTGCCGTACTCTGTTGCTGGGAGCAATAGCAGCAGAGCAAAGCTAAGTTGTGTGTTTTCCCTGTTTTGTTGTATTTTGCTTGTGTGTATTAGTACAGTGGTGGGATTAGTATCTGCACCATCCAGTTCACTAGTAAGGGATAGGTGCAGGGCGAGCAAGGGATTAAGGTGTCCAGCTTGGCGACAGGTGAGGAACATGTATAGGGATCCTTAGGAGTGTTTAGGGACACTGCCTCAGGGGAATGCGCGTCCCCGTTCCCTATTGCAGGACCCACCATTGTAACTGTTTCCCCGGTGTTCCCCTTGTGTGTCCTGGTGTTAGTGCTGTCCTGCGGGTTGCGACACAGAGGACAAGTCACTCCGTGACAAAGGTAAAGTAACAACAGTAATAATGATATACAATAATTCCAATTACTTGATCAATGTTATGGCTAAGACAACCTGAAAAACATAACTGACCCCAATAAAATATTGTAATTTTCTAAAGCTTTTTTCTCCTGTGTATATTTCAAAAGGACTTTTTATGCTAATGTATATGGCTTAATATGTAAATATGAAACTATTTAGGAAGTAACAGAGTTGGAGGCTTCAGTTTTGTAACGTTATATTTTATCATTTCATCCCTGCACTCCCCCAATTCAGTGAACTTCAACCTGTTATAAAATTACAGTACACACCAGGTGATAGCGCTGGGAGTTGTAATTTTGCAGAAAAAATAAATTCTGTCTTTAATGTATTTTTTCATTGAAATATATTAGTTCTGTGTCCTAAATTATTATTTATTTATTTTTTTTTTTAAGTCTTACATCGTCTGCAAGTTGTACAAAATGACCATTCATCCTAAACTGAAACCTCTACTTATATATACCATATAAAACTGTGCAGTAGGGACTACTAAGCTGGTACTTTTTGCCCAAATTAGTAATGGAGGTCATTGACCTCTACAACACAGGAAGGCTACCTCTGTCAATGGTGCACTCATCAAATAAGTACTATCTAAGTGAGGAAAAGAAATGCACATATATACATACACATAAATATATTATATAAATAATATATATATATACACAAACACTTCTATACAGTGATGTGAAAAAGTGTTTTCCCCCTTCCTGATTTCCTTTTCTTTTGCATGTTTGTCATACAAATATTTTAGATCTCAATTTCAATATTAGACAAAGATAACACCAGTAAACACAAAATGCAGTTTATAAATGAAGGTCTTTATTATTAAGGAAAAAAGAAATCCAAAACGACAGGGCCCTGTGTGAAAAGTGATTGCCCCTAAAAATAACTGGTTGGGCCACCCTTAGCAGCAACAAATGCAAACAAGCATCTGCGACAACTGGCAATTAGTCTTTTACAACGCTCTGGAGGAATTTTGGGTCACTCATCATTGCAAAATTGTTGGAATTCAGCCACACTGGAGGGTTTCCGAGCATGAACTGACTTTTTAAGGTCAAGTAACAGCATTTCAATCAGATTAAGGTCAGGACTTTGAATAGGCCACGCCGTCATCTTAATTTTGTTTTCCTTAAGCCATTCAGAGGTGGACTTGCGGGTGCGTTTAGTATCATTGTACTGCTGCATAACCCAACTGCGCTTCAGTTAGAGGTCACGAACAGATAGCCAGGCATTCTCCTTCAGGATTTTTTAGTAAACAGCAGAATTCATGGTTCCATTTACCACAGCAAGTCGTCCTGAAGCAGCAAAACAGCCCCAGTCAATGACACTAAAACCACATTTTACTGTTGGTATGATGTAACTTTTCTGAAATGCGGTTAATCCAACGCCAGATGGAATGGGACATACACCTTCCAAAAAATTCAACTTTTGTCTAGTCAGTTCAAAGATTATTCTCCCAAAAATCTTGGTCATCATCAACATATTTCCTGGTAAAACTGAAACAAGCCTTTATGTTTATTGCTCAGTAGTGGTTTTCTTCTTGGAACTCTGCCATGCAGGCCATTTTTGCCTAGTTTCTTTCTCATGGTGGAGTCATGGACACTGACCATAGCTGAGACAAGTGAGGCCTGCAGTTCTTTGGTTGTTGCTGTAGGATCTTTTGTGACCTCTTGGACGAGTTGTCGCTGTGCTCTTGCGGTATTTTTCATCGGCCAGCCACTCATGGGAAGGTTCACTACTGTCTCATTTTTTCACCATTTGTGGATAATGTCTCTCAGTGTGGGTCACTGGAGTTCCATAGCTTGAGAAATGGCTTTAAAACCTTTTCCAGACAGATACATGGTTCTTTGTTTCTCATTTGTTTCAGAATTTCTTTGGATTGCGACATGATGTCCAGCTTTTGAGAACCTTTTGGTCCACTTCACTTAGTCAGGCAGGTCCTATTTAAGTGATTTCTTGATTTAGAACAGGTATGGCAGTAATCAGGCCAGGGTGTGGCAAGAGAACTTGAACTCCGCTTCCCAAAGATGTGATAAACCACAGTTAACTTATGTTTTAAATGGGAGGGTGAAATCATTTTCACACAGGGTCCTGTAGGTTTGTATTTTTTCCCTTAATAATAAAAAAAAACTGCATTTTATGCCTACTTGTGTTACCTTTGTCTAAAATTTAAATTTGTTTGGTGATCTGAAACATTCAAGTGTGACAAACATGCAAATAAAGAATAGGAAATCAGGAAGGGGGAAAACACTTTCACAACTGTATATAATCACATACATATAGATACACATGTACATATAGATATACACACACACACATATATATATATATACACACAAATAAATGTGTATATCTCTGTATGTGTGTATATATACATATATATTATATATACACACACACTCACCACATATATACACACACACCACATATATATATATATATATATATATATATATATATATATATATATACACACACACGTGTATATTGCATGTACAAATACATGGTCTATTAATATATTTAAGCTGAAGTTCAGCTAATGTGACAACATTCCTGATTGTCATACCAAGCTGTCAATTAAAACGTCTTGTATTTAGCTAAAATGAAAAGCAGACATCCTGACCCACTGACAAATTACATGAAGAATAAGTGTTTTATGTTGCAATATATCTTCCTTTCCAGACATAATAAGATAGGAGCTTAGGGAAGCGACTGGTATTCGCAATAAAAAAATAATGACACTTCTTCATAAATCACAGGTTACTGCTTATTCCGACAGAAGATTTCCTCACTTCTAAAAGTTAACTTCAACTTACAGAAATATTGAATTTCACAGAAAATAAGAACAGAATGCCCGATGACTCTTGGCAAAAAATTGTTTACATTAATGGACAGTATGGCCACAATTCTAAAGCTGAAAACATCGGTCTGTCTATTACGGCCACTGAGAATCTCCACCTATATATGGCTGCAGGTATATACACCTACATTGCTACAATCCATTTGTGCAGTAGTGATGAGAGAGCATGATTGGATAAGATGTAAGCCGAGCATGCTCGTGTGCTAATAAACAGGCAATCCCTGCATGTGCTGCGGCTGTCGAACAGCCACGGGAAAACGAACACATTATTTGAGCACATCGGCGATACTTTATTAGCACCCGAGCATGCTTCGATAAACACCTTATCCGAGCACGTTTGCTCATCACTACTAAAATTTAGGTTGTCTAGCACACAGGAAATTGACTAGGTTACTAAATAGATACAATTGCAGCAAATATCCTATTTTAGTATTTTTAAGCTTGACTGCAATGTTTTCTGCTCACTGATAGATCTAAAAATGGTAAGGAATCAAAATGCAAGTTATACAGTATAAGATTTATATATTTTATTATATACATTTTCATTAGAATTAGATTAATGCAAAAATAAAACTTAAAAGACACATTAAAAAGGATGTATAGGATAAAAACAAAAAACTCAAAACCCCCCACCTGCACATACATCATATTCGCTTTAATATAGCCAAGCTGCGATACCAAACATAATCCATAAAGTGGTACTCGTACGCTAAGTTTGGATGAAATAGGAGGCTATCGCAAGTCCTGTTCACATCGCATTCAGAGCATATACTTGTTCAGGGCTTCTTGATGACCTGCAGTACTTAAGACCAGCCACTAAGAGCAGTGATATCCTGGCTCTGGACACTGTTTGCTTCTGAGCTTCTGATAATTGGCAGGTCTTCAGGGGGTCAAAAACCCACCATCCCCAATCAGATATTGATGACCTATTATAAGACTATGACTATCCTGTACACTTGCTCGTCTGCCACTGAACCCACAATAAAAAAAAAAAAAAAAAAACATTACTCTTTGAATATGTACACCTGTGAAAAATGTGCTGCAAATCTGAAGCAAATCCTGAAGGTGTGCACAAAGCCATTAGCTCTTAAAATGCTAAAAATGAAAACATGTAAGGGGCTAAATATCAGTGAATTCATACCTTCTATTAACAGCTCCTGTCCATGACTTCCCAGCAATGTCCGGGAGAGGAACGGGGCAAAATCAACAAAGATCTCACGTAGAAGAGGAGCCACCTTTTCCAGTGCTCTCTCTAATTTGGCAGTGATACTGTGAGGAAGGAAGAATGAAATAATGCAAATTATATTTTCAGATAGACACATACATGAACACATCTAAACACACATTCACATACTGACATTATGTTATAATATGTAAATACAGACATACACCTATACATGTACAGTTATACATATATATTCATCCAAATATATTTTATATAACATTTATGCATACAGATTATATTTATATATATATATATATATATATATATATATATATATATATATATATATACACACACACACTGCTAAAAAAAAAATTAAGGGAACACTTGAACAACAGAATATAACTGAATATAAGTGAATCATACTTCTGTGAAATCAAACTGTCCACTTAGGAAGCAACACTGATTGACACTCAATTTCACATGCTTTTGTGCAAATGGAACAGAAAACAGATGGAAATTATTAGCACTTATCAAGACACTTTCAATAAAGGAGTGGTTCTGCAGGTGGGGATCACAGACCGCATCTCAGTACCAATGCTTTCTAGCTGATGTTTGGTCACTTTTGAATGCTGGTTGTGCTTTCACACTCGTGGTAGCATGAGATGGACTGTACAACCCACACAGGTGGCTCAGGTAGTGCAGCTCATCCAGGAATGCGATGCCAGAATCGCGCATGCCGCTATCCGGTGCCATTTTACTGAAGACACATTTGCAGTGTGCCTTCAGCAATATGGCGCCGGACAGCGCGGTATTAGCATACGCGTACTCCGGCGCCACACTCCTCCCTCCACACACCTCCCCCGGCAGAATGTGACAGCGCTGGATCACAGGTAAGAAAGGTGAATATAAATGTTTGTTTGGTTTTTTTTTGTATGTGTGCAGTTTAATAGGGGTGAGAGGACCATACATATCAGGATAGGGGGTGAGAGGTACCATTGCTTACCAGGATAGGGGGTGAGGGGACCATGCATATCAGGATTGGGGGGTGATAAAACCATGCATATCAGGAAAGGGGGGTGAGAGGTAGCATGCATACCAGGATAGGGGGTGAGGGGACCATGCATATCAGGATTGAGGGGTGAGAGGACCATTCATATCAGGAAAGGGGGGTGAGAGGACCATGCATATCAGGAATGGGAGGTGAGAGGACCATGCATATCAGGATATGGGGTGAGGGGACCATGCATTCCAGGATTGGGGGGGTTCGGGGACCATGCATATCAGGATTGGGGGGGGAAGAGGACCATGCATACCAGGATAGGGGGATTCGGGGACCATGCATATCAGGATTGGGGGTGAGAGGACCATGCATACCAGGATAGGGGGGTGAGAGGACCATGCATACCAGGATAGGGGGGTGAGAGGACCATGCATACCAGGATAGGGGGGGGTGAGAGGACCATGCATGCATTCAAATCCCGCGCGGCACCGCTCATTGGCTGAGCCGCCCGCCAGCGGATGTTCATTTCACCGCACTCCCGATGCAATAGCATTGGGCCTATTTCTAGTGTGTATATATATATATATATATATATATTTTTTTTTTTGTGTGTGTGTGTGTGTATGTATGTCTTGGTAGATTTGCAGTGGTATGTATGATACTCCTTCCATTTCAATATGATCGCTTGCACAGTGCTCCTAAGGCCACTTTCACACTTCAGGCTTTCGGTATCTGGCATGGGGCAGCGAAAAACCGTATTGCCGGATCCGGCCGCATACGCAGACACCGGATCCTTCTTTCTGCTGGATATATTCCTGGCAGAGAAGGTTTCCGGGCATGCGCAGTGCGAAAAACCGGTCCGGCGTTGGGAAAAAACGTTGCATGCAACGTTTTTTCCAGACGCCGGACCGGCTATTTTCTCCGGATCCGGAAAAAAACGGACGCGCCGCATTGCCTTCCGGCGCAATGCGGCAGCAATGAAACAGCACGGGGAAAAAAACGGATCTGGTCGTAACAGGCGCCGGATCCGGCAGTCCAGTTTTTCGCTGCACCATGCCGGATACCGAAAGCCTGAAGTGTGAAAGCGGCCTTAGGACGTTTAAAGTTTTGGAAATAATTTTGTATCCAAATCCGGCTTTAAACTTCTCCACAACAGTATCACGGACCTGCCTGTTGTGTTCATTGGTTTTCATGATGCTCTCTGTGCTTCAAACAGAACCCTGAGACTATCATAGAGCAGGTGGATTTATAAAAAGACTTGATTACACACAGGTGGATTATAGTTATCATCATTAGTCATTTAGGACAACATTGGATCATTCAGAGATCCAAAATGAACTTCTGGAGTGAGTTTGCTGCACTGAAAGTAAAGGGGCCGAATAATATTGCACGCCCCACTTTTCAGTTTTTGAATTTCCACAAAAATTTAAAACCACCAATAAATTTCGTTCAACTTCACAAATTGTGTCCCACTTGTTGTTGATTCTTCACCAAAAATTTACATTTGGTATCTTTATGTTTGAAGCATGATATGTGGGAAAAGGTTGAAAAGATCCAGGGGGCCAAATACTTTTGCAAGGCACTGTATATATATAAATAAATGTGTGTGTGCATATACACACACATATATATATATATATATATATATATATATATATATATATAGAAATATAAGAAAATTGGGATCCAGCAAAAGGGTTAATAGGACCGTGAGGAAGGCACATAGTGCTGAAACATGTAGTCCCTTGCTGGAATGCTACTAATTGATTGGAGTTCCTCATACTTTTTATGACATTATGGATTAATAAAGAAGAAGTTTTTATAAATCTGGTGAACTTTCATCCTTTTGCTGGATCCCAATTTTCTTATATTTCTATTTGTTGGGGCATACTCCCTGCCTGGATCCGTGCAAAACATAAGGTGAACACCGATTACTGCATCAAGAGGAACTCCTTTATGGTGAGCTGGCTATATGTTTTTCACATTGTTTACACATATATATATATATATATATATATATACACACACAGACACACACACTTGGATACAAGTGCACATGTATTACATGCATGACTGAATCGGTGATTGTTCATTAGCAGAGGACAATCTGTAAAAAGTGCATGGGAGCATGTAAATGATTAATTATTCTATGCCTACACATGTCACTGCATTGTAAATAAAGGGGGAACACTTACCAATTTCATTTTAATTATACTACAAGCTGTTAACGGTAGTCAACACAGATGTAAACAAGCATACGGCAATGTGGTACTAGTCTATAAAAACAACAAAGAAAAAATATACAGAAATTCAAAAGGAGCTGCAGATTTCCTTTCCCGTACTCCTAGACCTTGTTTCCATTGGCATGTCACCGGAAAGCAGCTTGGACATTGATAACCGGCTAACGTTTTTCTCAGAATATACACAAAGAGTACAACCATACAAATCTACTACGATTGTTACCTCATGTTTTCAGCAGAGTCCTCCGGCATGGGAGCCACAGTCTGCACTGCTGGTAAGTTTTTGCTGGTAGCACCATTTACAAAACTGGACGATGAAGAGGAGGATGATGAGGTTGAATCCACCGCACCTGTTCCACAGACAAAACCTCAACATGTGAAATATACAGACAGAACATGTCATTATCACCTGGCAGTAGAGCACTGAGAAGGTCCATGAAGGGACTATATCCTAACCGGAGGTGGTGGCACCTGATCTGAGGAACATCACATTACATTTCAGAATGACTGGGTAGCGCGTATGTACTATTACTATTTACAGCATTTATCTAGGTAAAATCTAGTGTATACTAAAGGCCTGCAATAGCTGAGGACAGATATGGCCAGAAACAGGCGATTGCCTTACCATCACAATAGTGACTCTCCTACAATCACTAGATCAGATCTCCGCTTTACTGCTCCCATAATTATAGCGGTCTGATGGCCGTACACTATAGATTATATAGCAGTCTGTGATCAGGACCATATTAGTTGGCCAAGGGCTGATGCAGACTTTTCAGGTCCGGCAAAGTAGATAGGATTTATAGAAATCTCATGCCCATGGTGTTTTTTTATGCAATGTAAAAAAATTATTTGAAATTCACAACAAGTTAATTTCTCATGTGGGTGCCATGAGTTTTACATGCAAATTTTCCCCCATAGACTTATACCAGATGCGGAAAATAGGCAAGTAAAAAACGAATATGCAGAGAGGCACAAAAACCAGATGTAATCCGCATATGACTGTATTCAATAACATTTTGTCAAAGCCAAATACCAGGAAGTAAAGAAAGATATGAAGAACACAGCATCAACAGGGCAGAGCAGTGCACCTGCGCAGGAGCCACGACAGGTAGCAAAGAAGAGGACGCCATTGTTAGAAGATGGGAGGTGTCGGACGGGACGGAGACACCCATCGGTCCAAAATGGACCCGGACCAACCCTGGATGAAGTATAATCTAATTCTTTTTTCTTATGTTTCAGGTTACATCGGGGGGCTTATCTAAAGCATTACGGAATGCTGCAGATAAGCCCCTGATGGCGATGCCGGCAGCTGATAGGCGAAAAATAAGGCAACAGATTCCCTTTAAGGGTTGGAAATCCCGATTATAACACTAATGTCCCCTTGTGTGGCAGAAGTGCAATTCCGCTCCCTAGTATGACTGCTACCTCTACTAGCTACCTCTCCATATCATATAGAAGGATGTGAGATGTTTTAGGAGAGGTGCGGAAGGGCTTTTTATTTTTTTTTTTAAAACAGTCTCTGGGTCTTTGTTACAAGTGGGCACTGGAGCAGAACGGCACAGGAAAGCATATCGTATACAGCAGAACACAGCAGCACATGTCATATGGCATCATGTAGTGGTACAGGACAATGGAGGACACATGGAGAATGAGCAGCACGCGACAGCACAGGACATAAGACAAGACATGATATCATAGAGAACCAGACAGAGGGAAGCTACACACAGGACCCTAGTGACATCTCAGAACAAAAATCACCAATCAGTGTCAAGCTTTGATACTCTAAACCGCAAACAAGATATAAAACAAAGGCTCTGATTGGTCACTGTAGATAAGTTGCGCACAGTCTGAGAGCGGCCCAATTTTAGGCCTCATTGCACATGTGGTATATTAAAAAACCATATGCCAATATACCTTATACTAAACTAATACTGGGAGTCTATACAAAATGTGAGCACAACACATTCACAAGCAAGCTACACAACAGTGCCTCAGGGTACAAGACGTACATTACTAACACCACATTATTGATGGAAGATGAAATGAAGGAACAAATACCTGTTGTATTGATCATACTTTTGGGTGTTGCTCCAGTAGAAGCGAATATATTTGGTGTTGTGCTGGGGGTGAGGCTTCCACCGCTGGCAGCACCCACTGTGTTCACGGCTAAACTGCCAGGTGGGGGTTTCTTCACGGGTACGACGACACTTCTGTGAGGGCAAAGCACAGAGAACATACAGATGACCATACGTCACCCACTGTATACCAGGCACAGAACAGCATGGTGTATAATGTAGGCCTTGTCACCAAATATAGGGGCTAGCATTAATGAGGAGTATTCAGAAGCCCTGGAGAGGACATGGCAGCAATTTACCCAGGTTTTGTTTCTACAGAGACGCCAACTATGAGAGTGACACGCCTAAAGATGTATTTCGAAAAAAATCCAGAGACCCTAAAAAATGCAGTCAAAGTGCGAAAAAATCCCAGGGGGGGGGGTACTAAAACCCTCTCTGGACCTTATTTACCATAATGCAAATTTTTCTGTGGATTTTTCAGCAGATCGGCATTAAGTTCTGAATGTGTTACAAGAAAATGTCTCACAAGTTTGTATATGCATTTGACGCATATTCTATCCCTTTGCTAAATTATCCACTGTGGATTTTTTGCTGTAAGGTGTGGATGAGAAATGGTAATATTTCCACTTTGCTACTTGATGTTTCTGGAGGAAAATCTGAATGGCATCCACCAGCCATGAATGGAGTCCCCCCCAAATGGCTCGTACAGACGACTGTAGTTTCGGTATGAGTGAAATCCGTCAAAACATCGGATCGCACACTGACCAATGTTATTCAATGAGGCAGTCCGTGCATGTCAAATTTTCCTTGGACCGAGAGAGCCAATGAAAAGAAAAGCACAACATGCACGATTTGCCTCTGATAAAATAAATCAGAAGGTCCTTGTCCATTTATGTCTATTGGTCCGTGGAAAACGTTGCACCACACTCGGATGTCATCCATGTGAGGTCTGATTTTTGAGGACAGACTGAATAGAGAAGATGAAGAATTTTATTTTTCTCTCCACCTTTGAGAAAATCAAATCCATCGCTAATTAGCACAAGCAGCGTGACTTTCTTGGATGAAGATCATACAGCTGTCTGCACCTGCCCTTAAAGTAGTTCCAGGTGCCAGCTTTGTTGCATTTATTCGCTGAAATTTAAATTGTTTTTTTTTTTTTTACAAAATTGTGGGGAAAAAAACCAAACATATATATGCGAGTATGTGTGGTAATATATATTTGTTCATTTATATATTTATTACACACACGTTTTATTTTCAAAAATTAATACACAAACAAGGACAGAACGGACGACTATTTAGTCCCACTGATGTCGTCCCTTGGTGGGGACTCCGCTTATGTACATGGAGGTACTTCCACCACGAGGCAGTAGGAACAGACACATTGGTAATTAATTAAAAAAAAACCCTTGTAGTGCACAAGCAGTAGTGAAGAACGGCCGCCTGAAATCTGCAGTAAAGGTCTCAGAGCTGGAAGGATAATTTTTGATGTTGTCACTCTCGATCCACTGAATGGCTGACACACAATCAAACCCGTCTGGCAGGCTGGCAGCTCATTTTGCTGGCAGGTGGCAAACAATTAGACACACCAATTTGTGCCTCCTGATGACATTAAAGCATGAAACTAAGTTGTATGCGGGGCCTAGTGATTTGTGTGAAAGCATTTCAAAAATAATACTCTTTGCCGTGGCAACTCATTTCAGACTGCCACCTCCCATTATGGCTTTGAGCGGTGAAGACGACAGGCCTCAGTTACGAGTGGAGCAAGGCCGCTTCTGTTCAATCCGTCATCAGTGCCCCCCGAGACCTCAATCCCCTCCTTTCATCAATATCACCTCATCATTTACATTCGATAGTTCTTGAGCTGCTGCATACATTACATACACTGAGGCGCCTTTTGTGGGAGCGTATTAGCCTACTCTGTATGTCCATGTTGTCATGTCACAGAGTCCCTCGCTCGTGAACAATGATGGGCCTAACAAGAGCATGATGCCTTTTCTACACTGTTCATTCTGCCTCTTCTGACTAAAACCCTGGACTTAGACACAAAGGATGGTAAATGGCTATTTACTACACCGTACACGATCTCATGGGGGGAAACCTCAAATACCAAGGTAAAAGGTGAGACGTAATCGAAAAATGGCAATAAGTGGTAATTGAACCTTCACCTTCAGACATTGGTTATTTTTTACAAATGTCTCGTGCAAGTCACAACTTTGTAAATTTATACTTGCATTAAAGGTGAAGAGAATTTACAGTATGTATTTTACAGAAATTAAATATAGGAAAAAATCTCAACTATAATGCAATATATAATAAGAAAAGATAACACATCACAACCGATCCGTTACTCCATCAGTCTATAGCATATGTGTCAAACTCTGGCCCATGGGCCAAATCTGGCCTTAAGGTGATATTTGCCCCACAATGCCGTATGGAGGGCTATGTGGGGCCATTATTCTGAATGGAGGACTATGTGAGACCCATTATACTGTATGGAGGACTATGTGGGGCCCACTATACTGTATGGAGGACTATGTGGGGCCCACTATATTGTATGGAGAACTATGTGGGGCCATTATTCTGAATGGAGGATTATGTGGGGCCCATTATACTGTATGGAGGACTATATGGGGCCCATTATACTGTATGGAGGACTATGTGGGGCCCACTATATTGTATGGAGGACTATGTGGGGCCATTATTCTGAATGGAGGACTATGTGGGGCCCATTATACTGTATGGAGGACTATGTGGGGCCCACTATACTGTATGGAGGACTATGTGGGGCCCACTATACTGTATGGAGGACTATGTGGGGCCCACTATATTGTATGGAAGACTATGTGGGGCCATTATTCTGAATGGAGGACTATGTGAGACCCATTATACTGTATGGAGGACTATGTGGGGCCCACTATACTGTATGGAGGACTATGTGAGACCTACTATATTGTATGGAAGGCTATGTGGGGCCATTATTCTGAATGGAGGACTATGTGGGGCCCATTATACTGTATGGAGGACTATGTGGGGCCCATTATACTGTATGGAGGACTATGTGGGGCCCATTATACTGTATGGAGGACTATGTGGGGCTCATTATACTGTATGGAGGACTATGTGGGGCTCATTATACTGTATGGAGGACTATGTGGGGCCCATTATACTGTATGGAGGGCTGTATGGGGATCACAGTTGGGGCATCATACTGTCTTGAGGTCACAAAACTTTTTTGTTAGGGGAGTTGAGGAGGGGGGGGGGTTTAAAGTAAGGTTATCATACCGTGCCTGTGTAGGGTACTATGGAGGAATTAACTCTGGAAGTATCAAACTGTGTTTGGGGGGGGGCAATGAAAGGGCAATCTAGGGGCTTCAATAGGAGGAACATGACTTTATAAGGGTTGCAAAGTTGTGAGATATGCTCTTCTGTGAACCCACCGAGCATTACGTGCTATTTTTGGAGGGTTGTGGGGTCCAATTAGAACTTCTGCGATGGGACACCGTGATTTCTTTGTGCACGGCTGACCGCAAGGAAGTACCCAATGCTTCGGTCATGTGGTCTGTCTCTTAAGATTTATCAATTAAAATGTACTTTGGGACAGCCCCTTTAACCCCTTCATGACCTGAGGTATTTTCCTTTTTGCGTTTTCGTATTTTTGCTCCTTTCTTCCCAAATTTATAACTTTTTTATGGTCGTGTTAGGGTTTGTTTTTTGCGGGGCAAGTTGTACTTTTGAACGACACCATTGGTTTTAACATGTCGCATACTGCAAAACAGGAAAAATATTCCAAGTGCGGTGAAATTGCAAAAAAAAGTGCAATTCCACAGTTGTTTTTTTGTTTTTATTATGTTCACTAAATGCTAAAATTAACCTGCCATTATGATTTTCCAGGTCATTACGAGTTCAGAGACACCAAACATGTTTAGGTTCTTTTTTATTTAAGCGTGAAAAAAAAAAGTCCACCCTAATAAATGGAGCCATTTTCTGATACCTGTAGCGTCTCCATTTTTCGTGATCTGGGGTTGGGTGAGGGCTTAATTTCTGGGCGTCGATTCTGAACGCGGCATTACCAAATGTGTGTATATTTGATTTTTTTTTTAATAGTTTTATTTTGAATGAGGCGAAAGGGGGGTGTATTTGAACTTTTTAAAAACTTTTTTTTTTTTACTTTTTGCATGCTTTAATAGTCTCCATGATCACTTCTGCTGCACACAGGCGACAATCAGATCGCCTGTGTGTAGACCACCGGGCGGCACTCGTAACAATCTGGCTACGACAACCATAGAGGTCTGCTGGAGACCTCTGGTTGCCATGTCAACCCACTGGTGACCCACGATCATGTGATGGGGTCACCGATGGGTGAGATTTCTTACGTGCTTCCGGTAAGCGCGATTTAAGTGTCGCTGTCAGAGATTTACAGTGACATTTAACAGGTTAACAGCCGCAGGTGGATTGTGATTCCACCAACGGCTTTCGCAGGTGGATCATGATTCCACCAGCAGCCGTTAGGGGCACATGTCAGCTGTTCAAAACAGCTGACGTGTGCCAGGAAAGATGTGGGCTCAGCGCTGGAGCCCACATCAAAGGGAGGGATTCCGACGTGGGCGTATTAATACGCCCAACGTCGGAAATGGGTTAACTGTTTCCATATTAGGCAATAAGGAAAAACTTCCACAATTGTACACTTAAAAAAAAAATATATATATCAAGGTTGGCCCACGAACTTATCCAAGTATATTTGAGTTTGACATCCCTGGTACATCGCAAAAGTCCTTTAAAAATTGACAGACAGGATTAGGACAACCACTAAACAAAAGGTGTTTTTTTTATTCATTGTTATTTTTCTTTACAATTTTTATAATCATGGCCAAAAAGCATTGCTAAAAATCTAAAAAAATATCTGTTAAAAACTTATATCATATCTATGTTGATATTTTCATTTATAATTGGAAGTCAAAGCACTCTGCCAAATCTCTAGCATGATTGATATTAGGGGCGCCCAACAGACCCTACTTGAGATCGAATAAGGTCATTTGGGGTTCCAAAGAGTTGCTTGAGCTCTACTGACAGGGTACTTAAAAGCACCCCCAAAAGTGCTGGACTTCTACTGTACTCCATGCCACTTAATGACATCACTGAAAATGGTCTCTGTGTTTTGTTGCAAGATGTGCAACTTTTTATGTTTTTACGCCACTTTTACTAATGTTATGAAAGTCGAAGGGTCTAATGGAGGTGGCGTGGCTGGCAGCAGACTGACAAATCTGCAATACTTCATTCCAGAACTGAAAAGAGTGCTTTTTTCACATGCAAAAATAAAAATCTCAGAAGTCTGAATGAGGCCTAAAGTTTGCATTTTCACACCTGGTTCTTCATTTAGTGTCTTCTCATTACACAACCATATGGAATAAAAAAAATAGTAAGGTGCTGCCGGATTTCAGCAGGAGACCTTACATTTGCACTGTTTAGCTCATGACGCAATCATTCCGATGTAGTGCAATTACATCAGTCTTTGATCACCGAGAAATAATAAACTGCAATTATCAGGAAACTGGACATTAACTACACCAGTCTGTCTGACCAGATGTGTATATAGAAAACCATCATAAAACGCATGTAAATTATACAGAGATATAGGCTGCATATATGATAATGCCCAGTATCAGAGAACGAGACAAGGCGGTGACCATGGTCCAAAAACGCCTTGTGCATGGATTACCACTCCATATGCTAATCTTAAAAAGGAGAAAACGGAGTAACGGATACAAAATATATGCAAAAGTATAAATTTTATTAATACTCACATCAAGTGCTGACAAGTATACAAGTTGACTAAAATAGGGGGGATAAGCCCCAATGATACAACAATCAGGACAGACAAGGACAGGGTAAATAAAATGATACCAGTGCTCGAAATCTACATGGCACAACGTTCAGTCAGCCCATGGGCATTGCACATAACAGACATGTGTCTAATGGTAAAAGATAGTCAAATATGGCATACTCAATTAAATGTGTATTGTACATAGTTGTACATGTCTAGAGCGCCAAAAAAAAAAAAAAAAAACCATCCAGAGGGGTCAATGTGCAAGTCCAATGGACACTGAACATAAATGAATCAATGACATGTGGAAGGATTCTTACATAGTAAATAACATATGTATCAGCATATCAAAACTGCGCAATTGTGCTAGAGAGAACCCGGGAGACGACCCGCCCAGCGGTCCAAATGACCGAAGTGTGGAAACAAGTAAAGGCAGGCTGCTTACCGGGGAGCAGAGGAGGTGAAGGCCCATGCAACGACACCCGTTGTCGTTGCATGGGCCTTCACCTCCTCTGCTCCCCGGTAAGCAGCCTGCCTTTACTTGTTTCCACACTTCGGTCATTTGGACCGCTGGGCGGGTCGTCTCCCGGGTTCTCTCTGGCACAATTGCGCAGTTTTGATATGCTGATACATATGTTATTTACTATGTAAGAATCCTTCCACATGTCATTGATTCATTTATGTTCAGTGTCCATTGGACTTGCACATTGACCCCTCTGGATGGTTTTTTTTTTGGCGCTCTAGACATGTACAACTATGTACAATACACATTTAATTGAGTATGCCATATTTGACTATCTTTTACCATTAGACACATGTCTGTTATGTGCAATGCCTATGGGCTGACTGAACGTTGTGCCATGTAGATTTCGAGCACTGGTATCATTTTATTTACCCTGTCCTTGTCTGTCCTGATTGTTGTATCATTGGGGCTTATCCCCCCTATTTTAGTCAACTTGTATACTTGTCAGCACTTGATGTGAGTATTAATAAAATTTATACTTTTGCATATATTTTGTATCCGTTACTCCGTTTTCTCCTTTTTAAGAGAGATATAGGCTGGGAATACACATTAAGATGACTAGAAGAGACACAGTAAAAATTAATATGAAGTCATACCTGTCAAATGAATGGAACTGCATGGGAAGAATGACCTGGGCTTCCCTTTTGAGTGCAGGGTCTGGGTAAGGTACCGGGTCAGGCCCGGCCTCAGCCATCTCAAATGGAGCAGCCACTAGACTTTTTAGAATTTCTTTGACATTGATTCCCTTGCTTTGGCTGATGCTAGATATGGAGGGAGCTGGCTTTAGCATATCACTAGGACTGTCTGTTAAACTCTCCTGCGACTTCTTCACATCGGATGACAACGTGGAGAGTAGTTCACCCATGATGTCTGGGCTTAAGCTGCTATCATGATCAGTTCCATTCAAGATGCTGCTAATGTGCTCCTCTCCAATGCCCGAGTCCGTGTGAGGAATAGAACTTTCTAAATGCAGTTCTTCAATGGGTGTGGGGGTTTCTTTATCCTTGATATCAGGAAACAGAGCTGGTGTATCTAAAAGCAAGAAAGCAGAAACATTTTTTTATGTTCAATCATAAGACGCAGGAAACCTGACACCTAACCATTGTAATGATGAAACACTATCCTTAACATTAAAGGGGTATTACCATATCCAAGATCCCATCCCAATATGTAGTACGTGTAAAAATAGTAACATTAGCAAATACCTATAATTAGAAATGTAGTATAGTTCTTCTGATTTGATATGTCACTCACCACATGTGCAGGGCATAGAAGTAGATTAGGTATCCCTGGTTACAACCACTAATAACTATCACTATATGAGTGGTCGTAACCCATGAATACCTAAGCTAGTGCAGTGACCTGCATATGGGGTGAGCAAAATAGCTTATCAGAAGAACTATACTACATTTCTATTTGGAGATACTTGCTAGTATTATTATTATTATTATTACACCTACTACATATTGGGATAGGATCTTGGAGATGGGAATGCCCCTTTAACTTTCACCCTTAATCATCTCGTTATCCTGTGTGAATTTTATGCGTGGCATTGTCAGATGGTCTTAATGAATCAGTAGCGTCTGACAAGTGTTGTGAGCCTCCCTGGGCCTTACTACAAACATTATTTTGTCAAAGCTTATTACACCTAGTGCGAAAACGCCAAAAGTTGCAAAAGTCTTGTGAAATTTTGCACCTTTGCATTGCAATTTCTGCCAAAATTCTGGAATAATCACATGGCTGGATTGGGGGCCCATGAACATATCTCGATTTTCACTTGGAATAAACAAAGAAATCTGTGTGACGTATGACCCCTGTGACCAAAGTCTGGCTTTATGCAGGAGGCTGCTTGGCTGCCCCTTTGTGCAGGCAGCAAATATGACATCACATCAAAAAGTTGTCTTAGTATTGACACTTCTATTACAAGTAATAAATGAGACCCACTTCAATTTCACCCCTCCATATTTATCAACTTTCAAACAATAACGGTAAATTTTGCAGCAAATTGCATTAGCGCAACTTTTGTTTAAGCACGTTAAGCACACTTTCCAGTGTTCAAAAAGAGCAGATCCGTGATAAAAAGCAAATTAAAGTTGAGATTGGCATAAACTCTGTCTTTTTGTGTATGTTAAAAATTAAGGTAGCAAATAAAAGTATCTGTTCTGGACCATTTGAAGACCACTATGACCTGTCCAGAATATGTGATGTTTTTGGTCATTTTTATATAGAAATGTATTAGTAAATATATCACACTTCACGCCAAAATGTTTACCCAGCCCTATTTCCTCATCTGATAAGTTACGCCATAGATACTAAAAATGGTGTATTAAATTACTGAAATTATTCGAGCACATCGGCGATACTTTATTAGCACCCGAGCATGCTCCGATAACACCTTATCCGAGCACGTTTGCTCATCACTACTAAAATTTAGGTTGTCTAGCACACAGGAAATTGACTAGGTTACTAAATAGATACAATTGCAGAATGCATTTGGCCCAGGCATCTGCAACAAACAAATGACGCAAACTGCACAAAAGTAATGGTCGATGTCCCTCTCTACGCTAATGGCGTCTATGCAAAAATTAAAATCCCTGTATCAAAGCTACAGCCGCTATAAACAAATGTAAAAAAATTGATCAGTACTGAAAAATATTGAAACTGTAATACAACACTAATATAAAGTAAATGATCTACAATATCTGCACAACCGTGGCCTTTTAGGTTGGGGTGGCGAGAGGTCAGAAGTGTGCCATCTGCTCATACAAAGAGCGGAGTAGAGGTGGACAAGTTGACGGACAAGGTCTCTCTGCGACATCAGTTTGAGGATATTGAGCTGAAGGTCCACACCCAGAGGAATCCCAGAGGAGCAAGGCGTTAGATGTAAATCCATTCACATACCCCAAAGCTTTGAGATTAGTCAGCTACATGAGAGCAAGTTGCAGATGTAACAAAATACAACATATCCAATGACCAAATTACCAAATCTTGCTGCAAGCCTCAGGGGCAGGAAAAGACCAAAAAATAGCTAAGCACAAACGAGTGTTGTAACATAAGAGTCACACTCTAATAAAAAATCAAAATTGGTTAGAACGCTACTGGTTTACACAAAAGAGATGTAGTTTTATATTATTTTATGTTGATTTGTCGTTATTATGGTGTGTGTCAATAATGCTGAAGGTAAATAATTTGCTATTTATTTTTAATTCTATATTTTTTAGTATTATATATACGAGAAATATATACTGTATATATATATTATTATTATTTATTGTTATAGCGCCATTTATTCCATGGCGCTTTACATGTAGGGAGGGGTATACATAAAAACAAGTACAATAATCTTAAACAATACAAGTCATAACTGGTACAGGAGGAGAGAGGACCCTGCCTGCGAGGGCTCACAATCTTCAATATATATATCTATATATATCTATATATATCTATATATATATATATATATATATATCTCTATCTATCTATCTAAACACCTTATCGTGTCTGTCTGTAACCGAAATCGCGGGCCGCTGACTGGTCGCGGCCGCCAGGCCCCCGAGGCCAGGCCGCAACCAATCAGCGGCAGGCGCAGGCCTTAATCTGTAAAAAAGAGAATATATAAAAAAAAAAAAAAAAGTTATTCTCGCCTTCCGATGGCCTCCTGTCTTCTTTCCACGCGCCCGGCCTCGCGTTCCCAGTAATGCTTTGCGGCTTAGACCGCTGATGACGTCACTCTTGCGAGAGCGAGAAAGACGACTGACGTCATGAGCGGTCTAAGCCGCAAAGCATTACTGGGAACGCGAGGCCGGGCGCGTGGAAAGACGACAGGAGGCCGTCGGAAGGTGAGAAAACTTTTTTCTATTTTTTTAACAATATTTTTGTACAGGGCCGCGGCAGTGATTGGTCACGGTTACAGGGCCGCGTTGCTGATTGGTCGCAGCTACACGGAAAGGGGGGTGAGGGGACCATGCATACCAAGAAAGGGGGGTGAGGGGGACCATGCATACCAGGATAGGGGGGTGAGGGGACCATGCATACCAGGATTTGGGGGTGAGGGGACCATGCATATCAGGATTGGGGGTGAGGGGACCATGCATACCAGGATTGGGGGGTGAGAGGACCATGCATACCAGGATTGGGGGGTGAGAGGACCATGCATACCCCGAAAGGGGGGTAAGAGGACCATGCATACCAGGAAAGAGGGGTGAGAGGACCATGCATATCAGGATTGGGGGGTGAGAGGACCATGCATTCCAGGATTGGGGGGTGAGGGGACCATGCATACCCCGAAAGGGGAGTAAGAAGACCATGCATACCAGGAAAGAGGTGAGAGGACCATGCATACCAGGATTGGGGGGTGAGAGGACCATGCATTCCAGAATTGGGGGGTCAGGGGACCATGCATACCAGGATAGGGGGTTGAGGGGTAGCATGCATATCAGGATTGGGGGTGAGAGAACCATACATATCAGGATTGGGGGTTAGAGAACCATACATATCAGGATTGGGGGGTGCATTATTGCATTATTATTAAATCTTCAAAAATAAACTGCATATATATTCTAGAATACCCGATGCGTTAGAATCGGGCCACCATCTAGTGTGTAATAATGAGAAATGACACCGGGAAAAAGTATTGAAACCGCTTATTGAAATTTATTTAGTATTTTGAAAAAAAAAAGCCTTTGTTGGTGATGACCACTTCAAGATGCCTCCTGTATGGAGAAACTAGTCGCAGGTCAGGAGAGCGGACCAAAACTCTAAGATATTCTTCAGGGGTATTGATACAATTAGTAGCCAATTACTGGCTGCACCCCTACAAATCACACACTAGATGCAGCTTTTCCAATCAATGTAGAAAAGGAACGTTACACTGTACGGGAGGCCGTGTAAAACGCTTCAGAAGGTGAAAATGCAACATTGATGTAGAACTCCAGACAAGCGTTGGAAAGCATCTTCCCACGGGGCAGAGCCATCAGCATCCAGAATGGAGCAGAACTATTGTGCGCAGCCAGAGAGATGGAGACTGCAAGCGCTCTGCGTGGCATTAGCTTTTCAGTGCGATGAAAACGCACACAAACTAAAAAGACAGAGAGGCTCTGGGGAGGCGCTGAGGCCTGACATATTAGGGATTTTATTTTTTTTTTTTTTCAAACCTTTCAACCTCTGAAAAAATTGCAATCTGTGGAGAGACTGGATCTATTTATCTATTTCAGAGGTCAGAAAAGGGTTTTTTACGTCAAACCAGGCACAATTCACATTGAGTTATGTTATCTACAATTGTGTGCAGACAAAGATGGGTTCTAGTTTCATTGCAGCATCTGTAGGGTTCCTTAATGCCATTTGTGCTCACCTACAAGATAGAGAGTGTGACAATGGTGAAAATACTGCATTGCCATCTGATTGTGTATGATTTAATAAAAAAAAAAGCAATATATATATGCATATATAGAGCTATTTACACACATTTATATATATACATACATACACACACAGTGTATATGTATATATTCACACACACACTTTTCTTATTTCTTAGATACACATTATATTTACAAAGTCAGAAAGGGATCAAATAATTATTTCTTTCACTAACTATATATTTACTCACTTATATAGTGCCATTAATTCAACAGCGCTTTACAGACATTATTGGCACTGTCCCCGATATAGATAGTAGATACACACACACACACCTATCTATCTATATATATTGATAGATGTGTGTATATATCAAAAAGTAAAGGGAACACTTAGACAACACAATCTAACATCTCCTAGTCAATCACTCTTCTGTGAAATCAACCTGTCCAGTTATGAAGCAACACTGATGGTGAATCAATTTCTCTTCCTCTTGTGCAAATGGAAAAGACAACAGGTAGAAATGATAGGTAATTATCAAGACAACCCCTATAAAGGAGTGGTTCTGCAGGTGGTGACCACAAACCATTTCTGTGTTCTTATTCTTTTTAGCTGTTGTATTGGTCACTTTTGCATTTTGTCTTTACTCTTGCTGTCAGTAGCATGAGGCAGTATCTACAACCCACAGAAGTTGCTCAGGCAGTGCAGCTGATCCAGGATGGCAGATCAATCTGACCTGTGGCAAGAAGGGTAGCAGTGTTGTCAGCACAGTGTCCAGAGCATGAAGCAGAAACCAGGAGACAGGTCAGTACACCAGGAGACATGGAGGGGGCTGTAGGAGGGCAACAACCCAGCAGCAGGACTGCTACCTCCTCCTTTGTGTAAGGAAGAACAGGAGGAGCAGTGTCAGAGCCCTGCAAAATTACCTCCAGCAGGCCACTAACATCCATGAGTCTCCTCAACGTCATCAAGTGGGTGTTGTGCTTATAGCCCAACACAGTGCAAGGCGATTGGCATTTGCCAGAGAACACCAATATTGGCAGATTCGACATTGGTGTCCTGTGCTCTTCACAGATGAGTCTGGAGATGCCGTGCTGCCTGCAACATCCTCCAGCATGACCGATTTGGCTATGGGTCAATAATGGTAAGGAGGGGCATTTCTTTGGAGGCCCAACAGCCCTTCATGTGCAAGCCAGAAGTACCCTGACTGCTATTAGGTACAGGGATGAGATCGTAAGAACCATTGTGAGACCACATACAGGTGCACTGGGCCCTGGGTTCCTGGTGATGCATGACAATGCTAGTCTTCAGGTTGCTGAACTGTGTCAGCAGTTCCTACATGATGAAGGCATTAATGCTATGGACTGGCCTGCCCGTTCCCCAGACCTGAATCCAATCAAACACATCTTGGACATAATGTCTTGGTCCATCCACCAATGCCATGTTGCACCACAGACTGTCCAGGAGTTGACTGATGCTTTAACCCCTTCACTACCAAGGGTGGTTTGCACGTTAACTCCCGGGCCAATTTTTACAATTCAGACCACTGTCCCTTTATGAGGTAATAACTCTGAAACGCTTCCATGGATCCCGGTGATTCTGACATTGTTTTCTCGTGACATATTGTACTTCATGTTAGTGGTAAAATTTCATTCATAAAACTTGTGTTTATTTGTGAAAAAAACGGAAATTTGGCGAAAATTTTTAAAATTTTACAATTTTCCAACTTTGAATTTTTATGCCCTTAAATCAGAGATATGGCACACAAAAAACTTAATAAGTAACATTTCCCACATGTTTACTTTACATCAGCACAATTTTTTTTTGTTACGAATTTATAAGGGTTAAAAGTTGACCAGCGATTTCTCATTTTTGCAACACCATTTTGTTTTTACGGACCACATCACATTTGAAGCCACTTTGAGGGGTCTATATGATAGAAAATACCCAAAAATGACACCATTCTAAAAACTGCACCCCTTAAGGTGCTCAAAACCACATTACATTCACAAAGTTTATTAACCCTTCAGGTGTGTCACAGGAATTTTTTTGAATATTTAAAAAAAAAAAAAAAATGAACATTTAACTTTTTTTCACAAAAAATACTTCAGGTTCAATTTTTTTTATTTTACCAAGGGTAACAGGAGAAATTGGATGCAAAAGTTATTGTGCAGTTTGTCCTGAGTACGCGGACACCTGATATGTGGGGGGACCACTGTTTCAGTGCATGGCAGAGCTCAGAATGGAAGGAGCGCCCGTTTGACTTTTTCAATGCAAAATTGGCTGGAATTCAGATCGGATGCCATGTCACGTTTGGAGAGCCCCTGATGTATCTAAAAAGTGGAAACTCCCCACAAGTGACCCCATTTTGGAAACTAGACTCCCCAAGGAACTTATCTAGATATGTGGTGAGAACTTTGAACCCACAAGGGCTTCACAGAAGTTTATAACGTACAGCGGTACAATTAAAAAATCATATTTTTTCCACAAAAATGATCTTTTCACCAGGGCTGTGGAGTCGGAGTCGGAGTCGTGGAGTCGGAGTTAGTTTTGGTTGGAGTCGGAGTCGGTAGAAATGTACCGACTCCAGCTTTAAAAAAAATGTATTAATATTTCATAATTGAACTTTCATATGAATTTTATAAATGTTACTCAAATATATATGTTCTATCAAACTATGAACAACAGTGATAAGCAGTTCTGCTGGAGATAGAGACATTTCTTACTTCTTGTGTGTCACTGTTCTCCACTGCCCTTATTTAATCTTATACTTGGTTAACCTCATGCTGCCCCAACCCCCCTACTTACAATGTATGAAACTGAAAGTGAAAATGTGTTGCAAATTCTTAGTAGTAAAGCTCCTCCTCTAGACTAGATCATACTAGGTGTGCGTCTTCCAAGCATCTCACAGCTGCCTGCTACTCAGAAGAGGAAGACTGTAAGAAGTATTATCCTTTCAACAAACTTTGCATCAGTTAACTGTGAGTACATGAGGAATAATAACAGTATTACTGACCACTATATCAGTTGTACGACCTGGCAATAATTTTGTACAATTGTTTTTAGGAAAAACAAACAATTGTCATTTGGATTGTGAATGCAGAATTAAAAACCTGAGAATGTCAAAGAAGCATCACATTAAATCAGCTGTATTTGAACATTTCACCATCACTCAAGATAGAAAACATTATGTCTGTAAGTGTATGACAAATGATCCAGACGAAAACAAATGCTGTGAAGCCAAGATGAGTGCATATTCAGGCAAAGATAAAAATGCTCCTACCAGAGCTTCTAATCTAAAGAGACATTTACAGCGCTTTCATCCAGAAGTACTGAAAGCAGTGGATGAGAAAGACTGCATCCAAACCAATGAACCAGTGCCCAGCTCTTCCAGCCAAACAAAGGAGCAGAGAACTTTGCAGCCATCAGTTGCAAGATATTTTGTCAGTGACAAAGTTACTGTGACAATGACAGTAGATACATTTAAAAAACAGATCATAGAGCTTGTTGTAAAGGATAGTGTGCCTATTTCATTATTTTCACGACCAGCTTTTATGTGTCTGAATGGGGAAATGGCCCGCAAGCTTGGTGTTTCTCTGGAGAGAGAGAGTATTAGAAAATTAGTAATCGAAGAAGCTTTTAAACAAAAGGAAGAACTTAAAAAAACTCTCAAGGGACGCTTTCTGTTTCTTAAAATGGATGCCTGCACACGTCACAGAGTGAACTATTTTGCCATCAATGTCCGATTTGTTTGTGACAAAAATGAAATAGTTACCAAGACATTGGCAGTAAAAGACACCAAAGCTCATCACTCCAGTGAGTTTCTCCAGGTCTTGGTGGAAAAGGTTCTGTAAGACTATGAACTTAAAAAATAGCAAGTTCTTTCTGTCGTAACTGACAATGCTTCAAATATGATAAGTACTATTAAGCTAATGAATGAGAGTAATGATGGTGACCAGCAGCTAGAACATTCTGGGTCCACAGACACAGAAATGTTTGAAATAGAGGAACACAGTATTGTAACTGAGGAGCAAACAGAAGTTGCTTCAGATGAACAGCAACATGATAGTTTAGATGATCTTGTTGAAAACTGTGTCAATATGTTCTTTCATTCATCACATGCGCTGTGTTGTGCATACGCTACAGCTGGCTATAAGAGACAGTCTGCAAGAAGGACATGCTGCTGCACTGATTGGCAAGGTGAGAAAATTGGCTACTGTTGCCAGAACCCCTAAAGTTGACTCAATTTTGAAGAGACGTGCTGGAAAAGGGGCAATTATTGATCAAGCCACACGATGGGGCAGTACTTACTTAATGATTCAGCGCTTGGTTGAACTGAAAACCTTTCTTGTAGACATGGCTAACCCTCAACTGACGCTAAATGAAAGTCAGTGGAATCAGGTGACTGAGCTGGAAAAATTGCTAGAGCAACTATTTACAGTGACTAAAAAATTACAAGCAGAGGACTTATCTCCAGGTATTTTCTTAAAGGAGTCGAAGAACCTGATGTTTCGCCTGTCCCAAAGAGGAGGGTTAATTGCAAGTGGCATTGCTGCATCAATGAAACGGAGAGAGGAGCTACTATTACAAAATAACATTCTTTTGGCAGCCGTTTATGTTGACCCAATGCATCGGATTCTTCTAGATGATCAACAGCTAAGTAAAGGAAAAGAAGCTCTGTTTGAAATAGCAGTAAGGATGAAAGGGTTGCAGAACAGTCAGGAGGAACAAGAAGAATTTGGTCGTCCTGCCACATCTTCACCCTCATCATCAACTGATGAAGAATTTAATTTCGAAAAATATTTGGATCACAAGGACCGTGCAAAGCGTTCCCGCATAGAAGAGTCATCCCCATCAAGGAACACAGCCAGTACATTTCAGCAGAATTTTTCATGTGCACTAAAAGAAATTGAGAAATTTGACCGTTCATCAAAAATAACAGTGCAACAAGCGATTCCTCTGTATCCTGACATTGTCAGAGATGTTGCCCGAGTGGTTACTGCTTTGCCACCAACACAAGTTAGTGTAGAGAGGTTGTTCTCTGCCCTCAAAATAATTAGATCAGATTTGAGGGCATCCATGAAGGAGGATCTGACAGAGGCAATACTTTTTCTGAGGACAAATTTATAGATTTCTTCTTATTAACTGCATAAAAGTGTTTATTGCATATTTACTTACAGTTTAGAAAAGTTTATAAAAGTTATTTGCTATATTCTAATTGTATTCTAATAAATGTAGTTTTTGCTCTAAGTGGTCTGATTACTTATATGATGGTGAGAAACTGAATAAGCACGATGTTTAATATTTTACAACAGTAAATTTGTTGTTATGAATTGGCCATTTATGAAGGAGTCAGAGCCGGAGTCGGAGCCTGATAAAATCCAGGAGTCGGAGTCGCAACTGTGGCTTACCGACTCCACAGCCCTGCTTTTCACCCCCAATTTTTATTTTCAAAAGGGTAACAGGACCCTAAAAGTTATTGTGCAATTTGTCCGGAGTACGCTGATACCCCACATGTGGGGGTAAACCACTATTTGGGCGCATGGCAGAGCTCAGAAGGGAAGCAGCGCCATTTGACGTTTTTGGCTGGAATTGAGATCGGACACCATGTCGCGATTGGGAAACCCCTGATGTACCAAAACAGTGAAAACCCTCCACAAATGACACCATTTTGGAAACTAGACCCCCCAAGGAACTTGTCTAGATGTGTGGTGAGCACTTTGAACCCCCAAGTGCTTCACAGAAGTTTATAACGCCAGGGTGTGAAAATAAAAAAATCATTTTTTTCCACAAAAATGATATTTTTGCCCCCAATTTTTTATTTTCCTAAGGCTAACAGTAGAAATTGGACCCCAAAAGTTGTTTTGCAATTTGTCCTGAGTAGGCTGATACCCTACATGTGGGGGTAAAACACGGTTTGGGCGCATGGCAGAGCTTGGAAGGGAAGGAGCACCATTTGACTTTTTCAACGCAGAATTGGCTGGAATTGAGATCAGACGCCATGTTGCATTTGGAGAGCACCTGATGTGCCCAAACAGTGGAAACCCCCCAATTATAACTCCAACCCTAACCCTAATCTCAGCCCCAACCCTAGCCCTAACGGGAAAATGGAAATAAATACATTTTCTTTTAATTTTATTATTCTTCCCTAACTAAGGGGGTGATAAAGGGGGTTTGATTTACTATTTATGGCGGTTTTTATGTTTGGCAGCTGTCACACGCTAAAAGACGCTTTTTATTGTAAAAAGAGTTTTTGCATCACCACATATTGAGAGCTATAATTTTTCCATATTTTGACCCACCGAGTCATGTGAGGTCTTATTTTTTGCGGGACGAGTTGACGTTTTTATTGGTATCATTTTCGGGCACGTGACATCTTTTGGTCGCTTTTTATTCTGATTTTTGGGACGCAGAATGAACAAAAACCAGCGTTTCATGAATTTCTTTTGGGGGGTGCGTTTACACCATTCCGCCTGCGGTAAAATTGATAAAGCGCTTTTATTCTTCGGGTCAGTACGGTTACAGCGATACCTCATTTAGGTCTTTTTTTATGTTTTGGCGCTTTTATGCAATGAAAACAATTTTAAATAAAAAAATAATTATTTTTGCATCGGTTTATTCTGCGAGCTATAACTTTTAATTTTTTGCTGATGATGCTGTATGGCGGCTCGTTTTTTGATCATGCGTTATTGCACTTTTTGCTCGGCGGTATGATAAATCATTTTTTGCTTCGTTTTTTATTTTTATTTTTTAAGGGGTTCACTAATGGGACAGTTCTATAGGGCGGGTCACGGCGATACCAAATATGTGTACTTTTATTGCTTTTTTTTATTTCCAAAAAATGAATTAGGGATTTTTTTTTTTTTTATTTATTTAGCGATTATTTTAAAATTATTTTTACACTTTTTTTTTTTTTTTTTAACTTTATTACATTGTCCCAAGGGGGACATAACTGTCATGTGACAGATCGCTGATCTGTCACATCACAGATAACTGTGACAGATCAGCGATCTGTCACAGGCACTGCACAAGGCTTCCTCGTGCCAGCGCTTAAGGGGTTAATCCAGGTCTGGGAGGAGATCCCTCAGAAGAACATCTGCCCCCTCATCAGGCCCAGGCATTGTTGGAAGGTCACACACACACACTACTGAGCACAATTTCCTTGTCTTGAGGCATTTCCACTAAAGTTGGATCAGCCTGTAATTTGATTTTCCACTATGATTTTGAGTATCATTCCAAATCCAAAACTCCTTGAGATATTAATTTGGATTTACATTGAACATTCTTATGCATTATTGTGCTCAACACACTCCACTATGTAATGAATATATATATATATATATATATATATACATATATATATATATATATATATACACAAATATATATATATATATATATATATATATATACACAGCGCCTACAAGTAGTATTCAACCCCCTGCAGATTTAGCAGGTTTGATAAGATGCAAATAAGTTAGAGCCTTCAAACTTCACCCAAGAGCAGGAGTTATTAACAGATGCATAAATCTTACAAACCAAAAAGTTATGTTGCTCAGTTAAATTTTAATAAATTTTAAACATAAAAGTGTGGGTCAATTATTATTCAACCCCTAGGTTTAATATTTTGTGGAATAACCCTTGTTTGCAATTACAGCTAATAATCGTCTTTTATAAGACCTGATCAGGCCGGCACAGGTCTCTGGAGTTATCTTGGCCCACTCCTCCATGCAGATCTTCTCCAAGTTATCTAGGTTCTTTGGGTGTCTCATGTGGACTTTAATCTTGAGCTCCTTCCACAAGTTTTCAATTGGGTTAAGGTCAGGAGACTGACTAGGCCACTCCAACACCTTGATTTTTTGCCTCTTGAACCAGGCCTTGGTTTTGTTGGCTGTGTGCTTTGGGTCATTGTCTTGTTGGAAGATGAAATGACGACCCATCTTAAGATCCTTGATGGAGGAGCGGAGGTTCTTGGCCAAAATCTCCAGGTAGGCCGTGCTATCCATTTTCCCATGGATGCGGACCAGATGGCCAGGCCCCTTGGCTGAGAAACAGCCCCACAGCATGATGCTGCAACCACCATGCTTGACTGTAGGGATGGTATTCTTGGGGTCGTATGCAGTGCCATCCAGTCTCCAAACGTCACGTGTGTGGTTGGCACCAAAGATCTCGATCTTGGTCTCATCAGACCAGAGAACCTTGAACCAGTCTGTCTCAGAGTCCTCCAAGTGATCATGAGCAAACTGTAGACGAGCCTTGACATGACGCTTTGAAAGTAAAGGTACCTTACGGGCTCGTCTGGAACGGAGACCATTGCGGTGGAGTACGTTACTTATGGTATTGACTGAAACCAATGTCCCCACTGCCATGAGATCTTCCCGGAGCTCCTTCCTTGTTGTCCTTGGGTTAGCCTTGACTCTTCGGACAAGCCTGGCCTCGGCACGGGAGGAAACTTTCAAAGGCTGTCCAGGCCGTGGAAGGCTAACAGTAGTTCCATAAGCCTTCCACTTCCGGATGATGCTCCCAACAGTGGAGACAGGTAGGCCCAACTCCTTGGAAAGGGTTTTGTACCCCTTGCTAGCCTTGTGACCCTCCACAATCTTGTCTCTGATGGCCTTGGAATGCTCCTTTGTCTTTCCCATGTTGACCATGTATGAGTGCTGTTCACAAGTTTGGGGAGGGTCTTAAATTGTCAGAAAAGGCTGGAAAAAGAGATAATTAATCCAAACATGTGAAGCTCATTGTTCTTTGTGCCTGAAATACTTCTTAATACTTTAGGGGAACCAAACAGAATTCTGGTGGTTTGAGGGGTTGAATAATAAATGACCCTCTGAATAAACTTTTCACAATTTAAAAAAAAATTAAACAAAGAAATAACATTCTTTTTTGCTGCAGTGCACTTCACACTTCCAGGCTGATCTACAGTCCAAATGTCACAATGCCAAGTTAATTCCGAATGTGTAAACCTGCTAAATCTGCAGGGGGTTGAATACTACTTGTAGGCACTGTATATATATATATATATATATATATATATATATATATATATATATATATATATATATACACATATACATACAGTGGGGAAAAAAAGTATTTAGTCAGTCAGCAATAGTGCAAGTTCCACCACTTAAAAAGATGAGAGGCGTCTGTAATTTACATCATAGGTAGACCTCAACTATGGGAGACAAACTGAGAAAAAAAAATCCAGAAAATCACATTGTCTGTTTTTTTTTCATTTTATTTGCATATTATGGTGGAAAATAAGTATTTGGTCAGAAACAAGCAATCAAGATTTCTGGCTCTCACAGACCTGTAACTTCTTCTTTAAGAGTCTCCTCTTTCCTCCACTCATTACCTGTAGTAATGGCACCTGTTTAAACTTGTTATCAGTATAAAAAGACACCTGTGCACACCCTCAAACAGTCTGACTCCAAACTCTACTATGGTGAAGACCAAAGAGCTGTCAAAGGACACCAGAAACAAAATTGTAGCCCTGCACCAGGCTGGGAAGACTGAATCTGCAATAGCCAACCAGCTTGGAGTGAAGAAATCAACTGTGGGAGCAATAATTAGAAAATGGAAGACATACAAGACCACTGATAATCTCCCTCGATCTGGAGCTCCACGCAAAATCCCACCCCGTGGGGTCAGAATGATCACAAGAACGGTGAGCAAAAATCCCAGAACCACGCGGGGGGACCTAGTGAATGAACTGCAGAGAGCTGGGACCAATGTAACAAGGCCTACCATAAGTAACACACTACGCCACCATGGACTCAGATCCTGCAGTGCCAGACGTGTCCCACTGCTTAAGCCTGTACATGTCCGGGCCCGTCTGAAGTTTGCTAAAGAGCATTTGGATGATCCAGAGGAGTTTTGGGAGAATGTCCTATGGTCTGATGAAACCAAACTGGAACTGTTTGGTAGAAACACAACTTGTCGTGTTTGGAGGAAAAAGAATACTGAGTTGCATCCATCAAACACCATACCTACTGTAAAGCATGGTGGTGGAAACATCATGCTTTGGGGCTGTTTCTCTGCAAAGGGGCCAGGACGACTGATCCGGGTACAGGAAAGAATGAATGGGGCCATGTATCGTTAGATTTTGAGTGCAAACCTCCTTCCATCAGCAAGGGCATTGAAGATGAAACGTGGCTGGGTCTTTCAACATGACAGTGATCCAAAGCACACCGCCAGGGCAACGAAGGAGTGGCTTCGTAAGAAGCATTTCAAGGTCCTGGAGTGGCCTAGCCAGTCTCCAGATCTCAACCCTATAGAAAACCTTTGGAGGGAGTTGAAAGTCCATGTTGCCAAGCGAAAAGCCAAAAACATCACTGCTCTAGAGGAGATCTGCATGGAGGAATGGGCCAACATACCAACAACAGTGTGTGGCAACCTTGTGAAGACTTACAGAAAACGTTTGACCTCTGTCATTGCCAACAAAGGATATATCACAAAGTATTGAGATGAAATTTTGTTTCTGACCAAATACTTATTTTCCACCATAATATGCAAATAAAATGAAAAAAAACCAGACAATGTGATTTTCTGGATTTTTTTTTCTCAGTTTGTCTCCAATAGTTGTGGTCTACCTATGATGTAAATTACAGACGCCTCTCATCTTTTTAAGTGGTGGAACTTGCACTATTGCTGACTGACTAAATACTTTTTTTCCCCACTGTATATATATATATATATATATATATACACACACACACACATATACACATACAGACCAAGAGTTTGGACACACCTTCTCATTCAAAGTGAAGAGTGTGCAAAGCAGTAATCAAAGCAAAAGGTGGCAACTTTGAAGAACCTAGAATATAAGACATATTTTCAGTTGTTTCACACTTTTTTGTTAATTATATAATTCCACATGTGTTAATTCATAGTTTTGATGCCTTCAGAGTGAATCTGCAATTTTCATAGTCATGAAAATAAAGAAAACTGATGAGAAGGCGTGTCCAAACTTTTGGTTTGTACTGGACACACATATATACATACATAGTATATACTCGCGTATAAGCCGAGATTTTCAGCCCATTTCTTTGGGCTGAAAGTCTCCCGACCCCCCCCCCCCCCCCGGCTTATACGCGAATCATATATATGCCAGGGAGTCGGCGGGGGAGGGGGGTGTCAGATCATACTGACCCCCCTGGTGCGGTCTCTGCAGCCCCCCCACCCGCTTCTCCCAGGGTCTTAGTCTACTACCTTCAGCAGTCACGTGGTACCGCTCATTATAGTCATGAATATGACTTTACTGAGTGGTACCACATGACCGCTGAAGGAGCCTGAGACCGGGAGAAGTGGGGGGGCTGCAGAGACCGCACCAGGAGGCGGTAAGTATATGCGATATTCACCTGTCCCCGCTCCATCGCTGCTCTGTCCTCCGCGTCCTCTGTCTGTGATGTTCAGGTCAGAGGGCGCGGCGCGCACTAACTACATCACCGCGCCCTCTGCCTGAACAGTCACTGACAGAGGGACCCGGAAGACAGCGACGTGCAGCAGTGGAGAGGGGACAGGTGAATATCGCTAGTGTCGGGGTCCTGAGCCAGCGGTGACACCGGCACCGGGCCCCAGCGACGAGAGGTGAGTATGTCATTTTTTTTCCATTTGCAGCAGCATATGGGGACACACTCTATGGAGCATCTTATGGGGCAGCGTATGAGGGCATAATCTACGGAGCAACTTATGGAGCAGCATATGGAGGCATAATCTATGAAGCATCTTAAGGGGGCATAATCTACGGAGCATCTTATAGGGAATAATCTATGGAGCCATAACCTTTATGGGGCAGCATATGGGGCATATTATTCTATGGAGCATCTTATGGGGCCCTTATTAATCTTTGTGCAGCATTATATGAGGCAGATTTTGTATGGAGCATCTTATGGGGCTCCTGATTCAATATGGATATTCAACAACATTTAACCTACTGATGTCTCAATTAATGTTACTTTTATTGGTATCTATTTTTATTTTTGAAATTTACCAGTAGCTGCTGCATTTCCCACCCTAGGCTTATACGAGAGTCAATAAATTTTCCCAGTTTTTTTGTGGCAAAATTAGAGGGGGTTCGCTTATACACGAGCATATATGGTGTATGTATATATATATATATATATATATATATATATATATATATATATATATATATATATATATATATATATATATACACACATACATACATACATACACTAGCTGAAGAGCTCGGACATAGTAACTAACTGTGGTTAGTTATAACAAATTATAAATATCCTCCATCCCATAGTCCCGTGCCCATATACCCGTCATACATATCCTCCATCCCATAGTCCAGTGCCCATATACCCATCACACATCCTCCATCCCATAGTCAACCATTATGACATCATAATGAGCGGCGGGGCTTGATGACATCAGCGTCGCCATGGCAACCAATGTGACATCATAATGAGGGGCAGGGCTTGATACGCACACACTGTTTCCCCATTATGTAGATAGGGGCATTATGACATCATAATGAGGGGCGGGGCTTGACGCGCACACACTTTTTCCCCATTATGTAGACAGGGGCAAAATTGTATGGTGAATTGGAACGCGCGGGGTTAAAATTTCGCCTCACAACATAGCTTAGGACGCTCTCGGGGTCCAGATGTGTGACTGTGCCAAATTTTGTGGCAGTAGCTGCGACGGTGCGGATGCCTATCCCGGACATATACACACACACATACACTATTTGAGCTTTATATATTAGATATATATATATTTGAGCAAGTGGTAAATCTAAACTTAATGTCAACATATCTTACATGGTGAATCCTTATGCCAAAAGGAACAAATTTGAGGGATAAGACTTACCAATTTGCACAGTTCATTTTTCCTTGGCACACTAATAGTGATAGAGATCAATATATATATATATATATATATATATATATATATATATATATATATATATATACACATATATACACATACACACACACACACATATATATATATATATATATATCCAACAATGTAGACCAGCTCACTCCTGTGAACCACCTGGAACCTCAGCTGACCTGGTTAACTCCGTTGTGCCCGAATCTGGATGTAGGAGTCCATCCATACAAATGTGAACGACAAAGCAAAGTCCAGCAATAACGCGAGCAATCCAGGATGCTGTTAAAAAATTTTTTCTTTTTATTCATAAATCCATTAAAATGCAATGGTCCAAGCAGTTCAAAACAGCAATAACGCAGGAAAGTCGTGCAGATAGGACTACGTGTTTCAGCGGTAGAACCCGCCTTGTTCACGGTCCAGAATCTGATTATATATATATATATATACACACACACACAGTATGTGTGTATAATATATTGTATATGTGTCGTCTGTACATCTGTACATTAAATCAGCATCGGAGGAGCGCAGGGATACTGAAACAATTACTAGCTGAGGACCTAAGAGAAGCACTCCTCACCACTGACAGATTGTAGAGATGGCCGGTAACCTAGGAAATGAGCTCCAGACAAAAAAAACTCAAGAGGAGAACATTTTTAATAAATAAATTGCCAAAAAAAAAGCCTTAAATAAAAACCCACAAGTACATGAACTTAATAAAAAAACACTACTAATAATGATTATTTTTTATTATCAAATTATTTCTGTACACTGAAAAAAGAAGTGTTGTGGCGGTAATAGTTGTTGGACATTGCAGGTGCAGCTAGAAATTCATAGATTACAGACCACTCTACTACAGCGAGGCAACTGATGATGGTAGATACTAGTCTCTTTCTAGTGTGTCAGAAGCATACGATGGTCGGTAATCTAAGAGTGAAAAGCTCCCATCATTTAATAAGGCAAAGTAAATTCTCAAACACAATATAAAACTGTCTGCTACAATCCAAAATGTTCAACACCATATAAAACTGTCCAACCTAATATGTCACTGGTTTTAAGTAACTGTCAAAGGCAATCTGAGCAAATGCAAATATGAGTACGTGTACCTTCCCCTCTGTCATCCTGTGGAATGGATTTCATTTAAGAGGTAAATAAGGAAGAAATTAAATGTCTACTGTTATATGGAAAGTTGAGGGTGGATTATAAAGTAGAACATTCATACAGGACTGGAAACCTGAAGGTTTATGGGTCACCACTGATGATGTCCTACAACCCATACTTGTTAAAGGGTACCACAACGATAATCGCAAAGTGTCCCCCCAGTTTGGACTCCTGTGATTGATAGTTATCTGTTGAGAACCTAACCACTGCAGGTGAATTTAAGCATTACACAGTGCACACTGAAATCAATGGATGTCTGTGTAATACAAGGCTGTATAGGTCCTCCAAAGAAAAGAGATGTTTTGGTTTTTTTTTGTAACTGCTCTCATACTGCCTAATAGACGAGATTCTTAAACAGTGGTCCTCCTGCTATCAACTCAGGATCAAGAAATCAGTTAAAGTAAAATAGGATACCAATTTAAAATACTTAAAAAGGATATCCGGGACAGAAAATGTACCTAAACACCAATAGGTAGGTAGTTGCTACCTACCTGCCTGTTGTGTCCAATGCAGTTCTTTCCCGACACAGAGCCGTCACAGGCGGTTCCTGCCAGCGATTCACCTGCCTCTGCCAATGTCACATCGACAGAGCAGAGGCTTCTTTTCCAATCTGTTGACAGGCCGGAACTTCCGACGTCATTCTTATTGACAGCCGGATCCCTGCTGTCTAATTGGGAAAGCCGATTGTCGATCTGCATGACATCGGAAGCCACTTCCCGTCGACATAGCAGGGCGGAAAAAAAGCAGTCAATTCATCGATGTGACATCAGCAGAGGTGGTAAATCAGCGTCAAGAGCAGTCTGTGACCACTCTCTGCCAGGGAAGAACAGCTCAGGGTACAAGATAGGTAGCAACTAAGCAAAGACCCACATACCCCTTTATAGAGTATTTTTAATGTTGAACTGAAGGCAGGATGCAATAGATTCCACAGAATGGAATAAAACATAAACCCAACAGAAGGAAGAACATGCCTCCATCATAGCTTAGAGCACATTTCTAAGTGTATGAGATGTAATGATACAACTCTGATCTCCTGGTCTAACCTCCTGCATGAGTCAGTGTGGGTGGTCCGGTAGTGCAGCTGAGTTTAGCTGTGTCACATTACAATCCATTTATGATCTCTCCTGAAGGTGTCAGTAATCACACTTATGTCTGCTGTACTCAAGCAACTTGTTTTTGCTCTGCAGCAGGACCAAGGGGTCATTATGTCTCACACAGAAGTAGCCAAACTGTTCTGGACTACTCTTGTGTGAGACATAATGACATCCTGCACATCACGCAAAAATATCACATAAATGTGATACTAACACACTGCGCTCTCAACTCTGGACATGTGGTGTGGGGGAAGGGGAAATACAACAGAGATGAAAATGCAAGGAGAGAAGGAGAGCTGATTGAAGGGTTTGTAATTTGACACAGCTAAACTTCTTTTCCCCCACATGGACATTATTTGAAAGGTGTTAGTCATCTGGGTTTTCTAAATATGCAGGTTGTTAGATCAGGAGATCCAGGTGGTATGTCACACTATAATGATCACACACTAAGAAACCTGCTCTTAGCTAAGGTGCGAGCGTCTTCTTCTCTCCTTTGAGTATTGCTGCCTTTGAGTGTTGGTCAGCATAATATAGGAAGTACATGCCGCCAGTGAAAATGGTTCGATAATACCCACTTGGACCTAAGTATCTCAATGAAGAGGCAAAATTGGAAAAAAAAAACGTTTGCGCGGTGCAGCCGGCATTACATCCTGTGCCCAGGGCAACATGAAAAATTTGGTGAAAGGTTCTCTTTAAAGTTGTCCCTAGGCAAGAATTATCTTCTAGTTTATACACTTACCACGACTTTGTGAGAGATCAGGAACCTTGTGAATGGCAATGATATCAACCACAGTTCTGATCCTCAAGGGAAGGTCTTATAGACCAGTAAAGAGAACAGGTCAGATGATTCATGCTGTCCAAACAATGAGCAGCAGTAATCACAGATAGCTTGTGTTACTGCAATGCTGTGCATTTCAGGGAAAACAGTAGCACATCGGGTTCACACAGTCCCAGCTTAAGTCACCCTACCATTTATATTGGATAACTTTTTATTAACATTTTATGAAAGAATTATGTTACAGAAATCAAAATGAACAAAACAGTCCCCCCCCCCCCTCACATCATCCATTTATTGCTTGTGAGAAGACAAATATCCATTCATTGACCTTAACAGTAGATCAAAATAAATACAAGTAGTTATCTATAGCATTATCAGAGTAATTGTCTTCAAGGATGGAAAAAGCAAACCATAAACCGTGATAGGTCCCAGTGGAGACATACTGTATCTAAACAGGCCAGCCATATGAAAACATCTTATTCTATATAACCAAATATGCCTCTATAGGGAGCCACCAAACAGCCATCCCACACCTTCAGAACACACGTAATAATATCCTTGACCAAGTCAAAGTCAAGGGTGCTAGGTTAGGCCTATCTAACCAAGGTGCCCTGATTTCCTCCAGTTTTTGACACGTTCTTTTTTGGTACATGTATTTTCTCAAGACGTATAGTACTATTTATGGCATCTATAACTTCTTTGATAGATGGCAACTTTGGTGATTTCCAGTGAGTAGCTATACTCTTCCGAGCCTTCAGGAGATAGCTAGTCGGTGACTCTCCCTAACAGGGATTTCTGCCATACATCCAAGAACACACACTTTAGGATCCTCTAGGATCTGACTGTCGTTAAAAATAGAATTAATAAGGTCCAGCACATCTCCCCAGAATAACTCTCCCTGCCGGACTCTGTAGGACTAAATGTTGTCATGCTAGGTGTGTATAAGGAGAGTACTGTCAATCAAGCTGAGTGGGTTGGGAAAAGCTAACAGGGACATCCATCTCTCCACGACTAGTCTTCTCCGTGACCTAATCCCCAGCCGTCATTTTAAAATATGTATTTTCTGAAAAGGAGTGAAAAATACATCTGCAATATTAAAGCCTCTCTCTGACTCATTCTGTGCAGAGTTTAGGCAGCAGAAATCATCTAACAAGTTCCCAAAAAAGAGAATCTGTGAGCCGAATTTCACCCCCCAAATTATCTATATGAAAATATGTAACTCTTGCAGAAAAAAGTCCAGCAATAATTTTACTTAGGCAGTAAGTTCCTCCATTATTGATGCAATTGGCATCAATTGCATTTGATATGTAAATGAGGCTGAAGTGCTTTGTATGGGTGGAAGCACTTCCCAAGCTTCTGTCGCTCCATTCCCGACACAGTGCTGCCTTCGCCTGCTTAACTAACAGTTCCTTTGATGTGCGACTGTAAGCAAAGGAGCAGTCAGTTAAGCAGAAAATGGTAGCAATGGGTGGGGAATAGAGCCAGAGGGACAGAGGTTTGAGAAGTGCTTCCACAATGCCAAAGCACTTCAGCCTCATTTGCATAGCGATTCAAATTTCTCAGTAATGGCGGAACAGACTGGACATGTAATAGTATTGCTGGACTTGTGTTTGCAAGAGCTACATGCACATATAAATAGTTTGGGGGTGAAATTCTGCTGATAAATTTTCCTAGCATACCCTTCTCTACAGCACTGGAAAGCTGCTTCTCTCCTAATTCATAGAACCTTACGCTTATCTGACATGGTCGTAGCTCAGGAAGTGATCACCTGTACTAGGTCGACAGACCGAACCATAACTTTGAAGATACCCTGATCGAGACACAACAAACCCGCTTTATTCTCGATCTCGATGATCTCACATTGAGGACTAGGCAAGGTTTAACCTTACATAAATTCTTTAAGAAAAAGCCAGAAAAAAAACAAAAACAAAATGTAATACATAAATAATCTTAAATGCTCATAGAGACATAACGCACGTACCTGTACTTGTTGGCGAGTTAATTTCCTGCCTAATGTTCCGAGCACTCTGACTGGCGGAGCGCGCCGTCTCTCGCTGAGGTTCCAGGATATCACGGTATTTTGACACCATTAATACAGAAATGAAGTATACAACCGCCAGGGCAAGGAACTGAGCTTGTTTACTGTCATCCTAAAAAAAAAAAAAAATAGTTGATATTGTGTCAGAATATGTCGGATGGGAAGAGCAGAAGGAAGGATGATGACAGGGAGAGAAGTCATGTTCACACTTACAAGTATGCTATGTGTGTACTATCAATACACTGTAAAGCACAGGAAAATGCTAGAACTCTGCAGATATCGGCTTCTTACACAAGACAAAACAATTGCACTTATATCTTAATCAGTAAAAATTAGGTGAGAATATCTACAATAGCTGTCACTACCTTCACTACAGTACTGAATAGCAAACATACTGAATTTTGTAATGTCAGATTTTCATATTAACAAATGTTTTAATGGTAATACAGAAAAATGGGGAAAAAAAATTTATATAAACAAAACAAATCGGATATCTTGTCATTTTCGAACTGTCCTACTGGACTCACACTTCATGCTCTGTACAGAAGACTTTTCAGCAGTCTCATTATCGTCAGTCAGGATTTCAATGATGGGTAATACCTCTATATATAGTAGATACCAAAGGATTTACCATTCACAATAGGCGGTCACTGCTCACCTCCGCCGGCTCACTCACAATCACGTGACAACATGCTCAGATCAGAAGCTCAGAAGACTTCTATAGAAAAAACCGTGCCTCAGTCAGTGTAAAATGTCCATATGCCCAACAGGAAAGTAAGATTCTTAAATTAGGCATAGGGGTCAGTGTAAAACTGCAAGGTTTTTTATTTTAATATTGTGATGTGCAAAAAAATACAAACACTAAGGAACTTAAACAATAGGTTACTTTCTGATATCTAAGTCCCTTTAAGGGTTAAGGTACTGTCACAGTAAGCGATATCGCTAGCAATATCGCTATAACTTGTGACGTTATAGCGATATTGCTAGCGATATCGCTTTGTCTGATCGCTGTGTCTGATACTTACCTACGACTCGCTCCCCCGCTGGTTATCGCTGATCGCGCAAGAACGTTCAGGACCGCTTCTCGTCGTCAGCTTCCTGCAGCGCTTCCTGTGGAGAGACGAGCGTGGGGCCGGGCGGGAGGACGCAGGATCGCCTAGTGTGACAGGTAAGTAGTGAACCCCGTCCCCAGCGATGTCGCTGGTGAGATCTGCCTGTGTGGCAGCTCACTAGTGACCACTTAGCGATGTACCAGCGATCCTGACCGCGTCATATCGTTGGTCGGGATCGCTGGTACATCGCTAAGTGTGACAGTACCTTTAGTCTGCCATAGTATATCTATCAGGCTGGGTTCACCAATGTTCTGTACGCCAGCTGTTGTGAAACTACAACTCCCAAGAGACCGGACGTCCCTGTCAAAGTTTTTTGGGAGCTGTAATTTTGAAACAACTAGAGTGCAAAAGGTTACTGAACCCACCTGTAAGATACGCCATCACCTTAGGCTTGGTGGGGGGCCGTCTTCTTCCACCATCAATGATCATTCATAGCTCCCAACTTCTACAGAGAAAGCGGAAAAAATTATGCGGCAATTTCTTGCCAAGCCCAAAGTTACACCATTCACCACTTTCTCATGGGGGCAGCATGGTGGCAGTGAGTGACAGTCAGCAGACAGCTGCCAGGACAGTGTGGTGTAGACCAGAGCTGTATCCAGAGCGGTTGGGCCCTATGGATTGTTTTTGTTCATTCAATCATAGTGGTAGCAGCCAGAACCTTTTAATTTTTTTTTTTTAAAGATTTTTCTAAAGATTTTTGAATCCTCATGTAAAAATGCAGAGAAGCCTGTACAGAAAAAAATGCACTAAAGATGCACAGTTCAGCAGCGTCTTCAGCAGCGCAGGGTTTTCATGAAATCACATCCACTTTGCCTGGGCAGTAAAATGCACCAGGTATTCTCCCCCCAAAAATCATAACAGAAGAAAAACGCAGCATTTATGCTACATGTGAACACAGCTTAAGGTCCAAACAAAGTGGCTGCGATTTGATGAAAACTCCTTCCACTGTTAGATGCTGTTGAATTTTGCGGTTTCGGTGCATTTTTTTCTCAATGGGCCTTTACGGAGAGTCTGAAAACAATGCATGTTAAAAAAAGAAGAAAAACCCACCACCACACTGATGCATTTTTAAGTGCAGAATCAAATCTTTTTTGTATTCTTAAAAAAAAAAAAAAAACCTTTCAGATGCAGCTTAAAATCTGCATAAATGTGCAATAAATATTATTATTATTATTATTATTATTAAATAGCAGATAAAAGGTACAAAAAATGCAGCAAAAACACAATCAGAATATCGATCTGCAAATAAAAAGCATGCAAAAACGTACCACTTAAAGACTAAATTAAATTTTTATAAATTTTTTATGCATTCAATAGAGGGAGAAAAAAAAAATCAATCATGTCATTACTTACGCAATTTACCGATCACCATTAATAATCTGTTCACTGTATTGTATAGGTGGCTACGATTACAGCAATGCCAAATATGTCTATAGTCCTTGCTGTTTTGTGCTGTTTATTTTTTATTTTTAAGTGCATTTAAAAAACTCATTATTGTTTATGTTTTTCATTATTTTTTCTTTAGTAATTTTATTGTAAAAAAAACAAAAACCTTTATTTTATCTCTAGAAAACAGGTACACAGAAATACACTGGTATATGATGTAGCTCTATGTACCAGTACACTGTGCCTGTAATGAAGAAGAATACAAACCACCTTCAAGTACAGAAAATTCTCTTATACTTCACAGTGCAGTTTGCAGCTCTCGGCTATTGCTCCAGCGTCCAAAGCTAAAGCACTGATTTGCCTGAACTTTCTCTGCAGACAGTGCTCGATCATTTGTCTACGCTCCCCAGGCAAGAAGTTTTCCCTAAATAGGGAGATACAGTCTACATTGGTCATATCTGTACTGACAGGGAAAACCGCTATATCCCTCCTGTCTACTGAGCCACAACTGAAATGATTACGGCCATGCGTCATCACAGCTTTAAAGAAAACAATCTAACTTGAAGATGTGTTTCTCATCAGTTGGCCAGCTATCAATTAAACGTCAGATGTTCTAGACCGCCATGGATGCCTCGTCATTGGTCTGTACACCTGATACACAGAGGAGAACACTACAATGGAAGATTGCATTGTTAGCTATTCCAGCAATTGCATCACCTGCCACTACAACCATAAAAGAAATCGAAAATATGGACAATAAAAGTAACGATTATGTATCAACCGATTGCTTCCATGTAGACAACCACTTTACTCAATATCTCAGTGAAGTTTGAAATATTTATTAAAACAATGATATGTCGTCATGTGGTTCTACAGTGCAGACTAGTGGTCAATAGTGGAAATGCAGGCCCTACTTTTACATTACTGATGCCATGGAAAGGATTTTTTTTTTATTGATAACAATTTGAAAAAAGGCAGCTGTGCAGCTAGCCCAATACAATTGCTACGAGCTAAATTAAAACCACCATGGTTACTTTTTCCGGAACCCATGACAGCACACCTGAGAGAGAGGGATCCGCTCCGCCAGGACAGGAACCTACTGAAATATAAGGGGCGGCACCTCTCCCCCGCTTCAGTTGGTTACAGAGCATTGAGAGGACTTCCCGGTTAGTTACATGTTTATCCAACACCACATCACACAAATGCACCCCGTTAACGTGCACACCCATACGGTGAAAAAGGGGGGGGGATATACAGGTGCTGTCATGGGTTCCGGAAAAAACGGCTACCGGTAAGTAACCATGGTGGTTTTCTCTTCACCCATGACAGCACACCTGAGAGATTTTTGGAGACTTCGAACACCTTAGGGAGGGACCACCGCTTGCAGCACCCTTCTACCAAAGGTTAAGTCAGCAGAGGAGGATAGATTTAATCTATAGTGATTAATAAAGGTTGAGGGTGAGGCCCAGGTATCGGCCTTACAGATTTGCTCAATCGATACCTCTGCCTTTTCAGCCCAGGAGGTCGCCACGGCTCTGGTGGAATGAGCCTTGATGCCGTCAGGAATTGGAACACCACTAGCTGAGTAGGCTATACTAATGGCCTCCCTAATCCGTCTGGCAATAGTCCCTTTTGATACTCCATAGCCCTTCCTGGCACCCTGAAAGGCTACAAATAGGGACTGGGACCTCCTCCATTGGCTAGTCACTGATATGTACTCTAAGAGGGCTCTTTTAATGTCTAGTTTATGGAATTTCTCTTCTCCTGGGTTTTTTGGATTCTCACAGAAGGAGGGGAGGATAGGATCTGGCGACGATGGAAATCTGACACAACTTTCGGTAAATAAGCAGGGTCTGTTTTTAGTACTACCCTGTCCTGGTACACCTGGGTATAAGGTGGATTAACTGAGAGGGCCTGCAAGTCACTTACACTAGGGGCCGATGTAAGGGCCACTAAAATAATGGTCTTTAGGGTGAGATATTTTACTGGTAGTTGTTGCACCGGTTCAAATGGCTCTTTCGTGAGAGCTTCTAACACAAGGTTTAAATCCCAGGGAGCTATTTTTGGTAATGGGATTAGTTTAGACCTCTGGCAGGATTTAATGAATCTGGCCACCCATCTGTTTGCTGCTATGTTGCAGTTATATAGAGCGCCTAGTGCTGAAACCTGTACTTTAAGTGTATTTACTGCTAGACCTAGCTGTAGTCCCGCCTGTAAGAATTCTAAGATGGCCTTGATCGGGGGTTCTTGGTCCAACAAGGTTTCCCTAGGAACTGCAGAAACTTATTCCATGTTCTACCGTATATGTTAGTTGTTACTGGCTTTCTGCTTTTCATCAGCGTAGCCACCATCCCAGGGGAGAACCCTCTATTTTTTAAAAGTGACCTCTCAAATTACACGCCGTCAGATGCAACCCCTTGACTTGCGTGTGGAATACTGGACCCTGAGCTAGCAGGTCTGGAATCTCTGGTAGTACCCATGGATCTGAGAGGGACATCATCTGCAGTAGTGAGAACCAGGGCCTTTTTGGCCAGAATGGGGCTATTAGGATCACCCTGGCCTGATCATCTCTTATTTTCTTCACCACTGCTGGGATTAGAGCTACTGGAGGAAAGGCATAACCCAGTTTGAAATTCCACGGAATTTGCAATGCGTCCACCGCCCATGGGTCTTTTGGGTTTAGTGAACAGAATCTCTGTACCTCCCTGTTGCTTTTTGTTGGCAAAGAGGTCTATTACCGGCTATCCCCAGAGTTGTACTATTTTCTGGAACACTGAGTGATTTAGGGCCCATTCTCCTTGCCTTAATGTGTTGCGTCTTAGGAAATCGGCTTGTATGTTCTCTACCCCTCTGATGTGTAGGGCCGTTAAAGAGAATAGGTGTCGTTCTGCTCAGTAAAAAATTTCGTTGGTTTCGTTCATTAAGGAGTGTGACCTTGTCCCCCCCTGGTGGTTGATATATGCCACTGTCACTTTGTTGTCCGACATGATCCGGACATGGCGGCCTTCTAGGCTGGGAATAAATTTTTTTAAGGCTTTGTTTACTGCCCGTAGTTCTTTTAGGTTGGAGGATGCGTTTTGTTCTAGGTGTTCCCAAGGTCCCTGGGCTGCCTGTCCCCTCAGGTGCGCTCCCCACCCCGAGGAACTTGCGTCCGTCAAGATCACATCGGACACTGGTCTGTGCCACAATGTTCCTGCTACTAGGTTTGCCCTGTCTAACCACCATCTGAGAGAGTTTTTGACTTTTAAGGAAAGTTCCAGCCTTCCTTCTAAATGTCCTCTTAGCAATTTCTGTGCTGATAGGATCTCTGCCTGCAGTTGACGGGTATGAAATTGTGCCCATCTGACCGCTGGAATACAGGCTGTCATAGTGCCTAGTAAGGACATCGCCCCTCTCAGGGTCATGTGAGGCTGGTCTATGGCTGTCAAGGTTATATTCCTCACCTTTTCCACTTTGAACTCTGGTAAAAGACAATTTTGTTGTTCCGAGTCCAGGATGAATCCTAAAAATATTTGCCTTTTTAGGGGTTGTAGTCTTGACTTTTTGACATTCACCATCCAGCCAAGTCTCTGTAGGGTATCTGTTACCCTTTCCACTTGTTCTGTGCAGTGATGTTCTGAGTTGCCCACTATTAGAAAATCGTCTAAGTAGGGTATTATAATCGTGTTGTGGATTCGGAGGAAGGCTGTCATCTCTGCTATGACCTTCATAAACACCCTCGGGGCTATGGATATGCCGAATGGAAGGGCTCTGAATTGAAAATGCCTGAGGTTGCCCTGGATGTAGAGAGCTACCCTTAAGTATTTTTGGTACTCTGGATGGATAGGGATGTGGTAGTAGGCATCCTTTAGGTCGACTACGGCCATAAAACAATTGTGGTGTAAAAGCTTTATGGCCGAAGTCACTGACTCCATTTTGAAGGTCTGGTTTTCTATCCATTGATTGAGGCCTCTGAGGTTTATAATTGTCCTGAATGAATGGTCTGGCTTTTTTATTAGGAAGAGGGGTGAGTAGAAACCCCTTCTCTCCTGTTCGCTTGGAACCTTGGTCAGAACGTGTTTGTCCAGCAGACTTAGGATTTCTGCCTCTAGGGCCAACTGCTCTTCTATCCCATTCCTGACGGGGGTCACCACAAACGATGCTCTTGGCCGTTGAAAAAAGGGAAATTTGAGGCCTGTTTTTATAATGTTTAGAATCCAGGGATTGGAAGATATACTTTCCCAGGCTTGATAAAAGAGCATCAGTCTCCCCCCCACTGGGATATCGGCATCATTGTGGGGATTTCTTTGCGGATGAAGCGACTCCGCCAAACATGAAACCAGACTTTCTTCCTTTTGTCCTCCCATCTTTTACGATCCCCCGGAGGACGGCCTCTGCTGAATTTTCCCCTCCGAAAGGGCGGTCTTCTTTGATCTCCAGGAAATCTAGGGAATCCCTTCTATCACTCGCTTTTTCCAGGATGTCGTCCAAATTTTTCCCAAATAGAAATTGTCCATCACAAGGAAGAGAGCACAATTTAGCTTTTGACTGTAGATCTCCAGGACAGCCTTTAAGCCATAATGCACGCCTTGCGGTGTTTGATAATCCTGCCGCCCTCGCCGTCAGTCTCATGGAATCGGCAGAGGTGTTGGCCAAAAAAGAGGCTGCTCCATGTAGAAGATACATGTCTCCCAGGATTTTTTCTCTTGAAACTTTAGATGCGAGTTTTTCTTCCAGCTGCTGTAACCAGATCATTAAGGATCGAGCTGTGCAGATGCCGGCTATTGCCGGTTTCAGTCCCCCTACCGCTGCTTCCCATGTATGTCTTAGGTAGGAGTCTGCTTTCTTATCTAGCGGATCTCTTACTACTCCTGAGTCTTCTAGGGGCAGGGCCGATCTTTTGGATTATCTGGATACTGCTGCATCAATTTTTGGGACCTTGTCCCATATTTCCGTATCTTTAGGCTCAAAGGGATATCTCCTTTTTGAGGAGGAAGGAAGGCTACCTGATCTATCAGGCTTCTTCCACTCTCTTTCAATGAGCACCTGGATTTTCTCATTAACTGGAAAGGTGCGCTTTTTCCTTTCCTGTAACCCCCCGAACATGACGTCTTCTAGGGACTTAGTCGCTGTCTCTTCCTGTAGGCCCATGGTTGTCCTAATGGCCTTAAGGAGCGCATCTGTATCCTCTACCGGAAAACACGGCCTGCCCCCAGTATCACTATCTGAGGAGGAGGAGGACATGTGCTCGGCCGGATATTCAGACGAGGAGGCGTCTGATGAGGAACTTGGGGAGTCTCTCCTACTTTTTTTCTTTTTCTTTAATAACATTTTAAGTGAGCCTTCTACCTCAGACCTTATGACTGATCTGAGGTTAGTTGCCAGGCTCGGCACCTCCTCCGCCATAGTTCGCTGGATACAGCTGGCGCAAAGGTCCTTTTGCCAATCTCTCGCTAGGGGGCTCTGGCATATAGCACACTCTCTATTATTTTTCTTGCTCCCTGCTTTTTTGCCTTTTCCCTAAGGAAAAAATAACACAAGAAGGACCTTATTAATATTGGTCTAACTTTCACAAAGATCACTCACCACCCACAAAGTCGGATACCGGACTCGGAGGCTGTGTTGGAGCATGTGGTCTGCGCTCTCTCGACCTCGAGGAATCTCTCGATCTGTGGCTCGGGCGGCTACTGCTTTTGCCGCTTGAACGGCTGCCATGCTTACGTGCAGAGGTCTGAGATGGGGCAGAGACGGTGGAGACTGTGAACGCTCCTGCTGTGACTCCTTTGTATCACCTGGCGCCCTGCTCCTTGTCCTCCTTTAAGTAGGTGCATCCGGTGAGCGATCTCTTCCCTCCCCCCTGCGACCGCCGGCCGCCATTCTTCTTACTGCAGCCGGCACCGCACCAGGCGCCATCTTGCCGTCGCGTCTGCGACTTCAGCCGGCGCACTCCCAGGGTGCACTGCGCCGCTGACGTCAGAAACCGGAAACCGCCCCATGCTTTCGCTGTCGTCCCAGGGAGAAGGATCGGTCGCGCGCAGGGGGAGGGAGGCACGGAGGAGCGCCCCGCTGCCGAGGCCTGCCTTACCGCACCCGCACGAACCCGGGGCCTGCAGGAGGATCCCCGGAGACTGCGCTTCCAGGCCACCAACGGCCGGTGCTGCAGGTAAGCAGAGCTGCTCTTCCCGCACCGGCCCTGGGCTCTTCATCCATGACAGGCACCGCCGCTGTCAGACTGGGATCCCGTTCCAGGACAGGAACCCAACTAAAGCGGGGGAGAGGTGCCGCCCCTTATATTTCAGTAGGTTCCTGTCCAGGCGGGGCAGATCCCTCTCTCTCAGGTGTGCTGTCATGGGTGAAGGGAAAATTAACGGTAAACAAATGGAGTTCTCTCTCCCTACAGATCTCAGATTAGAAGAAAAATAAGAGATGAAAATAATGAAGTAATGACATACGGTTACAGCAAATTACTAAAAAAAAAACAAACACAAAAACAAAACAAACTACTAGCAGAAAGGGACATAAAATATTGGGTAGATGACAATGGCAACAAATTCTGAAGGATTTTTATGCTAGGACAATACAAATAGGCACTGCTTATTAAATAATCAGGGTGGATAAAAATCTTGATTTTTTTAAAAAAATCAAAAAAATCAGATTTTTTTGATTTAAATCAGATTTTTTTGATTTAAATCATTTGATTTAAATCAGATTTTTTAATCAAGTTGTACACAAGCAAAACTTTGTCTTTTTGCAAATCTAATTGTTTTACACAAATAAAAATATTAAAACAGTTGATTATGAAACCTAATAATTTTTATTTGCACTATTAAACACTCAGAATTGAACTACAGAGAGTAAGTACTTTTTAACAATAGCCTATCTCTAACGTTTGAAGTAAGCAAACATCTTCAGTGAATACATCAGTCCTTTAAGCCTACTGTTTATTTAGGACTTTTAATAGGAAAACCAGTTGTCCTGCTTTAGCAGTTCCTAAGCGGTTTCGGACTGTTGTGTGCACAAAACCAAATGAAGAAAACAATCTCTCTACTCCTGCGGATGAAGCCGATGCAGTCAGTAGCTGAGTAGCTAGATTTATTATCTTTGCTGGAAGAACAAGTGATTGCGACTTCCACCAGTCCAGTGGTTTTAGTTCATTAACGACGTTATCTGCAAACATGTATTTTTGAAATGGTGCAGATTCACACTTCAATTTCAGCACAGTTGCCACAATGTCATGGTTAGTATTGGCGAGCCACTCCACTGCAGAGTTGATTTCCGCCTCAGATAATTTTTTCCCTCTGTAGATGGGATGCAAGATATTGGCTAAATAGTGTTCTTCTTTTAATGCTTGGTCCTTGCGGTGCTGTATTGCAACCTTTACATTGTTTGAGAGGTTCAAGAGATCTAGAGAACCTTCTAAATCTTTCCAAACTTCTGTGGCATCAGCTATGGTTGCAGTATCTTTCTGCATTTTATCCAACGCAATCGATATTGGCTTTAACCTTTCCAAAAGGTCCTCGGCATTTCTCTTCACACCAAGATTTAATACTTTGCTTCGTATATTAGCATCAATTTTATCCCGATGTGTTTCGCAAATGGACAGTAATTTTGACCAGTTGTTAATAAACAGTTCCAAGCAGTCAGCCAAGGTATTCCATCTAACATCTTGTGGTAGAACCAACTTCAGTCCTCCCATTTCCTTGTAGGTTGCATGTGCAAAATGATTATTGCGGAAATATTTAACAATTTCTACAACATGTTCCTACTTCCTTGACACCCAAAATATGCAGGTCTTTTGCCAAAAGATGCAACAAATGGGCAGAACAACCGTATGTAATGACATTTGTGTCATCCTGTGCCAGTTCCGCTCGCATTTTTGCCACATTGCTTGCGTTATCAGTAACTAAGCTCCTTACTTTACATCCAAACTGTTCTTGGCATTGGTGAATTGAGTTCTTAGCAATTTCAAGTAAATATTCAGCAGTATGTGAATTTCCAGATGTGTCGATTGTGTCTGTAAGGTAAGTTTCACCATCTTCTGTTGTGACACAAGTGCAAATTATGGGGTCGTTGTGGATGTTGCTCCAACCATCCAAGCTCATGTTAACAACCTTGTCTTTCAAATATTTTGTACAAGCCGCTCTTTCTATGTCGTATACAGCCTGAAGATGTTTTCCTGAGATATCAAATCTACTTGGTGGTTTGTAGCCTGGTCTAATTCCTTCGATCATTTGTACAAACAATGGGTGCTCAACTAGTCGGAAAGAAGAATTGGTTGCAAATATGAATTTAGCAATTAATTCATCAAAATGTTCTTTCTGGCTCGTCGTAGTCTTTAAGATGAATTTTTCTACACTTTGCACGCAAAGTTTTTTTTTGGGCTGCTTTGTTGAAGTTGTACCCAGATATTGATTGTCACGTGCAGCACAAGCCATATTTGACCCTGAAAGCACAGAAATTAAAAATATAAATCGACTGCGTATTTGAAGAAATATAACGAAAATATTGAAACAAACTTTTTGAACAATGTAATGGTCCTCGTCCTATAAGGGCTGTCTCAAAAGTTATGCTACTCAAGTTTTCCGGTGAGGTTGCTGTAATACTGGTAACTAATATCAGAGCCTCAGCAACTGAAAAAAATTATGTCACAAAAGTTTTAAAAATGTTTTTTTTTTAAAATGGTCAATTTGGCAGACTTCAAAAGTGAATTGCAGCCTACAATAAAAAAAAAATAAGCGTATACACACTTTATTTTTACTTAAAGGACATGTGCACCTTTATTTTTTAAGGTGCAGCCAGTCACAGTGTGCACATGTCCTCCCCCCGCAGCTCTCTTACCTCCGATGTCAGCGCTGCGGGGATCCGTGGCTTCGTTCTGCCCGTCCGCGAGCGCGCCTCCATTCATTTCAATGGAGCGTGCGGCCCGCTGACGTCACGCCGCTGGATCACTGCGAGTAGGCCGCAACCGGAGGACGGGAGGCGGACGGTCAAAACGAAGCCACGGATCTCAGCGCTGCGGGGATCGGAGGTAAGAGCGCTGCGGGGGGAGGACATGTGCACCTTAAAAAAATAAAGGTGCACATGTCCTTTAGCGTTAATTTTCTGTGAAATATTGCCTTAACATAAATTTAAATTCTATACTCCAGAACTACCAGTGCTAGAAATTTTTCTTTTCATAGACTTTAACCATCCCAGTAAAATGTCTGTTAAAAAAATAGGTTGTAAATTAATTGCCAGACTTACCACTAGTACTAGGCTCCTGGTGCATAAGAAGCTGTGGGGGTTCATTGACATTAGTTGTATCACTATCAACATCTTCATTTCCCTTCTGGTTGCAGTTTTCATAATGTGATTTCAAACAGCAAACAAGTCCTTGGATATCCTTTTGACAGTATTTGCACTTTGCTCTTGCACCTTTCTTTCCAAGATCTGCTGCTGGCATCTCAACAAAATGAACCCAAATAGGGTCTCTCTTACGACCTGCTGCCATGGCAGGCTCACATAGATCACTTATGAAGTTTGATTGTTACTACAGCCTGAGCCAAGCACTGCTGACTATCCAACAAGTTTGGGCATGTCAACTGAATGCAGGGAAAAAGAAACTAAACCAAAACCAAGCTAGAAGTGTGGAATTAAAGGGGCAGTATGAACAAAATGTGGAGGCTATTAATAGTTTATACAATTAAGACATGCTGCTTTTAAACACCTACCTATAGCCATATAGTAAAACAAAAAAGATTTTTACTTACTTTGGGGTCCCCCCCTCACCCTGGCGTTAGATCGTTGCCCCTAGTTTCGTCCGTGTAACTATGGGCGCACATGCACACTGCTCTCACTTCTCATTTTAATCGTGATTTATATTAAAAAAAAACCTTTTGATTTAAATCAGTGATTTAAATCATGATTAAAATCATGATTTAAATCGATCCGATTTAAATAGAAAAAAATCTTTTGATTTAAATCGTGATTTAAATCATGATTTAAATCGGCGTGATTTAAATCAATCCACCCTGTAAATAATGCATTGCGGTTCCCCCTGGTGGTGGAGGAGGGATAGTGAAAAGACAAGCTAGCATTACTCCTTTGCTTGGGCTTTTAGTTCACAACAAAATTGTCTATTGAAAACAATCAAAAAGTTGGGGGAGCTGGTTGAGAGGTAAAAATGAGAACAGTCGCAAAATTTTGAAACCGTTTTTACAAGATTTTAAAGTAGTTTTATGCTAGAAAACCGCTAGCTGAATCGGGGCTGTGTCTTTAAAATTTAGGTTATTACTCGCACATCTCTTGTACCAGGCAGGCCTCGCGTAAGTGCTATGGGGCCTGTGACCTGGGCTGGCAAACACTGACATTCACTGTATATGCGCCGCAGAAGAAGGGAGGATTTTTATGATGCAGGCTCACATGCTGAGCCGACTCAATACCCGGCGAGTGCCAGGTGTTTCACACAATAGACACCTGACGGCAACTGCTGCGATTTCAACTACCTCCGATTGCAGAAGTGTAAACCCTTGAATGCTATTTAACAGTGACAATAGCATCCCGGCCTTTATTCCGGTGGCGTGGCCCTTGGTTACCCTTTGTTCGGCTCAAATTGGGCCCGTCGCATGAAAAAGTGATCTATACAACCTAAATTACACCTACTATCACACTAGCGTTTCCTGGAGCTGCGGAGGGATGCACACGGCCGCTGTGAAGCTCTGCCCACGGCCGTACCTCCTCCGGTCAGCTCCGCCTATGGGCGCATGATGCAGTATGCGGCCTGCGTACCCTATCTTTAGCATTGGGTACGAAGGCTGTGCGCAGGTATGCGTTTGCAGGTGCATGCATCCTTTTGACGGTGCGCCGACCTGCGCCAAACGCACAGTGTTGCATTTTGGAGCGCTCGGCGCACCGTCAAAAGGATGCATGCTCCGGCAAACGCATACCTGTGCACGGCCTGCGTACCCAATGCTAAAGATAGGGTACGCAGGCCACATGCAGCGTCATGCGCCCATAGGTGGAGTTGACCGAAGGAGGTGTGGCCGTGGGCGGATCATCACGACGGCCGTGCGCATCCCTCCGCAGCTCCAGGAAACGCTAGTGTGAAAGTAGCCTCATGTAAATGCATGGCGGTGCATTGGGGGCGGGCCATTGTATTCAGTGCAGTGAAACACCTCACACACACTTACAGGCTAATTTGCATGTGGGCTCAGCACTGGTACATGGGGATTACTAAAAAACTTAATTTTTATTGTTGTTCCAGGACCTCTACAACCGTGCCACTAGTTTCAGGAGCAAAATCAGTAGCCCAGGCAGCTATAGTCAGAGCGACCAAAGAGGCATCTCTCACCCCCCAAGTACAAGCCATAGGTAATGCAAAAGCACCAACTTACCACATCGCGGAACACAACGGCCCGCAGACGGTTAATGTCCACATCCTGCAGGAGTCGATCGGGGTCCTTTATTGGTGACAGGTTACTAGGAACATTGTCCATGGGGATCTAGGAGCACAACAGGAGCAAAATTATCATTAGTGTTGCAGTTTAGAATATCTGTGACGAAAAAAAAAAACACCACAAGTCACAAATTGCAAAGAGAAAAGATGCACTGTGTGAATAAGATCTCATTCATTTTGCAGTTACCATAACAAAAAAATTGTAGGAAAAAACACAGATCGCAAATGCTAAATGTGAACAAGACTTAACACGGGAAAAACACGCAGATGCCATATTGATGGTATTGTCTAATTCGTAAAGCAGACGCCAGGCTCTGCCCATATCTTATCAGCTGCAGAACTTTATTCCCTACATATTTTGTCATCCACTTCCCGGGACGGCTCCGGCATCCTCCCTGCGCTCCTCGCATCCACAGTGCAGGTGGAGAAAGGATTAGGAATATTTCCGTATGTTCCGCAGACATTGCTCGGCCTGCAGAATGGCAGTAATGGGGATGTGACGGAATGGAATGTACTCGATTACCAGTCGCTGGGGACTGAGCGCTAACATAATGGCTTCTCAATGATAATTGGCTGACCGCCTCCAGCCTGTTTGGCTTCTAATCACTTGAACAGTATGGTTCTGATTAAAAATAAAGAAAAAACACTATCCTGGCCATTGCAGTAGTGTTTTTCTAGGATTTCATTTCACTTTTTATTGGTTTTTAAAAGCTTTACTCTGCAAATTCAATAAGTCCCACTTGTGCTGAGCTTAATTCCGTTTTTCTAACCTCTGACAAGACATCCTTCAGGGCCTTGTAGATTGTCTTCAGAAAACCCCACCAGATAGAACACTTTTCCTTGTTTTGCCTTAGGCCAAGTTATAAGATCTGCACCTGACCACCTGAAAGAACGCCATGAGTGGAAGAAAGGGTGGGCTTTAACCAGTCAGCGGCCGGGCCCTCACAGTCAGCGGCCGGGCCCTCACAGTCAGCGGCCGGGCCCTCACAGTCAGCGGCCGGGCCCTCACAGTCAGCGGCCGGGCCCTCACAGTCAGCGGCCGGGCCCTCACAGTCAGCGGCCGGGCCCTCACAGTCAGCGGCCGGGCCCTCACAGTCAGCGGCCGGGCCCTCACAGTCAGCATCTTCCCAGTATTAAGTTATACTGAATCTTTTCCAGCAAACTTTTACATCTTTCTCCTCAACCTCTTTTGCTATACCATGCTGTCTACAGATCTGTCTACGATGCATGTACAACATGACAGGTGTCCTTTAAAACTAGGGCTACATGAAGTCAGGTAGTACATGTCAATGTCAATGAGATCGCAGTGTCGCATTTTCCCATGCATCTAATGATTTCTTAAGATGTGGCATTGTTATCTGCAACCTACTAAAATTAAAATGCAAGTGTGTATTACAGTTGCTGGTCTCAAGTAGCACGCAACTTACCTGCCATAGACTTCAATGCAAGTTGCACTAATTTGCAACTTACATGCGACTGGTCAGTGATTTGGCTGTTTTTTTTTTTGGGGGGGGGGTTTTGGGGGGGGGGGGATTTTTCAGCAAAATCGTAACTCTAACAGATTTGTGTAATAGCAAGTCACAGGCAAGTTTCACAAATGTTTTGTTGGCTGCCTGACTTGCCTGTGAAGTTGTCTTGTGACACGTTGCAGTGCTGCCTCAGTCTAAGAGTCATTTAACTTCAGAACTTGTGACCGCAATTAAAAAAAAAAAAAAAAAAAAAAACACAACACCTCATTCTAAATTCCCAATCTCACCTTCGTGGCAGTGGTAACCGGTACACTCTGCAGATTATCCTGGACCTTATTGCTGCTCATAGACTTGGTCCCCCGCTCTCGCTGCCTCTGCCGGCACTCCAAGCAGTTTCGTACAGCTACACAGCAAACTAAAAAAGGTTTAATCAAAATCGACTCACATTTATATCATCATACAACTGACTGGTGAAATAAAATTACAAAGAAAATACATAATTTATATCAGCAGAAGTTATTGTTGAAGTCATTAATGGCCATGTGCTGTACAATGGCTAAACTGGACGGACAGGCCGCACACGGCTCTAAATAGAATGTCTCAACTCAGTCACAAAATAAAGTCATCCCATCAATCAACTGATCACTGCAGGTCTGACTTTGGAAACCCTTAATAATCAGCAATTATAGCCTGAAAAAGCCTACGCTTAGCTATACATTTTCCCTACACTGGTCCAAAGGTGAAATATACAGTAGCATGACATGGCAGCCATTCAATCAAAGATATTGTTGATAAGCAAAAAGGGGTTGTATCAAAAAAAGTATTGTTTAAAACTCTGAGCATGTGAAAAGAATTGTATTTGCAAATTCTAATAGTGTGTGAGTTTGCAAGAACATTACATTTACATCTTTAATAGCGCGTGGAAGGAGTGCAGGACCACCTTTAGTGGTGGATGCACATGCTCAGTACGTTCCTTGCTCTGTCCCCGCTCAGGATGAGAAGTGATCTGAAAGCCAAGAGATACTAATGAGGTAGTGAGAGGAGGACTAAAGCATTGGACAGAGATAGATAGAAAGACCTGAGCTAGAGAGATAGAAAGACCTGAGCTAGAGAGATAGAAAGACCTGAGCTAGAGAGATAGAAAGACCTGAGCTAGAGAGATAGAAAGACCTGAGCTAGAGAGATAGAAAGACCTGAGCTAGAGAGATAGAAAGACCTGAGCTAGAGAGATAGAAAGACCTGAGCTAGAGAGATAGAAAGACCTGAGCTAGAGAGATAGAAAGACCTGAGCTAGAGAGATAGAAAGACCTGAGCTAGAGAGATAGAAAGACCTGAGCTAGAGAGATAGAAAGACCTGAGCTAGAGAGATAGAAAGACCTGAGTTAGAGAGATAGATGGACCTGAGCTAGAGAGACAGATGGACCTGAGCTAGAGAGACAGATGGACCTGAGCTAGAGAGACAGATGGACCTGAGCTAGAGAGACAGATGGACCTGAGCTAGAGAGACAGATGGACCTGAGCTAGAGAGACAGATGGACCTGAGCTAGAGAGACAGATGGACCTGAGCTAGAGAGACAGATGGACCTGAGCTAGAGAGACAGATGGACCTGAGCTAGAGAGACAGATGGACCTGAGCTAGAGAGACAGATGGACCTGAGCTAGAGCGACAGATGGACCTGAGCTAGAGCGACAGATGGACCTGAGCTAGAGAGACAGATGGACCTGAGCTAGAGCGACAGATGGACCTGAGCTAGAGCGACAGATGAACCTGAGCTAGAGAGACAGATGGACCTGAGCTAGACAGATGGACCTGAGCTAGAGCGACAGATGGACCTGAGCTAGAGAGACAGATGGACCTGAGCTAGAGAGATGGACCTGAGCTAGAGAGATGGACCTGAGCTAGAGAGATGGACCTGAGCTAGAGAGATGGACCTGAGCTAGAGAGATGGACCTGAGCTAGAGAGATGGACCTGAGCTAGAGAGATAGACCTGAGCTAGACAGATGGACCTGAGCTAGACAGATGGACCTGAGCTAGACAGATGGACCTGAGCTAGACAGATGTACCTGAGCTAGACAGATGGACCTGAGCTAGACAGATATATAGATAGAAAGATCGGAGCTAGATAGACAGACAGATAGAGACCTGAGCTAGATAGATAGACCTGAGCTAGATAGACCTGAGCTAGAGAGATAGATAGACCTGAGCTAGAGAGATAGATAGACCTGAGCTAGAGAGATAGACCTGAGCTAGATAGATTGACCTGAGCTAGATAGATAGATTGACCTGAGCTAGATAGATAAACCTGAGCTAAATAGATAAACCTGAGCTAAATAGATAAACCTGAGCTAAATAGATAAACCCGAGCTAAATAGATAAACCCGAGCTAAATAGATAAACCCGAGCTAAATAGACAGACCTGAGCTAGAAGATAGGTGGATAGCTAGACAAATAGACAGACAGATATGAACTAGATGGATAGAGAGATGAGATAGACAGAAGGATAAAGTACACAGGAAAGTGATTTTTTTTTTGCACTTATACGGTTAAAATAAAAGTGTGCACTAGTCCAGAGAGTATTTTCTTTGTATCAATACAGAGGTTAAGGCTATGTACCCAGGTATGCTGAAAATTCCTGACTAAAAACCGGACTCCTTCCCAGGAAACGCGCTTTTTTTTGCGCATTTTTTATGCGTTTTTCCAGAGCATCCCCAGTCTCATAGAATATAGTTAGAAATGCTTAAACGCGAAAAAAACGCTTACGTGTGTACACAGCCTAACCCTTTTAATGCCTTTTTGCAGCGATATACTTGGTTCCCAGGCAGGGAATCATGTTCTATCTTGCATATCTGCCCTAGTAGTAAGAACACAACTTTAATGAACGCTTCTGCAGATGTCCAAACAGTCTGCTGTGCACAGACTGGCCGCTGGTGTCCCGACCACAGCGTGACTGCTTCATATCTCTCTCTGAGGCTGTTGGGAAGCCCGCAGCCAGTCCGTGCATTGCTGACTGTGCTGATCAGACGTCTGAATGAGCTTTAAATGTTATTTATATTTCTTTCACATATGTAAAATAGCTTTATTACGGTTTTGAGCTTTGTAATTTTAAAAGTAGAAAATACTAACTGTGCTAATGTTAGTTAAGGTGTCAGGTATGTGAGAAGTTGTTATCGCTGGCGACACAATCATTGTGGAAATAATCTGAGAAGAGGAGCAAAAGCACAAATTGGAAGCACATGTTGGAGAAATTTGCTCAGTAAAATGCAGAAGTGTCTCAGAAAATATCTTATATTTCTTTCTTAACGGCGTATGATTAATCCGGGCGTGTCATGGAAAGAATTGCTGTACATAGGTTTCAATGACAACTGCAGGATCACATCCATGATGAATCTATTTTTCTCCAATTCAGAAGGGTTGGTCTCAAGATAAGTCAAGACTCCGGTAGCCTCCCAATTCTGGCGTTTGTCTGTGTGATAACACTACAGGGTATATTCATACTGATTTTTTTGATGAGCTTTGGAGCAGACGTATGAATCCTGTGAGCTGCGGTGATTCGCCAGTTTCTGAGCCTGAACCAGCAGGTACGCCATGGGTTTTGCATACTCCGGGCAGAGACCCATCAAGTGGATGCAGCCTCGCTCCATATGAACAAGAAAGGGGGCTGTCCAGTGGACGTGG
>NW_027361743.1:42187500-42400000 GCF_039654945.1 Dendrobates tinctorius | reverse complement strand
TATTGACAGTGAGCTGCTAATCAGTGGTGAAGGTGTGGCTATACCAGGATGCACGCAAGCTGTAGTCCTGTAGGGATAATCTCCTGCTGACAAAACATGCAATGTATTGAAACAAGAGCACACAGCCTAATAAGTATCTCTGCCCCTATCTCATGCAGTCCTCAGATTACATAGCAAACACCTGCTGACTAATTCACTTTAACTTCATTCAAATGAATGGAATCAGAGTTTCAATCACAGAAAGTTCGACAACAAAATCTACAATGAGGGAATTTACACTTAAAATGATAGTTAAAAACCTGAAGCTCACAGATATGGGAGAGTAAAAATCTATATGACACAGTGGAACTAAACCATATTCAACTATGCCACATAGGGTCGGACTGGCCCACCAGGACACCAGAGAATTCTCCGGTGGGCCCCGGGGTCTTGTCGGACTCCTAAGCAGGACGTAGAGGGGGTCCGCTGCTTTCAACTGAATGTCGCAATAGGCTGCCGTCCTAGCACAGGCTGGAAGCTAAGGTGTGTGTCACCAGTGATCACTGCATTACCTGTACACTATATACAGAGCTCCTGTGTATAATATCATTGGTGATCACTGTATTACCTGTACACTGACACTATATACAGAGCTCCTGTGTATAATGTCACTGGTGATCACTGCATTACCTGTACACTATATACAGAGCTCCTTTGTATAATGTCACTGGTGATCACTATATTACCTGTACACTGACACTATATACAGAGCTCCTGTGTATAATGTCACTGGTAATCCCTGCATTACCTGTACACTGACACTATATACAGAGCTCCTGTGTATAATGTCACTGGTAATCCCTGCATTACCTGTACACTGACACTATATACAGAGCTCCTGTGTATAATGTCACTGGTAATCCCTGCATTACCTGTACACTGACACTATATACAGAGCTCCTGTGTATAATGTCACTGGTAATCCCTGCATTACCTGTACACTGACACTATATACAGAGCTCCTGTGTATAATGTCACTGGTAATCCCTGCATTACCTGTACACTGACACTATATACAGAGCTCCTGTGTATAATGTCACTGGTAATCCCTGCATTACCTGTACACTGACACTATATACAGAGCTCCTGTGTATAATGTCACTGGTAATCCCTGCATTACCTGTACACTGACACTATATACAGAGCTCCTGTGTATAATGTCACTGGTAATCCCTGCATTACCTGTACACTGACACTATATACAGAGCTCCTGTGTATAATGTTACTGGTGATTCCTGCATGACCTGCACACTATATACAGAGCTCCTGTGTATAATATCTTTGGTGATCACTGTATTACCTGTACACTGACACTATATGCAGAGCTCTTGTGCATACAGTCACTAGTGATCCCTGTATTACCTGTACACTATACACTATAGATAGAGCTCCTGTGTATAATAACACTGGTGATGACTGCATTACCTGTACACTAACACTACACACAAAACTCCTGTGTATAATGTCACCGGTGATCACTGTATTACCTGTACACTGACACTATATACAGAGATCTTGTTATGTCACTGGTGAACCCTGAATTACCTGTACACTGACACTATATATTGAGCTCTTGTTATGTCACTGGTGATCACGGTGTTATCTGTACACTGACACTGTACTGTACAAACCTGTGTGTATTGTCACTGGTGATAACAGTGCTAGCGTTGTGGTTTTTATTAATGATAAGTATTGTAGTATTAGGTCACTATATGGTGGCAATATGTGGTCTGGTCATGGTGTGACGGTATTTCTCCCTTGTATGTGGTGGTAATATGTTGTCTGGTCACAGTGTAGCTTTATTTGTCCCTGCATGTGGTATTATTTGGTCACTATGTGATAATATGTGGTCTGGTCATGGTGTGGTGATATTTGTCCCTGAATGTGGTAATATTCAGTCACTATGTGGCGGAATATGTAGTCCAATCATGGTATGGCAGTATTTCTCTCTTGCATGTGGTATCATTATAACTGCTTTTAACCAAAGAAGCCCTTTAATGCAAACTATCGTAGTTGTGCATCCGAGTTATATGGTGTACGTACAGTAGATGTGCAGGAGCCTCACGTGTCTTACAGTTGATACTTCACTATATCTGGGATAACAGCTAACAGGTACAGTATTTACATATAACTGCAGGGTGGGTCCTTAAGGTCAATTCCTCATGTGGGCCCCAGACACCCCAGTCCAACTCTGATGCCACACTTGACGATTAATTAATTACACAACCCCATACCAGTTGTGTGAACACCGCCTTTAACAGAGTAGTTGGTAGGACACAAAACGTCATATGGCTTCCTCTACAAAGTAATTTTATACTACACGTTCTACACAAAATATTAGATTATGCTATGAATTATTTGCTTCATCACTCATTTACAGATGCTTTTCTCTCTCTATATAATTTCAGAAATCTGCAGGTTTCCTGTCCGCTAAGAGCATGGCACTAAGGGAATTAACTGAATGCTGCCTAGTAGTATTAAGCGGTCACTAGACCACACGCTGAAGAGTGAAACACGTATAAGGGAAACACTAACGGTACCTTAATATGCTTGGATAAAAATGATGTGCCTGCACCTTCAGCTAATATGGTATCCAAGTACAGTAATAGTGAGATATAATATAAGAATACTTCCAGACTAGTTAAGTTATTTGCATGGTGCTGTCTATAGAGTTAATAAATGCTTAATGGGAATCTGCAAACAGGATTTCACATCCCTAACTATTTATACGCATGTGTAACCCTTTCAAAGACAAGTCCAGCAATACCTTTACATAACCAGGCTGTTCCTGCGTTACTGAGAAATCAGTGTTTGGATTGATATCTTTATGAGGCTGAAGAACTATAGTTGCTCTGAAGCCTCTGTCACTCCAGCTCTATTCTGCACCCAGGCCCGCCTCCCACTGCTTGACTGACAGCTTCTTTGCCTGAATCCACAAGGTATACAGTCTGCTGAGGAGGTGGGACTAGGTGGGTAATAGAGCTGGAGTAACAAAGGATTAACGTCTACAGCCTCATTTGCATGTCAGATCTAATGCTGATTTCTCAATAATGGAAGAAAGACCGAGCCATGTAAAGGTATTGCTGGACTTGTCTGTGAAAGAGCTACATTAACAGGTATATAGTTTGGAGTGTGAAATTCTGCTGATAGATTCCCTTTAAAGCCCCCACATGATCATTCCATAGACTCCTATCAATCTAGGGCTCTGAAATAGTTGCCTATTTAAAAATGGAAAATAAATGGGAAAAAATCAGTAGCTAATGATCACTAATGATCTATTGTAATTCAGGTAAGTACCGTCAGCTCAGTCACAGCTTTATCATGAGGGAAATGTCAACTTTTCTGCTATTTTTCTTTTTATATCATCCATCAATGACCTTAAAGGGAATCTGTCACCCCTTTTTTGAGATATCATATAATGATATCATTCAATTGTGTGTCACATAAGGATTCTCTTAGTACTTTTGCTTCCCCCTGACCGCGCACCTTTCATGCATAAATACCTTGTTTATATCGGTTCAGATGTATGTAAACTGCCACGGTCCGGTCCGATGGGCGGGGCTTATTCAACTGCTCCCCCCTCCCTGTCTTGCTCTACACAAGAAGAAATGCGTAGAGCAAGACAGGGAGGGGGAAGCAGGTGAATAAGCCCCGCCCAGCGGACCGGACAGCGGCAGTTTACATACATCTGAACCGATATAAAAAAGATATTTATGCATGAAAGGTGCGGGGTCAGGGGGAAGCAAAAGTACTAAGAGAATCCTTATGTGACACAATTGAATGATATCATTATATGATATCTCAAAAAAGGGGTGACAGATTCCCTTTAAACACTGTTCCAATCTGTACTACAGGGTGGGCCATTTATATGGATACACCTAAATAAAATGGGAATGGTTGGTGATATCAACTTCCTGTTTGTGGCACATTAGTATATGGGAGGGGGGAAACTTTTCGAGATGGGTGGTGACCATGGCGGCCATTTGGAAGTTGGCCATTTTGGATCCAACTTTATTTTTTCCAGTGGGAAGAGGGTCATGTGACATCAAACTTTTTGAGAATTTCACAAGAAAAACAATGGTGTGCTTGGTTTTAACGTAACTTTATTCTTTCATGAGTTATTTACAAGTTTATGACCACTTATAAAATGTGTTTAAAGTGCTGCCCATTGTGTTGGATTGTTAAGGCCCTTTTACATTTAGCGATGCACCAGCGATCCGACCAGCCATCCGACCCAGTCAGGATCGCTGGTGCATCGCTAAATGATCGCTAGTGAGCTGTCACACAGGCAGATCTCACAGCGATGCAGCAGCGACGCAGCGCACGATACTCACCTTTCACACACGGCGATCCTGACGTCCTCCCGCCCGCCTCCACGCGTCGCTCTTCGTCACAGCAGGAAGCCCCAGCAGGAAGCTGACGACGAGAAATGGAGCCGGACATTCTCGCGCGATCAGCGATGGACAGCGGGGGAGTCGGTCGGAGGCAAGTATCACACATAGCGATATCGCTATAACGTCACGAAATCGGTGACGTTATAGCGATATCGCTAGCGATATCGTAATGTGTAAAACCCCCTTTAATGCAACCCTCTTCTCCCACTCTTGACAAACTGATAGCAACACCGCAGAAGAAATGCTTGTCTAAGGGGGTCCGATTCCTTGTAGGAATGCTCGGACCTGACACCCACAATGTGGTGGTGCACCATCTTGCTGGAAAAACTCAGGGAACGTGCCATCTTCAGTGCATAAAGAGGGCAACACATCATCATGTAGCAATTTCAGATATCCTGTGGCATTGAGACTTCCATTGATGAAGAATGGCCCCACTATCTTTGTACCCCATATACCACACCATACCATCAATTAGGGGTGTCAGGTCCGAGCATTCCTACATGAACAGTTTCCTGGAAAGTGGATTGGTTGTCGTGGGCCAGCTGAATGGCTACCAAGGTCTCCCGATCTGACCCCTAGACTTTTATCTTTGGGGTCATCTGAAGACAATTGTCTATGCTGTGAAGATACAAGATGTGCAGCATCTGAAACAACGGATAGTGGAACCCTGTGCTAGCATTTCTTCTGCGGTGTTGCCATCAGTGTGTCAAGAGTGGGAGAAGAGGGTTGCATTGACAATCCAACACAATGGGCAGCACTTTGAACACATTTTATAAGTGGTCATAAACGTGTAAATAACTCATTGTTTTTCTTGTGAAATTCTCAATAAGTTTGATGTGTCACATGACCACCTTCCCATTGGAAAAAATAAAGTTGGATCCAAAATGGCCATCATGGTCACCACCCATCTCGAAAAGTTTCCCCCTCCCATAAACTAATGTGCCACAAACAGGAAGTTGATATCACCTACCATTCCCATTTTATTTAGGTGTATCCATATAAATGGCCCACCCTGTATAATTCTGTAACCCAATAACTGTTTATCAATGGGTATTACCACCACAAAATAAAATATATTACATGTAGAAATGGGGGATAAAAATCAATGCAACTGAAAAAGTGGTGTCCTTTTAATTTCTAATATTGGGAAATACTAACTAACATGGTTAAAAAAATTGCAATTAGCACAAAATCTGCATGGAAATAGGACATTAGACACATTGGTCTCTAGTTCTTTTCCAACACTGGAACATGTATAATTATATTTAACGAGGACGTGTCACATAGCTGATCACACGAATACCTTGCTCTCACTGGTAACAGTGGAGAATCCTGCCAGTGTGCGAGGCACGCGCTGCTAGGATTCAAATGTGTGCAATCGCATGGTCTGACTGCAGACTTTCATCAGAAGCGTGGACAAACCCTTTAAGACATTGACAAGATTTTCCAGATAAGGACACTACAATCAATGCAGAGGACAATGAAAATATTCACTTAGTTTCAGACTTTGTGACTCATTATTGCGCTGAGCCAGCTGTCTGTCAGGGCTGTAGTTACAGTTGTCGCTCACTATGTATTCAGCTGTGACTGTAGCCGCACGGGCCAACCCCTATGACTGAAAGCCCGAGGCTGTCGGGAGGTTTACAATGAATGGCAAACTTTCATCTAGCACCGCAGCCTGCCAAATACAAAGTGTAATATTTATACTGTTAGGATACAGCTCTGCTAGCCGGTTCAAGCAGTCGGAAATTGGCATACTTGCGATCATGTGCCGACAAGCTTCTCTCAACATAGAAGCATACTTGCGGTCAAGCGACAACAACTCATATCGGCTAGCAGAGCCATATCCTTGCAGAGTTAGTGCACACACTGTTAATGTTCTGGAATTCATACTCGATGTTCGCCCCAAATAGAAAATCAAGTTTTATGTTAAATATATATATATTTTTTTTTAAAGCTTGGAAAACTTAATGATATGAAGAATAAAAAAAATATTGAAAATTATTGCCTCCTTTTCCCAGTGCTAACCTTGATGTCACACTTCTAGGCATTTTAATGCCAACTCAAGCAAGTGCATGCTGCCTGAGTGTTCAGGTTAGGCTAGTTTCACACTAGCGTTTGAGCGCAGCGACGGCCTGCGCACGGCCGCCGCTAAGCCCCGCCCCCGCCGGTAGCTCCGCCCACCGGCGCATGACGCTGCATGCGCCCTGCGTCCCCTATCTTTATCACAGGGGCGCAGGCCGTGCGCAGTATGCGTTTGGCGGCGCATGCGCCTTTTTGACGGTGCGCCGACGCAACCAAACTGCAGCAGGTTTCGTCTGGCGCAGGTCGGCGCACCGTCAAAAGGACGCATGCGCCGCCAAACGCATACTGCGCACGGCCTGCGCCCCCTGTGTTAGGCTAGTTTCACACTAGCGTTTTGGAGCGTAGCGACGGCCTGCGCACGGCCGCCGCTAAGCCCCGCCCCTGCCGCGCCCCACCGGTAGCTCCGCCCACTGACGCATGACGTTGCATGCGCCCTGCATCCCCTATCTTTATCACAGGGGGCGCAGGCCGTGCGCAGTATGCGTTTGGCGGCGCATGCGCCTTTTTGAGGGTGCGCCGACGCAACCAAAATGCAGCAGGTTGCGTTAGGCGCAGGTCGGCGCACCGTCAAAAGGACGCATGCGCCGCCAAACGCATAATGCGCACGGCCTGTGCCCCCGGTGATAAATATAGGGGACGCAGGGCGCATGCAGAGTCATGCGCCGGTGGGCGGAGCTACCGGCGGGGCGGGGCTTAACGGCGGCCGTGCACAGGCCGTCGCTGCGCTCCAAAACGCTAGTGTGAAACTATAAAGATAGGGGATGCAGGGAGCATGCAGCGTCATACGCCGGTGGGCGGAGCTACCAGCGTGGGCGCGGCAGGGGGCGGGGCTTAGCGGCGGCCGTGCGCAGGCCGTCGCTGCGCTCAAACGCTAGTGTAAAACTAGCCTTATTCAGATTTTAATACACTGCCACCACATGCTGACACCCTATCAAGCCTCCAGACAAGCCGAGCTCTGGGACAGTCTACATCTAGGTGCAAGCCTGCCAATTCAACTCTGATATTCTTAGGGTATGTGCACACGCTGCGGATCCGCAGCGGATTTGGCCCTGCGGGTCCGCAGCAGATTCTGCTGCGTTGTACAGTACCTTTATTTCCTATGGGAAAAAAAACGCAGTGCACATGCTGCGGATTTGCTGCGGGTTACAATCCGCAACATGTCAATTCTTTGTGCGGTTTCCGCTGCGGTTTCACACCTTATCATTATGAGGTGTGAAACCGCAGGGCAAAACCGCAGGCTAGTCCGCAGAAAAACCGCAGGACTTTTGTCCTGCGGATTTCTCAAAAAAATCCACACAACCGAAAAACTACGTCGGTACATAGCCTTAGGTGTTATCCACACACTCGGCTCTGCTACCACAAGTTGCATATTGCCAATCTGGTTCCAAGGTCCTGTCTGCTCTGCTACATCAAGATGTTGGTCTGTTAAGCCACAGTATTATCTGCTATTCCAGATCTGCATTTCCTAGGTGCCATTCTGCAAACTGATCTCCATGCCATCTAACCTATCCAGCTCTTCTGGTCTTCGCCTTTCCATGTATCATCTGGCATATAAAACCCTGTTTTGTGTGCTGTCCTGTCCATCATATCCAAATCTATTGTTCTACATGACGTCTCACCCACCCAACTCCGCTACATCAACGCCTCCTCGCCCTGACCTACAGCTTAGTGACTCTCCCTCATTAGAAGACCAATAACATACTCTTAGTTACCAGTGTAAAAATTGAAGGTGTTCTACTTTATTTTTATATATAGACTGATATGGCAAATTGAAAAAAAAAAAAGGAATAAAAATTAAAAAAAAAAAAAAAAAATAATAGAAAAATTAAGCTGAAAACCCAGATTAAACACCAGGCCATTTTCTGCTGCCACATTCCTTTTATTACTACGGTCCTCATGCTCCATGGTGGCTGCATCCATTGGACTCAGGTAACAGGTGATGGAAAGGCTCGGCACAGACTGAGAGCATCTGCAAAACATCTATTTTATGGTTTATTTTCCTGAATGCATCTATTCGCCTTCTGAAACGCTGATTTACATACACCTAAGGCTCAGAGTCAGAGCACAAAACACTCAATAATATATACCTTCTTTTAAAGATGAGTAACCATGAAAAGTAAAATCTCAAAAGAGGGGGATGCAAGACAAGCGAGCGCTCTCCGCACACGGATGCCTGCTGATTTTGGTATGTTGGGCCTCACTAACACAGATCTCCAGTTTCTGACACTACGTACTGAATACCATGGGGGACAGATTGCTGAAAAATATATTATCTGTCATGTCACTGGCGATCTGCCACATTGAGGGAAAATCATTTACAATATGGCTCAGAATGATGTCACTTTCCTTCTCCTTGTAGAAAGATACGTTATCCACTGTTGTGAGAAGATATAGATGTGCGAATTGACAAGTGCACACTATATACATTATATATACACTCCTACGTCACTGCGTGTATTCATATTCGCCATATGCAATGCAAAATAGAAGGATTAATGGAGTAGGCCAGCCCTGGTCTAAATAAATACCATAAAGCTGGAATAGTACATGCAGTTTTGTGAGACAAAGACAAAGCAACTAGTAGATCCAGTAAGGAAAAGTCCTTACTCTATATTACTCCATTTTCCTTAATCCATTTCTGCCTTTGGCTAAAAATACAGTATGTGTGCTTCCAGTCTTAAAATAAATCAGTCACCAAGTTTTTACACCCCATCTCAGAGCAGTATGATGTAGGTGCAGAGACCCTGATTCCAGTGATGTGTCACTTACTAGGCTGTTTGCTGCAGTTTTGATAAAATCCCTGTTTTATCTGTTGCAGATCTAGCACTGCTCTGAATGCTGAGCTCTGCATAACCCCGCCCCCACCGAGTGGCAGCTTTCTATGTACACTGTGCATAGGGAGAAAGCTGCCAATCAGTGGTGAGGACGAGGTAATACATGCATATGCTTGACAGGGTTACTAGCCCTCAAGTGATAAGATCAGTGATTTGTCAGAAGTTCATTATCAAAACTACAGCAAGCAGCCCAGTAAGTGATACATCGCTGGAATCAGGTTCTCTGGCCCTACATTAAGCTGCTCTCAGATTAGGTGGCATAAACCTGGTGACAGAATCCTTTTCTTATCACATGAGTAGGGATCTTATCTCTGGAACCTCCATATATGCAAAAATTTGGGAGTCATGATAGCCTCAAAGACACAATTTTCATTGTATTGTCTCTGTACACAGCCAAAAAGATGTGAGTGCAGTAATTCTACACAACACAGGGGTTTTCTGATCTCCTCGCTCTCATATGATGCGATAAAATGACTAAATTAATGAAGATTACTTAAAAGAGTAATATTGTCAGTGGATTCATTCTGTCCCAACCACAAGCAGCATGAATCTGAGCCTTCGATGACATCCAGGTATATGTTTTACAGGAAATGCGCCTCTGTGTCACAGAAAATATAGCTTGAGGATTAGGCTGGGGACCAAAGCCACAGAAAAGTCAAGTCCGGCTTGACCCCGGCCGCCTTCTCCCAGCGCTGCTTCAGATGATTGACAGGTCTCTCCCCATGTGTATACAGAGAGAGGCTGGTCAGTCACCTGCAGGGGCGCTGGGAAGAGGCGGCCGGGGCAGAGCCGGACAAGACTCCTCTATGGCTATAGTCCCCAGCGGGAGATTTAAGGTATGTTTATTCTGAAGCACAGGAGTGTTTCACACATGTAAGATGAATAAGATGACAGGTTTTCTTTAAAAGGAAACCATCACCGGGACAAACGCCATTTACTTGCAGATGTAGGGTAAATATGCAGGCAAATAGAGTTAGGCTCGGTTCACACGTTGCGTTTTTGTGGCGTTTTTTCCGCAGGCAAAACCTGCTCTCTTGGTAGTAAAGAAGCTGCTTACAAAAAGCTGGTTTTGCTGTGTTTTTATGGTCTCTTGTAAAAGCTGATAAAGCTTAGTGCCCCCTCCCCCCCCCCAAAAAAAAAAAAAAAGTCATGATGCAACTTCCTTAAGGTTTTTTACCCAAAACTGATGCATTTTTTGCACTTACCCATTACTTTGTATGGGTGAAAAAAGCTGCAAAAACGCTGAAAGAAGCGACATTCTGCAGCTTGCAAAAACACAACAGTTTTCCAAATCTGTCAGGAAAAAAAAAACAATGTGTGTGCAGGAGATTTTAGAAATCTCAGACTTTGCTGGTGCTGTAAAAGTTAATATTGGCATTTAAAAAACGCAGCAAAAACGCAACAAGTGAGCATAGCCTTACACTGCTGCCTTACTGCATGTGATGAGACTGGGGGGATTTAGCTTACTTCATCGGGGTGTGGACAGAACGGCTATGATTACCACTCAGAGCACCGCTCACTATACTGTGAGAGGCGAATGTCCGCACACCCCCACACGGATTCACAGCTCGCTCTGCACAGATACACTGTAATAAAAGTGCTGGGGCGTGGGTACATTCACCACTCACAGTATAGTGAGCGGTGCTCTGAGTGGTGACTGCAGGTAAATAAGTGTTTTCCGAGGTGACAGGCTCCTTTTAAAGATACTGTCTGTTTATCTGTGCTTTTGTGGTGTATTTTCCTTATAGGCTTCTATGGGGAGCCTGAAAAAATGTAACTGCGCTTTTAAGAGCAGAATTCCAGCATTTCTGTACTAAAAAGGCATCTAATCTGCACCAAAACCACATGGCAAAAGGGAAAGCATAAAAAAGAGCAAAAAAAGCAATAGTTACAGCAGATTATTATTGCAAATTTTGGTGCGGAAATAAATCAGCAGCATTTTTTCATGTGGGAACATTCCTTCTGGCACTACAGCAGCCATGTAAATGATTTTTTTCTTTGATATCCCATCCAAATGCTGAGAAAATCCACAGCTAATTTGACCAACATTGTGGATTTCACATTTGTAGAATGTTTGTTTATTTTACAAACTTCACCCAATTTAATAATCAAGGCGACATCCACAGTGAATCTGCAGCAAGGCGCTATCTACAGTACATGCATGCAGACTTCCACAGTGAATCTGCAGCAAGGCGCTATCTACAGTACATGCATGCAGACTTCCACAGTGAATCTGCAGCAAGGCGCTATCTACAGTACTTGCATGCAGACTTCCACAGTGAATCTGCAGCAAGGCGCTATCTACAGTACATGCATGCAGACTTCCACAGTGAATCTGCAGCAAGGCGCCATCTACAGTACATGCAGGCAGACTTCCACAGTGAATCTGCAGCAAGGCGCTATCTACAGTACATGCATGCAGACTTCTACAAGGAATTTTTCTGAAAATTCATGGCGATAAGATGCTAATTACATCCCTTGTGGACATATCAATAGAGGGATTCAGCCCTGTGGCATTAAGCTCAGGACCACTATTCAGAGGCACCAAGTTATGAAGAAGTTGTTGACAAACCTGACAAACTAAGGACTGACGTGTGGACATGATCGATATACAAGTATCTGAGGTGATCAATGTCATCCTTCCATCACTACACATCTGATCACAAATTAGCAATGAAATGGGCACACAGAAAAAAATCACTCTGGGAAAAAAAAACCTCTTAAAGGGGCAATTTAGTCATATGTGAAAAAAAGATAACTGAATTTTAAATTGGCAATTGTCAAGATTTCCGCTTACTGTAGCTAAACGAAAATCATACAGTATTGGCGTGCAAAGTGAAAAAAATCAATGCTTTTCTCACCTTGCCCATACAGCTGGGGTATGTTCACACTGAGCTTTTGGGTGCAGAGTCTGCTTTAAAATCCACAAAAAAAACAACACTTTAAAATACTCTGAATTGATTTCAATAGGAAAAACACATCTACATTGTGGTTTTGCTCTCCAGCTTGAAAAATAAACGTGTCAATTATTGAGGCATTTCTATGGGATAAAAAAGCTCCAAATTCAGCCACTAAATTAAAAAGACTATGGTAAATAAATACTAATATATATATATATATATACACTCACTGGCCACTTTATTAGGTACACCTGTCCAACTGTGTGTTAAGACTTAATTTCTAATCAGCCAATCACATGGCGGCAACTCAGTGCATTTAGGCATGTAGACATGGTCAAGACAATCTCCTGCAGTTCAAACCGAGCATCAGTATGGGGAAGAAAGGTGATTTGAGTGCCTTTGAACGTGGCATGATTGTTGGTGCCAGAAGGGCTGGTCTGAGAATTTCAGAAACTGCTGATCTACTGGGATTTTCACGCACAACCATCTCTAGGGTTTACAGAGAATGGTCCGAAAAAGAAAAAAAATCCAGTGAGCGGCAGTTCTGAGCCCGGAAATGCCATGTTGATGCCAGAGGTCAGAGGAGAATGGGCAGACTGGTTCGAGCTGATAGAAAGGCAACAGTGACTCAAATTGCCACCCGTTACAACCAAGGTAGGCAGAAGAGCATCTCTGAACGCACAGTGCGTCGAACTTTGAGGCAGATGGGCTACAGCAGCAGAAGACCACACTGGGTACCACTCCTCTCAGCTAAGAACAGGAAACTGAGGCTACAATTTGCACAAGCTCATCGAAATTGGACAGTAGAAGATTGGAAAAACGTTGCCTGGTCTGATGAGTCTCGATTTCTGCTGCGACATTCGGATGGTAGGGTCAGAATTTGGCGTAAACAACATGAAAGCATGGATCCATCCTGCCTTGTATCAACGGTTCAGGCTGGTGGTGGTGGTGTCATGGTGTGGGGAATTTTTTCTGGGCACTCTTTGGGCCCCTTGGTACCAATTGAGCATCGTTGCAACGCCACAGCCTACCTGAGTATTGTTGCTGACCATGTCCATCCCTTTATGATCACAATGTACCCAACATCTGATGGCTACTTTCAGCAGGATAATGCGCCATGTCATAAAGCTCGAATCATCTCAGATTGGTTTCTTGAACGAACATGACAATGAGTTTACTGTACTCAAATGGCCTCCTCAGTCACCAGATCTCAATCCAATAGAGCATCTTTGGGATGTGGTGGAACGGGAGATTCGCATCAGGGATGTGCAGCCGACAAATCTGCGCCAACTGTGTGATGCCATCATGTCAATATGGTCCAAAATCTCTGAGGAATGCTTCCAGCACCTTGTTGAATCTCTGCCACGAAGAATTGAGGCAGTTCTGAAGGCAAAAGGGGGTCCAACCCCTTACTAGCATGGTGTACCTAATAAAGTGGCCAGTGAGTGTATATATATATATATATATATATATCTATATCTCGTACCAATACGTCATAGGTCATAAAGGGGTTTAAACTTGGGTGAATCCGTTGAGTTTTTCAAGTTTTTCATGCTGAAGCATATTTGCTTCTTTTTTTGTGTCATTTCCAGTGCATTCTACCCATCGGTTTCGGCCGATTGGTTTTTGGAGTCTTTTTTCATGGTTTCTGTGACATCTTTTGCATTGTAATTTTCCAGTGTGTGTGTGGTTTTTTTTTTTTTTCACTCAATTAAATGACAAAGAAACTGCTAATGTTTTTCTAAGCGAAAACAACATCAACACTCTACCAAGCGGAAAATGCCAAAAAACATGACGGATGGCCGTGACACTTATTTTTACCACTTGCCATTTTTAGAAACCTGAAACGGTTCAGAGACATTCAAAAGCCTGAACATATGCACAGCAAGTTGTTTTTATATAAATTGTTTCTACGTTCATTCTTCTTTAGCTTTTTTTTTTTGTTTGTTTTTTTGAGGCGTGTCCGTGGTGGAATCCATGAAGGTTATACGCATGGCATCTTTTGAGCAGCTTCCGCCTGAAAGCGCACCATAATAGCACCTCCATAAAATGAACACAGTGTTGGACTGGGGTGCCAATAGCCCACCAGTAACATCAACTCCAGGGCCCACTTTTCAGCCACCTGCAAATATGATTTTATCCTCAGTCACAAATTGAATATAAAAGATGCTGCATTGTGCCATGTGCTGCTCATATAAGAAGGTGCTGGCCCACTCCTGCACATGGGCCCACCGGAGGATTCTCCTGTCCTGCAGTGGGCCAGTCCAAACCTGGATGAACATAACACACAGCAATGTCAACGTGACAAAAATGCTGGTGAAGTTGCTTAAGTAAAACGTCCGCCGGCGTTTTACTGAAGCAGCTTTACCTGGGAAAACTGGGCTGGGGTGCCGGGGTCTAAAATATATTCTGCGCGTTTTCTAGTTATTCAAATAACATTTTATATGGATTTTGGATCAGAATCTGAAAAATAGAAAAATCTACCATGTGAACATATACCAAAGTATTTCACAGCTTATGACGTTAGATATGACCCATCTAGTCGAAGAGAAAATAGAGCAAAACTGCTTTGTTGCTGTGATTAAACCACTGACAGACAGGAACACATTGTTAACAAGCCCATCAGCTGTGTGAGAGCAAGAGAGCGTTCACACACAGCAAGCGGAGGTCTTTAACACCCAACATATACAAGATCCAGGTAATTCTTTTATTATGCCATAGTTATGCTTTATTCACATGTGACTGGAGATTCCCTTTAATGTTCCCTTCTGGTATGAATTTCACAAATGACATGTGCATTAAAAATCAAAGACGACAAATATATATTTTTTTTTATACACACATGCGCCAGAGTTCAATAAAAAAAAAAAAATAAAAAAAACATGTAGTATTGCCAAGTCAAAGAAGACACAACATATAATGGGAAGGGGATTAGGGGGTTAATGAAAAATAATAAAAAAGGAAACTTACATCAGATATACTAACCTTAGAACCCTGGACATGAAATAGACACACAGAAAACAGACCACAACAGTACAAGAAAAAGAAAGGCATTAAAATCGAAACAAAAAAATTCAATGTGAAATCAAATGCATTATTACATAGTTAAAAAAACAGCAGGTAAAGAAATTAAAGGTAATAAATCAATAGAAATGGCTAATGTTATAATAATCTTTTGCAAAAAATAATTTAAAAAATAGTATCTAATTTAAAGAAAATATTCAGAAATTAGATTTTTCTAGTAATATAACACGAAAAATTAACTCAGCACCAACACACAGTAAAGTGAACTGTATTCTGTGGCTGGCCACTAGATGGCGACATTGTACTTACAGTCGGCGATGTGGCTGCAGACAACAATGGCAGGATCCCTCCGCAGGCGATGATGATGTTGTCGACCATTTGGGATATCAGGTGTATGGTGTTGTGAACAAAGATAATGTTTTCGTTGCTATTGACGAAGTCCATGACAGATTTTGTTGAATGGCTGAGGAACAAAGAATTGTCATTAGATGGCACATCTGGAAAAAGCAATCTGCATACATATTCAGCTTATGTTCTAGTGAGATATGGAAATGATTTATAGAACAGTTTCATAAAAGCAGACATCACTGCCAGGCAGAGGCATTGAAAGCCCAGCGGGAACAGAGTTTAGAAACGAGAAAATTGATGCAGAACAACTCAAATCGGTTACAAATTTCCCCAAAATGCTAGATTTGATCAAGTAGTATGGTGAATAGTCATATGCCATTTTGTTAGTCTTTAGAGGACTAGGAAAGGATTAAAATATGGTGCGTACACTCCTGTGTCCAGACTCTGCAGCTCTCTTGCAGACCCTCACTTGCTTAGGATTCAAGTAGTCACTTGTTGCATCTTTCATCCCTTCCTTCCCACATTAGGTGACTTACACTCACTGGCCACTTTATTAGGTACACCATGCTAGTAAGGGGTTGGACCCCCTTTTGCCTTCAGAACTGCCTCAATTCTTCGTGGCAGAGATTCAACAAGGTGCTGGAAGCATTCCTCAGAGATTTTGGACCATATTGACATGATGGCATCACACAGTTGGCGCAGATTTGTCGGCTGCACATCCCTGATGCGAATCTCCCGTTCCACCACATCCCAAAGATGCTCTATTGGATTGAGATCTGGTGACTGAGGAGGCCATTTGAGTACAGTAAACTCATTGTCATGTTCAAGAAACCAATCTGAGATGATTCGAGCTTTATGACATGGCGCATTATCCTGCTGAAAGTAGCCATCAGATGTTGGGTACATTGTGGTCATAAAGGGATGGACATGGTCAGCAACAATACTCAGGTAGGCTGTGGCGTTGCAACGATGCTCAATTGGTACCAAGGGGCCCAAAGAGTGCCCAGAAAAAATTCCCCACACCATGACACCACCACCACCAGCCTGAACCGTTGATACAAGGCAGGATGGATCCATGCTTTCATGTTGTTTACGCCAAATTCTGACCCTACCATCCGAATGTCGCAGCAGAAATCGAGACTCATCAGACCAGGCAACGTTTTTCCAATCTTCTACTGTCCAATTTCGATGAGCTTGTGCAAATTGTAGCCTCAGTTTCCTGTTCTTAGCTGAGAGGAGTGGTACCCAGTGTGGTCTTCTGCTGCTGTAGCCCATCTGCCTCAAAGTTCGACGCACTGTGCGTTCAGAGATGCTCTTCTGCCTACCTTGGTTGTAACGGGTGGCAATTTGAGTCACTGTTGCCTTTCTATCAGCTCGAACCAGTCTGCCCATTCTCCTCTGACCTCTGGCATCAACATGGCATTTCCGGCCACAGAACTGCCGCTCACTGGATTTTTTTTCTTTTTCGGACCATTCTCTGTAAACCCTAGAGATGGTTGTGCGTGAAAATCCCAGTAGATCAGCAGTTTCTGAAATTCTCAGACCAGCCCTTCTGGCACCAACAATCATGCCACGTTCAAAGGCACTCAAATCACCTTTCTTCCCCATACTGATGCTCGGTTTGAACTGCAGGAGATTGTCTTGACCATGTCTACAAGCCTAAATGCACTGAGTTGCCGCCATGTGATTGGCTGATTAGAAATTAAGTCTTAACACACAGTTGGACAGGTGTACCTAATAAAGTGGCCAGTGAGTGTACATCACTGAGGTGTCCCACATGGACTCATAAGACCCTACTTAGCATCGTAACAGCCCATGCCAAGATCCACCCCATGACCCATCCCATCCCAAGACCTGACCCAAGCCCCGCATCAAGCCAAGACCCACGTGCCATGCACCCAGCCAGACACCCCAAGCCAAGATGCACGTGCGATGCACCCAGCCAAGCCCGACACCCCAAGCCAAGACCCACATGCCATGCGCCCAGCCAAGACTGACATCCCAAGTCAAGACACACGTGCCCAGCCAAGACTGACACCCCAAGCCAAGATGCACGTGCCATGTGCCCAGCCAAGATCGACACCTCAAACCAAGACCCACGCGCCAAGCCAAGAAGTGGAAGTAGAACCAGTGAGCATAATATTTGAACATTTTTTAAAGTCACCCTGGCCCTCCAGTTATAACACCTTGGAGACTAGAGAATTATCAGGGTATAATAAACATCTTTTCGGAGCAGATTTGAGCAAATCTGACAGAAACCAGTTTTGGGAGATTCATTCTTCTCAGACATCTTTATGGTTAGTAGGATGACGATCCATTACAGTTGATGTACAACACATTTTTTAGGGTACCCACAGGACAATCTTTAAAGGGAATCTGTCATCAGCATTTAACACCCCAAACTAATTATATGCACATGTAACCCTTTTAAAGACAAATCCAGCAAAACCTTTACATGGCCAGTCCGTTCCTCTGTTACTGATAAATCAGTGCTTGAGTTCATATGGAAATGAGGCTGAAGGACTATGCTTGATCTGAAGCCTCTGTCACTCCAGCTCTATTCCCTGCCCAGCGCCTCCTCCTGCTTGACTGACCGCCTCCATCCAGAGTGACTTCAGGCAAAAAAATAGTGAGTCACGCAGGTAGGAGTGGTGGTGCTAGATGGGGAATAGACAGAGGCTTCAGAGCAACAATTAGTTCTTCAGCCTCATTTGCACATGAATTCAAACACGGATTGCTCGGTAACAGAGGAATGGACTGGCCATGTAAAGCTATTGCTGGACTTGTCTTTGAAAGAGCTACATACAAATAGTTTGGGGAGTGAAATCCTGCTTTCTGTAAGTACCTTGAAGGGAACCAGTCACCAGAAAAAAAATGCTATTCACCTGAAGTTATAGGGTTAATCTGCAGGCTAATAGTATTATTCTGCAGGCCAGCGCCGTCATTTAGCTGAACATGATTCCCTACATAAAGCCTAAAAATGTCATAACAAGACATTTGCATGGTAAACTCATGGTCAGGCTACAACTTACCCCTTATGTCAGTAAGACGTCCCCCTCTGTAAAACTTTTATTACTTTATATTTTAAGAAAAAGATGGACCCTGTGTAATAAAAAAACATTACCTTCTCCAAACATGGACATCAGTCTCTAAAGCAAAGAGCAGATCTGTTAGCAATCGCTGATGCATTGGGGACCACTTGAACTCTGGAATACGGAACATTGTGGTTCGGGGTCCGGGGCTGAACTGGCGCCGCTGCTCCTCGGTCATTGGCATGCCACGGAATCCCAAATCCACACGTAAGTCTCGTTCCTGCTGACTGACAGATCGACCCTGAATGGCCTAGGAAACAAAAAATTATTAATTTCATTTTATTCTTTTAATAATTTTATATTACGGTACATATTTATTTTATATGACATCAAGGAGAATTTTTTTTTCCAGATCTTCTGAAGATTTGCATTGCCAATAGATTTTTATAAATCCACCCATAATATTGCAGTTCTACATTTTCTTTTGTATATGACATAATTAAAACAGGTATTCATTGAATGTAACAAAAGATGATGCTGGGGGAGTGAAGGAAGCATGTCAGGTTGACTTTCAATGCCCAATTCGGCTGCTCTACCAGGAGATAAGCCATTGCCAAAAATGTCTGATGGTGGCCTAATCTAGTCTCCTGGGATTGCAAACATACGTATGCTCAGCCTGAAGTGTGAACAGCCCCATAGACTATATTAGGTACAAGTGCTATCCGTGAGAAACACAGAGAGAACTACAGTCATGGCCAAAAGTTTTGAGAATGACACAAATATTAATTTTTACAAAGTCTACTGCTTCATTTTTTCTAATGGCAATTTGCATATACTCCAGAATGTTATAAAGAGTGATCAGCTTAACAGCAATTACTTGCAAAGTCAATATTTGCCTAGAAAATGAACTTTATCCCCCAAAACACATTTCAACATCATTGCAGCCCTGCCTTAAAAAGACCAGCTAACATCGTTTCAGTGATTGCTCCATTAACACAGGTGTGAGTGTTGATGAGGACAGGACTGGAGATCAATCTGTCATGATTAAGTAAGAATGACACCACTGGACACTTTAAAAGGAGGCTGGTGCTTGGCATCATTGTTTCTCTTCTGTTAACCATGGTTATCTCTAAAGAAACACGTGCAGTCATCATTGCACTGCACAAAAATGGCCTAACAGGGAAGAGTATCGCAGTTAGAAAGATTGCACCTCAGTCAACAATCTATCGCATCATCAAGAACTTCAAGGAGAGAGGTTCCCTTGTTGCCAAAAAGGCTCCAGGGCGCCCAAGAAAGACCAGCAAGCGCCAGGACCGTCTCTTAAAAGTGTTTCAGCTGCGGGATCGGGCTACCAGCAGTGCAGAGCTTGCTCAGGAATGGCAGCAGGAAGGTGTGAGTGCATCTGCACGCACTGTGAGGCGGAGACTCTTGGAGCAAGGCCTGGTCTCAAGGAGGGCAGCAAAGAAGCCACTTCTCTCCAGGAAAAACATCATGGACAGACTGATATTCTGCAAGAGGTACAGGGAGTGGACTGCTGAGGACTGGGGTAAAGTCATTTTCTCTGATGAATCCCCTTTTCGATTGTTTGGGACATCTGGAAAACGGCTTATTCGGAGAAGACCAGGTGAGCGCTACCACCAGTCTTGTCTCATGCCAACTGTCAAGCATCCTGAAACCATTCATGTGTGGGGTGGCTTCTCAGCCAAGGGAATGGGCTCTCTCTCAGTCTTGCCTAAAAACACAGCCATGAATAAAGAATGGTACCAGAATGTCCTCCAAGAGCAACTTCTCCCAACCGTCCAAGAGCAGTTTGGCGATCAACAATGCCTTTTTCAACATGATGGAGCACCTTGCCATAAAGCAAAGGTTATAACTAAATGGCTCAGGGAACAAAACAGAGATTTTGGGACCATGGCCTGGAAACTCCCCAGATCTTAATCCCATTGAGAACTTGTGGTCAATCATCAAGAGACGGGTGGACAAACAAAAACCTTCAAATTCAGACAAAATAAAAGCATTGATTTTGCAAGAATGGACTGCTATCAGTCAGGATTTGATCCAGAAGTTGATTGAGAGCATGCCAGGGAGAATTGCTGAGGTCCTGAAGAAGAAGGGTCAACACTGCACATATTGACTTGCTGCATTAACTCATTCTAACTGTCAATATAACCTTTTGCTACTCATAATATGATTGCAATGATATTTCGGTATGTGATAAAAACATCTGACAAACACACATAAAAACCAGAGGGCAGCAGATCATGTGAAAATATAATATTTGTGTCATTCTCAAAACTTTTGGCCATGACTGTACTATGTGATGAACGGACGTCTTAATTAGCCCCAAGGCCGTGTTTAATTAGAGCTGGATCCTTCATGCCCTTAAAATTCGTAGGGCTTGGCCCAAGAGAAAGAAGGTCTAGTGTAGATCATCATCTACAAGGATAACCGTGTTGTGGCAGATGGGCACAGAAGTAGCTCAATAATAAAACTATTGTCTATACAGCAGTAATACACTCAAAACATTAATACAGAGGGTGAAATAAGTACACCAATTTTCTAAGTAAGTATATTCCTAAAGGTGCTACTGACATGACATTCTCACCAGATGTCGGTCACAATCCATCCAATCAACACAAGCAAAGAAATCAAACCATAAATGTCCATAAATTAAAGTTATGTGTAATAATGAGAAATGACACGGTGAAACAGTATTAAACACGATTACTGAAATTTACTTAATACTTCGTACAAAAGCCTTTGTTGGTGATTACAGCTCCAAAATGCCTCCTGTATGGAGAAACTAGCCACAGGCATTGCTCAGATGTGATTCTGGCCCATTCATCCACACAAACATTCTTCAAATTCTGAAGATTCAGTGGACGTCTTCTATGAACTTTGATCTTTTTTTTTTTTTTCATAAAGAATGTTTGGGTACATTTATCCATTCAACCATCCTTCTATGAACTCTGAGCTTTAGTTCCTTCCATAAATGTTCTATTGGATTCAGGTCCAGTGATTGACTGGGCCATTCTAGCAGCTTTATTTTCTTTTTTCTCAATCCAATACAGTGTGTCCTTGTCTGTGTGTTTGGGATCAAGGTCTACCCTCATTTCACCTTTACAATCCTGGTAGATGGCAGCAGATTTTTATCAAGAATGTCTTGGTACATTTGTCCACTCATCCTTCCTTCAATTATATGACGTTTGCCAGTGCCATATGCTAAAATACAGCCCCACACCATGATGTTCCCACCTTCAATCTTCACTTTTGGTATGGTGTTTTTGGGGTGATATGCAGTGCTCTTTGGCCTCCAAGTGCCTACTTATTGGCCCCAGGCACAAGACTTTGTATCCAAGGCACAAGTCACCAATTGGCTTCCCGTCAAATAAATACCGTACATAAAAATAAGAACACATACCGTGCACTACTCCATATAGCATAAAAAATAAAAATAAGGACACTTTGGGGGGGAATGAAGGCCTATAAATCCATGTAATGTATGCGCTGGGAGCTTTCCCAGCACATACATCAATTCCACGTTGCAAAAGCACCAAGCAACAAAGCCTTATTTTACATTCAGTTTACCAATTTGTGCCGTTCCACATAAATCCCAGGAATGTTGGTTTATTAGTCAATGTTATAGGGACTCTTGTTCAAAAACACTTTTCAGAACGTAAAAAAAAAAAAATTTACCACCATAAATATATTCACAAATTGTCCTTTTTATTCCCAGTGGGGTTCCTGCCATCCGGTATATTGTACTCCCAGTGTCATACTACCTAAGCACATGGCTGATGTAACATTTTCTGTGTCTGTCTTGTACTTTGTCATTTTACCTGTCTTTTCATAACAAACCCTTAATAAAATGTATACTTTTTTATTATAATTACGTGATATTCTGTTTTCTCTCCCATTTATGCTATTTCTAATTGGAGGCATTTGCTAATATCATTATTATTACACCTCCTATATATTGGAATATGATCTTGGAGATGGGAAAGCCCCATTTAACCCTTTATGATGACTAGAGGTTGTCATCACAGCTCACAAAATAATAAATACATCAGACAGGCCGATTTAAAAAAATAGATGCACTGATCCAGGAAAAAAGGGACAATTTTCATCTATACTGCAATCTGTATTCTATTCTTATGCTGGCCATTTGTCCATTTCTGACATCCGTTTTTATAAGTCAGCAGTCAATAAAATCTACAAGGTCAAATACATTTTCCTACATTAATGGCAACATATCCATAAAAATCGGCTGCTATATGGATGATGTGTGGGGGCCGACATATTTTACACACTTAGACTTGAATAGGCGATTCCCACTCGGAAATGCAGATGAGATGAGTGCAAGCGGCGCCACCTGAACGGCGCGATGTAACGGCATTGGTCTGTGTGCCAGCCGATATTAACACAGACAGCGCACTTCTGGTCGAGCCCTAAAGCTTGGCAATGATGAAGGATTGTCCCTTTTCATTTTGCAGTCGGCGATAGGTGAAATACACAAGGCAGATTTTCCCCAATAACCAAACTATATACACATACTTGAGAACTTTCCACGGTGGCAGTCCCGGAGGAAAATGATCGCCATGTCCCCTTTTTAGACCCCCCACACCCTTACCTAACCTCAGATTATATCCTGGAGAACTATCAAAGCTGGAAAATAACTAGGCATCATCTCTAAAAATTAAGTCAATGGACGCGGTTTGTTTCGAAAAAATGTTGCCCCAACTGGAAAACCACCTTATGATATATTCGGGTCTCAGAGGATGGTTCCCATTTGCTCCCCTCCTGCTAGATAACTTCTGCCGGACTTGGTATGACCATGTATTACAAGTATCACCCCTAAATTGTAATTGCCTCCATATTCTACTCTTAAGGACACATAGCGAGATCCTTAGCGAGATCGCTGAAACATCACAGGTTTTGTGACGCAACAGCGACCTCGCCAGCGATCTCGCTACGTGTGACACATAGCGGCGACCGGCCCTCCGCTGCGATATCGCTGGTCGTGCTCGAATGTCCTAGGCCATTTTTTGATCGTTGGTGTCCCGCTGGCCAGCATGCATCGCTGTGTTTGACGCCATAGCAACGACAAGCGACCTCATTGGCGACTCAGAACTCGGGGACGCAGGCGTGATTTTGCTTTGTCTTTTCAATGCCCCCTCAGGTCCGATTGGTGGTCTCAAATTAGGATCTTTGTAGCGTTTCCTTTTATAGGTCAGCTATTATATGCAATCATCATGAAACAAAGAAAACACTGCGGCAGCCGGCAAAAAGATTTTTGTGTACTCACCGTAAAATCTCTTTCTCTTAGCCTCTAACTGGGGGACACAGAACCATGGGTGTTATGCTGCTGTCCACTAGGAGGCGACACTATGCATAATCTGAAAAAGATTAACTATGGCTCCTCCTCTGCAGTATACACCCCTGGACGGCGTCAGCCTTCTCCAGTTTTGTGCAAAAGCATTAGGAGGAACGTAACAGAAACGACATAACCATGCCTGTAAGAAGGCAACTATGTACGAGCTCAAAGAACAATATGAGAACTCAACCATAAACAACGGCCCGTAAGGGCAACAGGGTGGGAGCTGTGTCCCCCAATTAAAGGCCAAGAGAAAGAGATTTTACGGTGAGTACACAAAAATCTCCTTTACTCTGTCGCCTCATTGGGGGACACAGAACCATGGGACGTCCCAAAGCAGTCCCTGGGTGGGAAGCAATGGAGGAATATTGTGCTAGCAGGTCCCTAAACTTGGGGCATTGCCGCCTGCAGAACCAGTCTACCCAGGCTCGCATCCACTGAGGACTGGGTATGAACACTGTAGTGTTTCTTAAACGTGTGTAGGCTAGTCCAAGTGGCCGCCTTACACACTTGTTGAGCCGAAGCCTGGTGCCGAATGGCCCAGGAGGCCCCTACTGCCCGCGTAGAGTGTGCCGTGATACCGGCCGGAAGAGAATTGTTAAGGCGGTAAGCCTCTTGTATGGTGGACTTGATCCACCTGGCAAGGGTGGCTTTGGAAGCCGGCAGACCCTTTCGAACGCATTCCGGAAGAAGGAAAAGGGAATCAGACTTCCGGAAGGGTGCAGTCCTAGACACGTATATACGCAATACCCTGACGAGGTGAAGCGTATGCAGAGCCTTCTCCACGCTATGAACCGGAACCGGGCAAAGGGATGGCAATGAAATTTCCTCATTGAGGTGGAAGTTGGACACAACCTTCGGAAGGAAGGATGGGACTGTACGGAGAATCACCTTGTCCTGGTGAAAGGCTAGGAAGGGCCGTCTGCAGGAGAGTGCTGACAATTCAGACACCCTGCGAAGCGAGGTGATTGCCACCAGAAAAACCACTTTCTGTGATAGAATGCGGAGTGGGACTTCCTTAAGGGGTTCGAAAGGTGGTGCCTGCAATGCTGTCAGGACCAAGTTGAGGTCCATGTTTCCAGTGGACGTCTGTAGGGGGGAACCAAATCGGGAAACCCCCTGGAGAAAGGTCCTTACTTGCGGCTTTTTAGCGATGCGCCTCTGAAAGAGCACTGAAAGCGCTGACACTGGGCTCTTAAGCGAGCCTAGGGATAGCCTGGCGTCCAGGCCCGATTGAAGAAACCCAAGTACCTTTGGGAGGGAATAAGGGAGTGGGACCTGTCCGCGAGATTCGCACTAGGTAAAAAATGCTCTCCAGGTACGGTAATAAATCTTGGCGAAGGCTGGCTTCCTTGCCCTGATCATGGTCGTAATGACATCCGGTGAGAGCCCTGCCTGGGTTAGAACCCAGGTTTCAAGGGCCACGCCATCAAATTGAGAGCCCCCGAGTTCTGATGGTAGAACGGACCTTGTGACAGGTCGTGACGGTAGGAGAGACGCCAGGGGGCGTCTGCTGTAAGTTGTACAATGTCGGCGTACCATGTACGTCTGGGCCAGTCCGGCACGATCAGAATGTTTGATCTTTCTCACTACTCTGGAGATCAGGGGGAGGGGTGGAAAAATGTACAGAAGCTGGAACTGGGTCCAGTCCTGAACCAGGGCATCCGCTCCTAGCGACCGCGGGTCGCGTGTCCTGGCCATGAAATTGGAGCATTGAGATGGGATGCCATTAGGTCCACGTCTGGGGTCGCCCAGCGATGGCAGATCTGGTGAAAAATTTCGGGATGGAGAGACCACTCCCTCGAGTCCATTGCTTGTCTGCTGAGGAAGTCGGCTTCCCAGTTGTCCACACCCGGAATGTGGACCGCCGAGAGTACCGACCTCGTGTCTTCCGCCCAGTAGAGGATATGTGCCACTTCTCTCATCGCTTGGGTACTGCGGGTCCCGCCTTGATGATTCATATATGCCACCGCCGTGGCATTGTCCGACTGTATCCTGATATGAGAGGCTGCCAGCAAGTAATGAAAGGCTCTCAGTGCCAGGAAGATGGCCCGAATTTCCAGGATATTGATGGGCAAGGTCGCTTCCACTGGTGACCACTTACCTTGTGCCCTGTGATGTAAGTGCAACGCACCCCAACCTGTCAGGCTTGCATCGGTGGTCAGGACCTTCCATTGACCTGAGAGAAAGGATTTTACCCTTGCAAGCGAAGTTGGCTTGAGCCACCAGTGTAGGGACATCCTGGTCGACGATGTCAGCCGGAACTCCATGTTGAGGGAGAAGGGATTCCTGGCCCAAGACTTGAGGATGGCTAGTTGAAGAGGCCTGAGGTGAAACTGGGCAAATGGTACCGCCTCCATCGCTGCTGCCATCCTGCCGAGGACTCTCATGGCAAACCGGAAAGATCGGGGAGGGTTGCGGAGGAGTATGCGAACTCCCAGACGGAGAGCCAGTGCCTTGTCCCTAGGAAGGAGCACCAGACCCCTGGAGGTGTCGACTAGCATCCCTAGGAAGGTCAGGGACTGACTCGGGGTAGTCGATGACTTTTGTAAGTTGACTTACCAGCCCAGTCGACTCAGTGTCGATTGTGATTGAGACGCTGACTTCGCAGTCCTTGAAGGTGGAAGCCTTGATGAGAAGGACATCCAGGTATGGAACGACTACAATGCCTCTGGAGTGTAGAACGTCCATGGTGGCTGCCATGATTTTGGTAAACGTCCTGGGTGCCGTGGCGAGTCCGAACGGGAGAGCCACGAACTGGTATTAGTCCTGGTTGATCGCGAACCTGAGAAATCTTTGATGGGCGGGGGCAATTTGGTATATGCAGGTATGCGTCTTGTATGTCTATGGAGGCGAGATATTCTCCCTGCTCCATGGACGCAATGATGGACCGAAGGACTCCATGCGAAAATGACGGACCCATACATATTTGTTGTTTTAGGTCTAGTATGGGCCGGACGCTGCCTCCTTTCTTGGGGACTACGAATAGATTGGAGTAGAACCCTCGGAAGCGCTCGGTCGTGGGAACCGGTACTACGACTCCTGCTTGAAGGAGAGTGGAGACCGCCTGGTGAAAGGCACGAGCCTTGTCTGGCAGTTTTGGTGGAACAGAGAGGAAGAACCGGTTCGGTGGACTAAAAGTGAACTCTATCTTGTATCCGGAGGACACTATTTCCCTGACCCACCTGTCTTCTGTAATAGGCAGCCAGACTTGCTGAAAGAGTAGAAGTCGTCCGCTTACTGGTGGGGTGTCTTCCGAAGTTCGTGAGTCATGATGAAGCGAAATTCTGAGGTCTTCCTCCTTTGGGCTTCGCGTGGCCTGCTTTCGACTGCCAGGTCCTGTCCGGCCTCTGCGCCGCCCGTGGGTTGTCCCTGCGTGGAGAGCGGTTACAATTTTGTGCTGGGCGCGAGACTGACCAGCCCGAAGAACTCCGAAAGGATCGGAATCGTGTTTGGTTACGCAGTTTAAACGTGCGTTTAGGTTTGAGTTGATGGAGAGAGGTACTCTTACCCCCAGTGGCGTTGGATATCATTGTGTCCAACTTTTCACCGAAAAGCCGTCCACTGCAGTACGGGAGATACGTGAGGGATTTCTTTGAGGCCGCATCCACTTTCCATTCCCGCAGCCTGAGGATACGCCGAATTGTGATGGCGTTTGCTGCTATCCCCGCTACACCTCTTGCGGAGTCAAGGGCTGCATGAAGCATGTAATCTGCTACTACTGCTATTTGAACCGCATGGTTCGACAGCTCAGGATTTGAAGTTTGAAGGCCATCTTGCAATGTTTTGGCCCAAGCCAGAATGGCCGTGGCCACCCAAACTGAAGCGAACGCGGGGGCCAGGGAGGCCCCTGCCGCTTCGAACACTGAGCGAGCCATGCGCTCTGTCGGTCTGCTGCGTCCCTGAGGGTTGAGCTATCTGGCAGTGAGAGGAGGGTCTGTGCTGCTAGTCTAGAGACTGGGGGGTCCACTTCGGGTGGATCTGCCCACTGTTTGGTGTCCTTTTGTGGGAAGGGGTACCTAGCTTCTAAATATTTACGATTGGTGAATTTTTTATCTGGCTGCGAAAACGGCTTGGTAAGGATCGTTTGAAATTCCGGGTGGTTAGTGAAAACCTTAGGTGGTTTCAGAACACCTTCAAAGCAAATCTTGTGTTCAGGGACTTCCGGGGTTGGATCGGAAATGTCCAGCACCCGATGGATGGAAGGGATTATGTCCTCAACTAGCGCTGTGTTGCTAGGGGGACAAGGGACCAGAGACCTCTCTGTCTCATTGTCTGAGTCGGAATCACAGATGCCTTCCGAATCCTGCGTATCGCTCAGGTGTTCCCTGGTGGGTGAGCTGGGGCGGAGGTCTTCTTGCGGAGATCTGCGTTGTCTGTCTCTGGTAGGGGACGGTCTAGGTGACCTGGGACCACGGTGTCTCTCCCTGGAGGGGGATGACCGTGTGCTATGGGATGACGCAGAGGAAAGTGACGTGTGGGTCCGCTTACATCTGGGAGAGCCAGAAACGGCCTGTCCCTGGGTGGAGCTGTCCCTTTTCTGGGTAACACTCATAGGCGAGACATGACCCTGCAGAGCCTGGAGTAATGTGGAGGTCAGGTTATCTATGGACTTTGTCATAGACTGCGACATCTGGGTAGCCCATTCTGGCGTGGTAGCGGCCGCTGAAGCAATGATAGGGGCTTCCTGGGGCTCTGACCCAGTATTTTTGATACAATCCTTGCAGTGCGGGTACGTGCTGCCACTGGGGAGAGTGGCTTTGCAGGCTGTGCAGAAAGCACAAAAACAGTCCTGCCTGGTTCTTTTCCTTGAGCCCGGCATAGTGCACAGAGGCTGGCTAGCAGAGGACTGTACAGGGGTGACTACGCAGGGGAGCTATAGAAAAACCTTATAGGTAATATGGATTCACAGCCGAGTAAAGAGAACCCGGCTGTGATCTTACCCCACCAGTGTGCCCCTAGGTCCAGCTCTGACAATTCACAGTCCTGTGCCCCCCGGAGACTGCTGGCGTTGCTGCTGCTGTGTGGGACAACGTCTGCTGCAGCGAAGATGGCTGCCGAGGAGATGAGGAGAGAGAAGAAGGGGGCGGAGAGCTGAGAAAGAGCGCGCAGAGATGTGAAAAAACGCGCCCTTTCTGCCTCGATCCGCACCTTCTATGACACACTGTGGAGTGTCATATTTGTCATCTGGGGGGCGGAGGAGGCGGCGACCTCAGCTAGGCCGAAGCCGCGGCCTAAATTAGATTTCTATGCCCAGGAAGGGCGGTGGAGCCACAACCTGAAGCGGGGCCCTGTGATGGGTTCCTCTGCGGCGCTGTAGACTAATGCTGCCGCAGACACAGGGGCGCATAGAGCCCTGTGTCTGCATGTGCTATGCCTGCCTGCACACCCCCGGCCCCGACAGGAGCCCGCAGCTGGCTGGGGTCCCTGGATGCTGCGTAGGTTGCCATGGACAGACCCTACCTGCGGCGTCTCAACCTAATACCCCCAGAGGGTGCTGCTGTCACCATCAGGGGGCTTCTTCCTCGCCTCGACCTCAACCCAAGACCAAAAGGAATTGGGGAAGGAGAGGGGTCTCAACTTCGAACCAGCACCCGCAGGACTCGGAAAGGAGCGACATGGGGAACCGCCATCTCATCTTCAACTGGGCACCCCATAATAGGGGGCCGAGGAAGGAGCCATGCTGGGAGTCTCACTGAGGAGACCCACTTTTCTTCATCGGTCATCCGAAGAAAAAAACGGAAAAAAGAAAAATCCTTTAGGTGTGCCTCCTTGCGACACTAAGCAAAAACTGGAGAAGGCTGACGCCGTCCAGGGGTGTATACTGCAGAGGAGGAGCCATAGTTAATCTTTTTCAGATTATGCAGTGTCGCCTCCTAGTGGACAGCAGCATAACACCCATGGTTCTGTGTCCCCCAATGAGGCGACAGAGTAACTCCCGTGTTTGAGACTCTTAAATGAGGCTCCACGGACTTTATTTGCATATTCGTATTTCCCAGGGAGCAAAGCACCTAGGATTTCACTGTGATTGAGCGCCTTTGCCAGCTGCCGCAGTGTTTTCTTTGACAGGTCTCCCTGAGGTCAGTGATTGTTTCGTGATGTTGGTCTACTAGGCATTGCTCCCACCTAGCCAGAATCCTACTCCACACTGATGAGGGGCAACACCCCGAAACAGCTGTCTGTGGATGGATACCTGGCCTTGGTATTTCCCTTGTCATATCTGTAAACTCGTAAAGAGCTGGATATTGACTTAAAGGGCCACTTAATATGGTGGTAATGGTGGTTGGTCCTTCCCTGGAGGAAGATCTGGCTAGTCCCGTGTTTGAGACTCATAAATGAGGCTCCACGGACTTTATTTGCTTATATGCAATCATAACATTTAATATGTACAGTTATAATAATCGAGGGTTCCCGTGTCAGTGACTGTGGATCCATGAATAAATAGCACACTAGCAACTCAGACAGGGACGCTGAAGCAAACCGCGTAGTGATAGCACAGTAGTGGCCACCAATCGGAGCAGAGGGGTGTGGAAAAGGCAACGCTGAAGCACGACTATCGAGGTCTGAGTCATCAGAATAGCTGCTGTGTGACAAGGTCCCAATGACCGCCGAGGTCGTTATACGGATCGCCGGATCGTTGCTGCGTCGTTGAGTAGATCTGCCTGTTTGGCAGCTTACTAGCGACCAGGTAGCGACGCACCAGCGATCCTTACCAGGTCGTATCGTCGTTGGGATCGCTGGAACGTCGCTATGTGTAACGGGACCCTAATCATTAGCAGTAATGTCAACTAGACAACAGAATTAGTTTTTGCATTTAGAATACGTCGCTCGCTGCCATATAATGATCTACCAGGAACCCCCAGTACAGGTACACAGCATCAGTATTCTCCTCTACTAAGGATAATAACCAGCCTGCCCGAGCTGTGACAGCTAGCCGACCAATGTGGCCAATCCAACCCTTCCTCCATACCCAGAAGATGTGCTGACAAGATGCAGACAGGTATATAGCAAACACTTGATTAAAGGTGTTGTGTTATGAAAGTAAAGGTGTTATCCACATTTGGTGACTATATGTACCTTTTTTTTTAGTTTTTTAATCTGAAATGCATGTATTTGGGGCTAAAAATGATGTTTGTAATTCAGTTGCATTAGAATTTTTGCACCATTTTGCTTTTACAGGCTCCTTTGTTTCCCTGCAACTTTGATCTGGATAGATCAGAAAAAGACAGATAAGCGTTACAAACTTCCCTGTCATTGAATCTACTGAGAATCCATCAGTGAGCTCATGCACACTCATCCTGCAGCCAGCAATGTATGGTGCAAAATTTTTAATGAAATCCAATTGCTAATCTGATTTTTTTTCGCCACAAATGCATGCAAAATCTCCCAAACATAGACAAAACCCCTTTCATTTCAGCCTCCTGGAATAGAGAGAGAGTACAGCCTCTCCTCCAGAGAAATTGGAACGACATGGGAGATGTCCATAGACCAGACCTGGAAATCCTGCGGCCCGCAGGCCACATCTAGCACTCTGGCTGTACCTTCACATGGACCGAGACAGCCAATGGGCTGAAACAGTGGCCTACGGGCTGCACCCTGCCCTCCCCTACCTGCCGTTGATCAGTCACCGCCACCTACTGTCACCACTATCTGCATCTTCAGGATGCTGACAGCGGGGAATACAATGGTGAAGAACAGGGCCACCAGCTCCATCTTTCACCAATCAGCATGAGACAGCAGATGCGATGATCTAATTTCATCACACTGCTGCTGAGACTCAGTGCACAGGAGGAGAGCGCCAGCGGAACGGGAGCAAGACTTTTATGTGTTTTTTTTCCCCATGTTTAAGAGATAGTTGTATGCATATAGGAGGCTATGTGGTGGCTCTTAGTGTATCTACAGAGACTATGTGGGGCTCACAGTGTATATGGATGGCTATGTAGTGGCTCTTACTGTATCAATGGAGACTATATGGGGCTCACACTGTTTATATGGAGGCTATGTGGGGCTCACACTGTATATATGAAGACTACGTGAAGATCTCAATGTGGGGGCTCATACTGTATACAGCAGGCCATGTTGGACTCATACTGTATATAGGGGGCTATGTTGGGGATTATAATGTGTATAGGAAGCTGTACGTTGGCTCATATGGTATATAGGGGCTATGTGAGGGCGCATACGGTATATAGGATGTCAGCATACTTAATCCTGTTGAATATTAAAATACTAAATGATACAATTAATATGAATATAAATAAAAATTAATTGCAATTAATATGATAATATTGAGCAGAATTAATTTAAGCCTATTGCTTCGGCCTCCAGTCACCATCTCTCATGTGGCCAGTATACAGTATGCATGTATAGGGTTTTTTTCTGGCTTTTCTCAGCCTTCAGCAGTAGTATGGCGATGCCAAGTCTAAACAGGCTCCTAAATTAAAGAGTTATTCTCATCGCCATTGCCTTCTGAGGATGAGATAGGAATAATTTTGTCCTTCCATTGGAGGCAGCTCTTTCTGAGTAATAAAAAAAGTGCAAAAAAGTACATCTCCGCTGCTTCCACAACTTTACCTCCGGTGGTGAGGGCTTTTTCCTGAGTGACATGTGAATTGCCCTTTCTACAGAAAAAAAATCACTAATATTTATTGTAACTGCTCTATTGTCAGGAAAAAAAATATTCCACATTTTTTCAGTATGTGTTGACATAAAAAAATATTTCTAATAAAAAGTTGCTTAAAATAATATGTGCTTAGCAGATGGTACTTGCCCCTTTAACCATACAATGCAGTGTATCATGTACATATGAAAATACAAAAAGACTCCAAGTCATTCCTTCTGTATTGATGCAATAATTTTCTGACTTAAAGGGGTTTTCTCACAAACAAAAGTACATTTTAATCAATAGATCTTGAAATAATAATCATTTCCACAATTGGTTGTATTTAAATAAAATGTTTCTGTGCTGAGATAACATTATAAATGTGTCCCTGCTGTGTACTGTGTAATGGCTGTGTAACCTTATAAATGTGTCCCTGCTGTGTACTGTGTAATGGCTGTGTTTGACCGCACAGAAACATGGTCTGATCATACCACAGCTCCTGGGCAGGGGAGGAAGAAAAAGAGTATCCATACAGTTGTGGCCAAAAGTATTGACACCCCTGCAATTCTGTCAGATAATACTCCGTTTCTTCCTGAAAATGATTGCAAACAAATTCTTTGGTATTATCTTAATTTAATTTGTCTTAAATGAAAAAACACAAAAGAGAATGAAGCAAAAAGCAAAACATTGATCACTTCACACAAAACTCCAAAAATGGGCCAGACAAAAGTATTGGCACCCTCAGCCTAATACTTGGTTGCACAACCTTTAGCCAAAATAACTGCGACCAACCGCTTCCGGTAACCATCAATGAGTTTCTTACAATGCTCTGCTGGAATTTTAGACCATTCTTCTTTGGCAAACTGCTCCAGGTCCCTGATATTTGAAGGGTGCCTTCTCCAAACTGCCATTTTTAGATCTCTCCACAGGTGTTCTATGGGATTCAGGTCTGGACTCATTGCTGGCCACCTTAGAAGTCTCCAGTGCTTTCTCTCAAACCATTTTCCAGTGCTTTTTGAAGTGTGTTTTGGATCATTGTCCTGCTGGAAGACCCATGACCTCTGAGGAAGACCCATCTTTCTGACGCTGGGCCCTACATTATGCTGCAAAATTTGTTGGTAGTCTTCTGACTTCATAATGCCATGCACACGGTCAAGCAGTCCAGTGCCAGAGGCAGCAAAGCAACCCCAAAACATCAGGGAACCTCCGCCATATTTGACTGTAAGGACCGTGTTCTTTTCTTTAAATGCCTCTTTTTTCTCCTGTAAACTCTATGTTGATGCCTTTGACCAAAAAGCTCTACTTTTGTCTCATCTGACCAGAGAACATTCTTTCAAAACGTTTTAGACTTTTTCAGGTAAGTTTTGGCAAACTCCTGCATGGCTTTTTTATGTCTCAGGGTAAGAAGTGGGGTCTTCCTGGGTCTCCTACCATACAGTCCCTTTTCATTCAGACGCCGATGGATAGTACGGGTTGACACTGTTGTACTCTCGGACTGCAGGCAGCTTGAACTTGTTTGGATGTTAGTCGAGGTTCTTTATCCAACATCCGCACAATCTTGCGTTGAAATCTCTTGTCAATTTTTCTTTTCCGTCCACATCTAGGGAGGTTAGCCACAGTGCCATGGGCTTTAAACTTCTTGATGACACTGCGCACGGTAGACACAGGTACATTCAGGTCTTTGGAGATGGACTTGTAGCCTTGAGATTGCTCATGCTTCCTCACAATTTGGTTTCTCAAGTCCTCAGACAGTTCTTTGATCTTCTTTCTTTTCTCCTTGCTCAATGTGGTACACACAAGGACACAGGACAGAGGTTGAGTAAACTTTAATCCATGTCAACTGGCTGCAAGTGTGATTTAGTTATTGCCGACACCTGTTAGGTGCCACAGGTAAGTTACAAGTGCTGTTAATTAAACAAATTAGAGAAGCATCACATGATTTTTCGAACAGTGCCAATACTTTTGTCCACCCTCTTTTTTATGTTTGGTGTGGAATGGTATCCAATTTGGCTTTAGGACAACTCTTTTTGTGCTTTTTCATTTAAGACAAATTAAATGAAGATAATAATTCCAAAGAATTTGTGTTTGCAATCATTTTCAGGAAGTATTATCTGACAGAATTGCAGGGGTGTCAGTACTTTTGGCCACCACTGTATGTCCCTGTAACCAGGGCTGTGGAGTCGGAGTCGAAGTCGGTGCTCATTTTGGTGGAGTCGGAGTTGGAGTCGGTATAAAATGGACCGACTCCTAAAATATATAATAAATTGGGTACAGTAGTTCAATGCAGGATGTGCTGAATATTTTTTCATAGGAGTTTGGGAAAGTTATGAAATGTCCTATAAATGGATGTTATATTCCTGATCTAAGGCTACATTAACACAGCGTTTTTCCTGTGTTTTTTGAGGATACGTTTTTCAGCTGCAAAAGCTGATCATCTTTTTAAAAAACTGCATCACCTGAAAGGTTTTTGAGCTCATAGATAATGTTTTCAATAGCAAAAGCAGATTAGAAATCTGCTCTATCTATCCATTTATCCATATCTGTCTATCCATATCGTATCTGTACCAAAAAGAATGAAAACCGGGTAGTACACCAATATATATTCTGTTCAATCTAAATATCTTGATTATTGGATCATAAAAATGATTAAATGTCTGAGGTTCACATTGTACTACAATAAATTTTTCACTTAAATATAAGCAATGTGTGGGAGTCGGAGTCGTGGAGTCGGTGTAAGGGAAATTGAGGAGTCGGAGTCGCAGGTTTGGCTTACCGACTCCACAGCCCTGCCTATAACCTCGGCCTTATTGACCTGGGATGTATGGATACGTGCTGGTGGTTTTGCACGCACACGGGCTGTGCGCACACGATCGCCGCCGAGTGTCAGCTGATTCTCACACTTTAACCCCCTAAATGCTACCATCAAACTCGATCGCAGCATTTCAGGAGCAGGCAGAGAGAAGACAGCCCCTCTGGCCTAAGATCGGAGACCCCACAACGTCATCGCAGTGTCCCGAACATTGCCATGGTGACCCGGTGTTGTCATGACAAGTTCCGGGTCACGAGAGAGAGTTAAGTTGCTGGATCATGCTCAGAGCATGATCAGCAACTTTGTCAGTGCTCTGCTGACAGTTTGCACAGCATAGGGATGATGCATCCCCATGCTATACGAGGGGCAATCCAAAAGTAATGATAATCAATAATAAACACAATGAATATAGTAAAAAAAATTTTTTATTTTTCTACATAGTCTCCTAACAAGTCTATACATTTAGTCCATCTCTTTTCTAAACTTAGAATTGCCTTCGAAAAAAAATTCTTGATCTTGACCCTCAAAAAACTCCCCAACAGCGGTTATCACGTCGCTATTGTCTTCAAATTTCTTGTCCCGGAGGTGTTCTTTGAGCCGAGGAAAGAGAAAGAAGTCACTGGGGGCTAGACCTGGTGAATATGGGGGGGTGTTCCACCAGTTCAAAGCCCGCTTCTTGAATGGTAGCCATGGCAACTGCAGCTTTGTGAGCCGGTGCGTTATCTTGGTGAAAACACTCCAGCCTGCAGTTTGCCGCGCCTTTTCTCCTTGATAGCCTCCCACAATCTTCTTATTTGTTCTGCGTAGTAGGAGCCCGTAATAGTGGCTCCCTTCTCCAAATAGTCGACCATAATTCCTTCAGCGTCTCAAAAAACGGACGCCATAACCTTCCTTGCGGAGCTTGACACTTTGAATTTCTTCTGCATCGGTTCGTCGGCTCGTTTCCATGTCATCGATTGTTGTTTAGTTTCGGGATCAAAGTGGTGGATCCAGGTCTCATCCATGGTCAAAACGTGACAAAAAATTCTCCTCGTCTGCTTGGAACTTTTCGAGATTTGCTATTGAAATGTCAACTCGATTCTTCCTTTGCTCGTCGGTTAACATTTTTGGCACCCAACGCGCGGAGACCTTTCTCATATGCAATTCTTTTGCAAGGATTCTTTGAATACTGCCATATGAGATCCCTGTGACCTCAGCTACATGCCTGATAGTCACTCTTCGATCTGCCAACACAACTTCTTCAACTTTTTTCACGTTTTCTTCATTGAGGGACGTGGATGGGCGTCCTTCGCGATGTTCATCTTCCGTCGATGTTCTTCCCAGCTTAAATTCCTTGGCCCAGCATGCAACTGTGGAATATGGAGGAGAAGAGTCCCCCAATGTTTCCACCAAGTCGCTGTGTATGTCTTTGGTAGACATTTTTTTCAAGCAGAGGTATTTGATGACAGCTCTGAGCTCGTTTTTTTCCATTTTGATGATCACTCCTTGGCAGTTCATATTCAAATGAATGTAGCTCCCGGGAATCGTGGCCTATTTAAGTGATTATTTTTTCCTGGACTAGTGGGTACCTAAGAGAGAAGAAAACATTTTATTTTAATTCCTGTGTGCAACAGAAATAACCGATTATCATTACTTTTGGATCGCCCCTCGTACAAGCGATTAGCCTGCAAAAAATGATGGTCCCATGGGACAAAGTAAAGAAAAAAATGTTGTGAAAACAAATATATATATATATATATATATATATATATATATATATATATATATATATATATATATTTTATTGAACGCATACCCTTTTTAAAGAAAATAAAATATCAACAATAAAAGTACACATATTTGGTATCGCAGCGTCCGTAACGACCCGCCCTATGAAACGGTCCCACACGCGATAAAGACGGATATAAGTAAACATGATAGTTCTGAAAAAGTCATCTTGTCCTGCAAAAAACAAGCTGCCATACAGCATCATCAGCAGAAAAATAAAAAAGTTATAGCTCTCAGAATAAACCAATGCAAAAGTAATAATTTTTTCGATAAAATGGTTTTTATTGTGTAAAAGCGCCAATACATAAAAAATGATATAAATGAGGTATTGCTGTAATCTTATTGACCCGAAGAATAAAACTGCTTTATCAATTTTACCACACGTGGAACGCCATTAACTCCCCCCAAAAAACAATTCCTGAATCGCTGGTTTTTGTTCATTCTGCCTCTCAAAAATCGGAATACAAAGTGATCAAAAAATGTCATGTGCCCGAAAATGGTACCAATAAAAACGTCAGCTCATCCCACAAAATACAAGTCCATTGCAATAGAAAAGATGACTGTGGCACTCACCATCCTGTAAAATTAGTAATTTATTGAGACAATTAAAACATCTTCAGCAGGGGAGTAATGTTAGAGATACACGGACGACGGCCGTTTCATGCAACTGCGCTTCTACGAGTCCAGTGGCAGAATTGTAAAAATTGGCCCGGTCATTAATGTGCAAACCACCTTGGGGGCTAAAGGGGTTGAACTTTCCCATCAGTCCAGCGTCGGCTTCTCAATCTGCCATATGAATGCTGAGGAGGACTAGCAGACCTAACCTCCATCTGAAATTGCTCCACCATTCTTATACCTTCCGTATGAACCTTGCTGGCAGCTACAGTGTGTTATTCTGAGCAGATGAATGTGGAAAAGATGTCATGTGCAAATCTACATTGTTTTCATGCTCCAACAAATCATCATTGAAGTCTATATTATTTGTGACCTGCACTCTATTCATTCACTCCATTTGGCTTAAGAAATTTAACAGGGTATTAGATTTTGGAAGTAACTGCAACCTAAGATTTTTTTTTCTATTAAGGCCTGAGTTGCAGTTTGCTAAAGTCTGGACACACAGGGAGGATTGGCAAAAATACATATTTTCAAGAAATGAAATGTATTAACATTGTATTCTTTAATTGGAATACTAGATATTTTCATTAATATGATTTCCATCATCTGCGATGCAAAGATTGATGCACTTTCCAAAATTCTATTATAGTTCATTAAATTAATTAAAATTATAGTTACGGAGAATTCCTGCATGTCCAGACTTTAGGGACACCCTTTACATATAATATACAAGGCTTGATAAACCTAACTGCACAGGAGAATGAAAGGCCCAAAGTAACTTTTCTTTGCATGGTTTCCTCCAGGCAAAAAATGGTACAGCTCAAGAAAAAAATCCAGAAGGATCTAGTGCCAATTCTATCCAACGGATGGAGTTCGAACCTCCATGATTAGCAGGTGACTACACATCCTAGCTATATGCCATCACTTATTGAATGGAAACTGTCAGAAGGACCAACCCTCCTAAAGCCATCTATATGGGCATGCAGGTCATAGGAAGCTGAATAGCATGATTTCTTGATATCTGCGATCTAGTGTCTTATTCCAGAGAAGTCCACATTTTTTTTTATTAATACGTGAATGAGCTGTTAAGATCTATGGGCGGGGCATAGATCTCAGTGAGAATCTGCCTCCAGAGATTATTATAAATGAAAGCGGGCGTTACCAGTGATTTTACATATCTAAAAGAAAAAGATTTCTCTGTAATAAGACACTGAATGGCAGATATAAAGGTATCATTTTATTTAGCTTCCTATGACCTGTGTGCCCTTATAGACGGCTTAGTGGGGTTGATCCTACTGACAGATTCCCTTTATGACTTGAAAAGCCGACCAATTGGAGCCTGTAGAGCCGCTCGGTGCACCCTTGGTATCTATTTGTTTTACATTAATCTCCTACCCCAATGCCTTCATTGACAGTTCGGGTTTCACAAAAATCATAGAAGGGACGGAGATAGGTGTAAAGCTATTAGGTGCCCAAAGCAATTCTGGTAGGACTGGAGGTCCAACTAATGTATAAGGGGGCCTCCTGGCTCTCATCGAAAAAAAAAGGGTCACATGTTGGACTTCAAATTTTCCAGTTGTGCTCTCAATGAAGATAAGTGACCCACAGAGGCGCCTGGCAGCCGCGTGCACGTTCTCCATATTTAGAGCACGTGTATGGGGGAAATCACTGTCGGCCGATCGCGTGAAGGGCCAGAGCGTTACAGTAGGGTTATATTTTTGGAAGACAGTATGTGCTGAACATAAAATAGATTAATTCAATAGAGTCATACTGAAAATGGAATAAAGTGATTTATGATCAGTACTGAAACATGTGATGGGCAAAAAAGTAGATAAATATTAGTAGAGGTGCAGCCAAAATATGCCACTCAAAGGCTGCGTATCCCCCCGATCAGCATAGATTTATCATTGTCAAGTTTTGCTAAAGAGTATTGCAATATGATAAGCATTTGCAGAGGGCTGAGCCTGCGGCGAGACGACCATGCTGGAGGCAGGTGTCAGTCACTGATGCATTGCAGGCCGCACTTGTAATTCTCCATCAGTAGGACAGTAGTCGTTAGGAGAGAATGTAATCTGTTGCCAGGCAACTGCCGCCACTCTTCAGTTCTATGAAAAGCTACAAGAGGTTCCGGACTCGCGACGCAATGATGGACAAATGACAGAAGAGCCACAGAAAAGAGCCTTTCATCTGCACACTAGACTGGACATTGGGCTCTGCCTACTGCACCAACCCTGTGTTATTAGTGTTATTAGAGGGATTCTCAGACCACTTCACTTCTGACGGCCCCGCCAGAGTAAACTGCTTGGAGATTTTAATCTTTTCATACTGAATTTTCTAAAATAACCATAAAAGTCAGAGAACGATGACCTGATATTCAGATAATCATTTCATGTCCATTTTATTGGGAGAAGTATGAAGAAACACGGGCAGTTCAACGGTGCAGCTTACAGTAAGCCATGCATAAAGACAGCCGTCACTGAAAACAAGCAAGCTCTGCGAGGAGAAACATGCAAGAGCTTTATTATTAAGGACAGCAGCATAATATGGGGACAGAGACCCTGATTACAGTGATGTGTCACTTACTGGTCTGAATGCTGTTATTTTGATACAATCATGATTTTATCTGCTGCAAATCTAGCAGTTCTCTGAATGCTGAGCCCTGTAGAACCCCGCCCACATCTCTGATTGGCAGCTATCTGTTATAATGTGCATAGGCAGAAAGCTGCCAATCAGTGTGGGCACCATGTTATTCAGGGATCAGAAATATGGAGGACTACATGGCAGCAGGGTTAGTAATCCTGTAACGATAATACCCTGGGACTTTATGAATACTACATTAGGCAACCTAGTAAGTAACACATCACTGGAATCAGGGTCTCTGCTGCTGTAATACTGGGTGGCACATATCTGGTGACAGATTCCCTTTAACAGTCTGAGCGTTTCTTTGATATTTCAAAAGTAAAGCAGCCTCCGCTTGCAGCCCTGGAGAGCACGCAGTTTGGGCCAGGCTGTCAATCTTCAGGAGCACACCGCTCCCAGCAATCAGGAAGCCGGGAGGCGAAGGAGCAGTGTACTCCTGAAGATCAATCACAAGATAACAGCACGTGTGTAACATTTGTGTGATACTATTGGATGAACGTGAAAAATCAGGAGAACCCATTGTATTGCCCATAAATAGGTCTCCAAACAATACCAATAAATGTCTTGTATCAGCCTGAGGCAAGCTGTAATAAAACAGCTAAACACAGTACCATATGTGATTAAATGTTCGATCATCAGCTCGTCTTATGGGGGTAAGAAATTACCGTTGAATATACAACTGGTTCATTGTAAATGGAGGACATCAGCCTCCAGAACAGAAACAGACACAGAACACACGAGCTCGAAATCTTTAGATACTTTCCAGCAACAGATATTGAGAATTATCATATTATTCATGGGGATTAACTGAATGACATGCCGAACAAATATAGCAGCAGTGTGTGAAATTATATGCTTAGACGATGCACTGGTATATCCAAAGAGGTCGTTATGAATCTGAGCCCACGGACATAGAAGAACCTGCGGGAATAACTCAAGCGGAATTATTTTAATATGGTTAGTAGGACAAAATAAGTTTGTGCGAGGGGAGGTTAATGTGAATCCCACCAGGATAAATTGTGGAAGCACAGTCAAGACTGTGCTGGTATTCATGAAAGAGTCATCTTCCACTTCACCGGGAATTATGGATGATGTCCCATATGCATTACCACCAGCCCAAGGCGGACACAATATCGATTGTAAAAATCAATAATATTAATATTACATACCTGAGTGGTGGTTGTAGTAGTCTGTATTTTCTTGATCTCTTTCCCGAGGTCACGGCCATCATCAGACCTCTCGGTGTCAGACACTGTACTACCAGCATCCATATTCACTAAGGTTTTGGTACCAGAGGACTCCATTTCTAAATTGCTGGTGGTCATCTGAGCATATTCTAGATTTTTGGACGAAGACGCCAACTCTCTATCAGAAATGCTGCCCAGGCTATCAGCCGTGGTGTGAATTTTAAAATCTTTGTCCCCGATCACAGCTGATGCGCAATTGAGATCAACACTGCTGGTCATGTGGGCCAATAAGCCAAGGTCATCGGTAACGCCAAGATGGATGTGAGCGTCCTGGACGTTACCAATGGTTATATGGTTACCGCTAGTCAGTTCGGGCAACAGTTTGTCTTCTGAATGCGTCATTTTATCAAAAAGAAATGAGGTATTGTTAGAAGTGGTTTGGTCTTTCTCATCAGCGAGAGTGATCAATGGGCCATCTTTTTCTTCAGTTTCCTTAATAATACCAACACTGTCATGAACGTTGTTTTGGAGCTTTTCTACAGCCGCACTGTAGACGTTATCCAGTAAAGACTCGACTTCAACTAGAGCACCATTTTCTCCGGAGACGAGAGTCTCAGGAGACAGATCCAAGTCATCTAGCTTCACCTCAGTAGCTTCAACCTTTTCAGCTTTGATGTCCACTAGAAGGTCATGAACCTCGACTCGGACTCCACCAGACGGCCTATCAGTGTTGGAGATTGTATCGTCAGAAATTTTAGTTGCTATAAGAAGATCTCTAGCGTCCGAATTGACAGGATAATCAGTCTCACTTTCTGGACTTTGACTTTGGGAGAGATCATCAATTTCTCGAATTTCTAATCCACCTTTGGCAGCTACTGCTTGAGATGAAAGCCCAGATATGGTGCTGACATTTCCTTTCTTGCCCTTCTTGATGTTCTCTTCTTCCTGCCTCTGATACTCCTCGTACATTTTAGCCAAGTATTCTTTATGAGCTTCATAGGTTACCTAAAGAAAGAGAAAAGCATTAGTATGCACTGAATTTTATACCTACATAACGCAAGTAAAAAAAAAAAATAAAGTATCTGGCTGTATAATTTTATTACACATTCACTCATGTGTTCTGGAAAACATAGGTCAATTTTCAATTCTATCTATACTTTGGACCACGACCGTCACGGAGGCCTCCTGTAGATGCCCCCAATATAAGGGCTTTCTAACTACATAGGGAATTATAGGGATAATACAGGAGGTAGCATAGGAGACATCCGAGGAAAACCAAATATTGCACTCATCCACATCATCATAAAAAACGGAAGGCTTGCAGCCTAATAAAACAGCAATTAATTGGAGCTTGAGCGCCCCTTCATGGCATTATACAATTCAACATATTTCGCTAAACATTTCACCATCAACATAAAAAAAGCAAGAAAATAAAGTAGATCTGTCACCAGATTCTTCAATTCTAACTGTATACATTGTTAAATAGATTTCTTATACCTGATGTGGCTGGTGTGCTTCCTTGGAAAATCCATAGAAGAATGAGTGTATAATCCTGATGTTACCAGGAGTATTTTAGAAGTCCAACTAAAGAGTGAGAGCTCAATAATCTAAGTGTATTCAGTCTTTACTCATCTAGCCTGTCTGACAGCTGCAGATTGTACTGAGAGGTGAGATCTCAGGAGCAGCAGAGAGGAGGAACACTGAAGAGCTGTTAATCAAACTAGGTGGGTGAAGACAAAGGTTAAACTACTAAAAAAGATTACAAAGCCATCCTGATATGGATTTTCAAAGTAAGTAAAACAGATTTATCAGGCTTAAGAATTCAACTTATTAGAGAAGCACTCCCATTACATTTTTTTTCACCAACCATTAACCGTTTGCATGTAATTTGCTGCTGTTCTATTTTGTTAGTAATATAGAACTGACAATATTATTGCCTGCAGTACTAATCACCGGCCACAGGAGGCCACTGCTTCCCCTGTAACTGTGCAGGATCAGTGGGCCGGACTGGGGGGTGGTCCCTCTGTATACCGCGCAGTAACGTACAAACACAAGATGGAGGCAGTTTTCGGGTACAACAGGTCCAAGTTTATTTTCCGCCGTCCGACTGACTGCTCGGACAACACACCGCAATTCCTTCACGACCCTCCGTTTCCAGGCCCCGGTACACACACACACACCGTACTTTCACTTGGGACGTAGATACACACACCGTCCCTTTCTCAGCTTAGTGACGTTCCTGCCAGTTTGGTCACTGTGGCCGCCTTAGGCCTGTACACCAACAGTAATTATACTGGTCAGCTGTCGTCAAATTCAGTATGCTTCCCCTCGGGACCTCGTCTGTACTGCGGTACTTCTTGTCAGAACCACCCCCCTGACTTCTCTCCTCAGTCCCCTGGTTGAGCTTTCCTCACAACACCTACTTTGCCACAAGCTCCTCTCCTCTTGAGCTCCTCCCGGGGACTGGACCTTCCTGGAACCCTCCTGTCAAATTTATAACTTTCCCGATTCCCTGTAACTCCACCTCCCATGACCAACGGTTTCTAAAGCCCTAAGCTGCTGTCAAGTCCTGAACTCACACTCCTCCCTGCCATCTTGTGGTCAACCCCAGGTACTGCACATCACCTACACTTTCCTAGCTGTTTCCCCACTGTCATAACTGCTATCTGCCTAAAATGTGCAAACCCTCCTTCCTACTTGCTGACAAGTCCGTCCGTCAGGTCACCTTCCCTACAACTGCACGATGACTCTGGCTTACACTGGTTTGTGCAGGATTGCGATTCTGAGGTGGTGACCCCAGTTTTGTGAGGAGAAATAAGAACGGCGATTCTGTGGACAGAGACTGGGGTTATGCTAAATGGACACTGTCCTGCTGGTGCTAACTGCAGAATGGTGAAAACCAGACAGAGACAAAGGCCAGGGGCAGTACAAGCAATTGGGAGGAAGTGCCTGACAGGAAGGGGTTGATTCGGTGGCCATTTTGAAAAAGCTTGGTGTGATCTGGAAGGAGGAGGATGTGTGACGTCTCCATAGAGCGCCATCCGCAGAGCCGAAATCCCCAAGATCCAACATCTGTGACACATCTGGAGGGCCCTCCAGCAAGACAGCTGTGGTACAACGCACCGGTTAGAAACATGTAATTCCTTGGTTAAACAGCCGTCTAGACGGGCTCATCTCTACGACGACACAGCGACCAGAAACAAGTCGCTAAGTCCTAAGCTCAGGCCCACCACAAGGATTACGGTGCACAACTGGCACCAAGCTCAGACAGGCAGATACAGGCACATGAATGCATCAGTGCCTATCAGACTCTGCTCACTGAACCAATGGCGACTTCCAGAGACTACAGTATTAAAGGGGATCTACCGAAGTACACAGAGGTGATCCGAGGAGCAGCCCATTGCACTTACATGACCCTTAAAGTGAACTCTACTGTGTATAATTCCACAACTGGGTTCTACCTCGGGGGTTTAGAATCATCTTGTTACGTTTGTAAGCTGCTGAGCTGCAGCACCAATAGGCCGCCCCTGGCATTCATCTCATTGTTCCAGTTTTCCATGTAAATGCTTGGTAGCCGCACTATTAGGTAAATTATAGTAACACTAGATGAAGAGCCCGGTGCAGCCGGGGCATAGTAACTAACTACGGTTAGTTATAACAAATTATAATGATTATATCTATATACTAGCTGAAGATCCCGGCGCTGCCCGGGCATAGTAACTAACTGTGGTTAGTTATAACAAATTATAATTATCCTCCATCCCATAGTCCCGTGCCCATATACCCAGCATACATCCTCCATCCCATAGTCCCATGCCCATATACCCATCACACATCCTCCATCCCATAGTCTCATGCCCATATACCCATCATACATATTCGCCATCCCATAGTCGAGTGCCCATATACCCATCATACATATCCGCCATCCCATAGTCCTGTGCCCATATACCCGTCATACATATCCGCCATCCCATAGTCCCGTGCCCATATACCCGTCATACATATCCTCCATCCCATAGTCCAGTGCCCATATACCCATCACACATCCTCCATCCCATAGTCCCGTGCCCATATACCCGTCATGCATATCGTCCATCCCATAGTCCCGTGCCCATATACCCGTCATACATATCCTCCATCCCATAGTCCAGTGCCCATATACCCATCACACATCCTCCATCCCATAGTCCCATGCCCATATACCCGTCATACATATCCACCATCCCATAGGCCCGTGCCCATATACCCGTCATACATATCCTCCATCCCATAGTCCAGTGCCCATATACCCATCACACATCCTCCATTCCATAGTCAACCATTATGACATCATAATGAGCGACAGGGCTTGCAGCCTATGATGACATCAGCGTCGCCATGGCAACCATTGTGACATCATAATGAGGGGCGGGGCTTGACACACACACTCTTTTTCCCCAGTATGTAGATAGGGGTAAAATTGTTTGATGAATTGGAACGCGCGAGGTTAAAACATAGCTTAGGACACTCTCGGGGTACAGACGTGGGCCTGTGCCAAATTTTGTGGCTGTAGCTGCGACGGTGCGGATGCCTATCCCGGACATACACACATACATACACACTTTGAGCTTTATATATTAGATATAAAGCTGAGTGTAAAGCTCCACCCATTCCGCATAGCCACATTCAATATAATATCCCACATCATCCGGTCAGCCACAGCTACCGGACTAATAGCCCTAATATCCCACATCATCCCGTCAGCCAGAGCTACCGGATAACTACCACTAATATCCCACATCATCCCATCAGCCAGAACCACCGGACTACTACCACTAATATCCCACATCATCCCGTCAGCCTGGAGTCAGAACCAGAGCGCTGAGTGGAACGGTCCGAACTTCCATACTGGGGATCCCTTTAAGAGAGGCCTGGCGTCAGAACCAGAGCACTGAGTGGATTTGCCCTGACTTCCATAACAAGAAGCCTGGGGTGAGAATCAGAGCACTGAGGGATTTACCCTAACTTCCATACCGGAGATCCCTTTAAGAGAGGCCTGGGGTTAGTACCAAAGCGCAGAGTAGATTTTCCCTCACTTCCGTACCAAGGATCCCTTTAAGAGGGGACTTGGGTCAGAACCAGAGCACTGAGTGGATTTGCCCTAACTTCCATACCGGGGATCCCTTTAAGAAAGCCTGGGGTCAGTACCAGAGCATTTGAAGGCAATTGTCCTGACTTCCATAACGGGGATCCCTTTAAGAGAGGCCAGGGGTCGGAATTAAAGCGCTGGATGGATTTGCCCTGACTTCCATACCAGAGATCCCTTTAAGAAAGGCCTGGGGACAGTACCAAAACGCAGAGTGGAATTGCCCTAAATTCCATACCAATGATGCCTTTAAGAGACCCTGGGGTCAGTACCAAAGCGCTGGATGGATTTGCTCTGACTTCCATACCAATGATCCCTTTAAGAGGGAAGATGTGCCTACGGGATGGAGGATGTGTGATGGGGATATGGGCACGGGAGGGGGGATTCGTTTCTGTCATGTGATCTCGCTCCTTTCAGGAGGGCAGACAATAGCTGGGAGCTTATGTTACCAGCCATGTCAGTGTCTGCTGAGGTGTTGTCAAGTGGGAAAACTGTTGGTCATAGCAACCAATCACAGCTCAGCTACTTTTGAACAGCTCTCGTGAAATGAAAGATGCTTCATGATTGGTTGGTGATACACACATACAATCATTTTTATATATATAGAGATATATAGTGCAGCGCTCACTGCACGTGTTGGGGGAACACTCGCTTGGTTGCGAATTAACGTAGTCGGGCATGGTATTTTCACACAAAAACAGTCTATACAGTTTATTTAAGCACCATGAACCGCACCGTAAGCCAGGTTGCACATCACCGGCTTACACATAGTCCATTACTTTATCACAAGAGGCTTTACCAAGCATTCACTAGTCACGCCTGACTTTCTTCAGTCACCGGGTGACCGCACAGTTCAATAACTGACCTTTGCCAGTGCACACAATTCTTTCCCCATACCAGTGTTACCTCTTAAGAGCTCTTGCTCCACAGATTGACCTCCTGTCAGTCCTGGTTCCTGGGGAAGCTGTCAAACTGGGATCACCGTCCTTGTGTACAGTGCACTACCGACAGTCCAGATCCTCAGGTGGAAGGTAGCTCCCCCAAACGCAGTGCCTTCACAGACTCCGCAAACACACGTGGCCTGTCCAGGTGCTATTCAGGACATTTATCCAACACCAAGGCCACCAGGTCCAGGGCCTCACCGGGTGCCATTCAGGGCTTCGATCCCACTCCCAGGATCTCCCAACACATCAGCCTCCAGGTCCAAGGTCTCACCACGTGCTCCAGGAATCCAATCCTCCTCCCAGGATCTTCCAACACAGACCTTCCAGGACCTTGCACCCTGAATCATTCAGGTACATACACTCTCTCATGTGACCCACCTTGGTCACATTATATAGCTCGTAACCACACCCACAGGTGAGGTATGGATCACATGGGCTGGTCACATGGTCATGACCTCACTGCAGAGCCTTAAACACACAGCCACACACACAGGCTTCATCTTGGGTGTTCAGACACACCCCCTTGAGTGGGTATGCAGGTGACTGGACCCATCCATCTCTCCAAGTCACCTGGAAGCCTCCCAATGTATAGAAAAAACCCTCAGCAGTAGATCTAATGAGCAAAACATGCCCAGACTTCCATCACAGGGCCACCCACCCCTGTGACACATATCGGCCATATACAACCATGCCGGTCACTGTTTCCCCATCACAATAAATGAAACGCCTGCATGCATGTCCTGGGGAGCCCAATACAGCATCCCCTAGCTGTAACAGGGGTCACTGCCTTACACATAGTAAACTTTTACGTGCCTACTGAGTGACGCAGCACAGTGGTCCCGGTCAGTTCTGACCGTGTGTGTATATGAATTAATCTGTCACATTTTATTATTTGCTGCAAGTGTAAACAGTCTGAGTTCATTTGACAAATTTAGTGTTTACTGCTTTCCTTGTCCACGGCTTCGCTGTATCCTGGGAGCCTACCCCACATCTTACAATGTCACTGCACTTCAGACTCTCTGGATTACACTGTGCTCTGTGTGTGAGCCGGAGATGACTTTTACAATGTAAGCCTATGGAGTGTCAGATTGAGGCTCCATAGACTTGTATAGTAAAAGATATCCGGCTTATACATAAGAGCATAGAGTGAGACAGAGTCTGAAGAGTGGTGACTTCACTCAGAGGAGGAGCAGAGCGGCACTGGATACCAGAGAAGATGGCAATAGGTGAGTATATAAACACCATGACACTACATATACACATGATTAGGGAATAAAAAAGTTCATAGGAGGGTTAGTAGGGTCCTTGTAGTGGACAACCTCTTAATGATCTAAATGTTTGATCCCGATTAAATAAAAAACCCTCCTTTGCTGGCTCCCACGGTGTCGGCACTCATTCTCTCTGGGGATCCCGAGCTGTTGTTGTGACATACCACGCCGGCGTCCAATCAGCGCTGGTGTCACTGTCTCCGCCTTTTTACGGGTTGAACATGAAGAGGTTGATCTCGGACTTCCTCTTCAATTCGACAGAAGGTGGGGACAGTGATGCCAGCGCTGATTGGGTGCCAGCATCACAACAACCGCATGGGAGACCTTGAGAGAGCAAGTGCCGACACCGCGGGAACAGAACCAGCACAGGAGGGGAGTATAAGCTTTTTATTATTATTATTAATCAGGGCCAAGTGTGGGATATGAGAAGGAGTTGTTCTAGCTGTGGACGACTTCTTTAAAAAGGATATCAGGGACATTCGGAAAAAAAAAAGGCATGTAGTTGCTAACAGAGGCAACTACCTGTCTGTTGTACCTTGCGTCGGTCACTTACGGCACCTGCCGGAGATTCAGCTGCTCCCTATCAAGGGAGCAGCATAATCTCTTCCTGCTGACAGAGCGAGCGGGGGGGGGGGGGCAAGCCAGCAATCAATCAGCATGACACCAGTAGTCTGGCCCTGTCAACAGGAAGAGCGGCCGATGAATACAACAAGCAGGTAGTTAGCTTTTTTTTTCTTTAAAGTCCTGGATCTCAACTTTAATGTATCCTGGGTGCATGGTGACAGGTGATGATAGGTCTGCTTTATAAGGAAAAAATATTAATAATTTACAAAAACAATTAAATTGGAAACAAAGTTAAAAAAAAAAAAAAAGAAACCATTGTATATACAAAAGGAACAAATACCAGGAGAAAAAGCGTGATTATTTTTTTAGAACTTGACACCTCATGAATTGACCCTAGTCACAACTTGGAGGCGGGTGACACCCATTTATTTTATTCTTCTTCTTCCTGCAATTTATGGATTTTTGAAAATCACTTACAACAAAAGATCAAGTTTGCACTTTAACCTATAAAAAGCCAGATTACTTACCAGTAATGCTCTTTTAATGAGTCCACGACAGCACCCATTGGAGGTATCGGATCCGCCCCATCTGGAACAGGAAACCCTACAGGAAGATAAAAGGGGCGGTCCACCTTTCCTCCTCAGTTTTGCATTTCAGAGTACCAGGAGGATCGCCAAGGATTTGGCAATGTCTTTACATCTCTAAACTTCACTTATTCATTTTTACACTTTATTATCGATATCTTTAGCAGGGAGGGAAGTGAGCGGGTGCTGTCGTGGACTCATTAAAAGAGCATTATCGGTAAGTAATCCGGCTTTTTACCCTTCGCCACGACAGCACCCACTGGAGAGATTCCAGAGACCATCACCTGGGTGGGACCACCGTGCCAAGGACCGTCCTGCCAAAGCTTAGGTCAGAAGTAGATGAAAAGTCAAGTCTATAGTGATTATAGAAGGTAGAAGGTGTTGACCAAATTGCTGCCTTACATATGGTTTCAATTGGAAGGTCTCCCCTCTCGGCCCAGGAGGTTGCCCATTGCTCTAGTGGAATGTGCTCTGATGCTCTCCGGATGATCTTCCTTTTTCGCAGAGTAGGCTAAGCGAATAGCATCCCTGATCCATCGGGAAATGGTGCTCTTCGTGACTCCGTACCCTTTTTTACAGCCCTGAAAAGATATGAACCGAGCCCTACACTGCCTCCAGCTCCAGGACCTCTCAATATACTTTAAGACAGTTCTTCTAACATCCAAAGTGTGGAATTTCCACTCCTCTGGAGTGGAGGGATCTTCAAAGGTTGGGAGAAGTATCTCCTGAGATCTATGGAATTTTGTTGATCCCTTAGGCAGGTATGAGGGGTCTGGTTTTAATATCAACCTATCTTGGTATACGTGAAAAAAGGGTGGATCTATGGATAGGGCCTGGATATCACCCACTCTCCTAGCAGATGTTAGTGCTACTAAGAGGGCTGTCTTGAGTGACAAGTATTTGAGGGATATCATGTCTATTGGCTCAAAGGGTTCTTCTGTCAGGGCGTCTAAGACCAGATTTAAGTCCCATGCAGGGATTGTAGGTATGTGAACTGGAGCTATCCGTTCGCAAGCTGTAATAAATCGTGAAATCCACTTATTTCCTGCTATATTATGGCCGTACAGTGCGCCTAATGCGGACACCTGGACTTTCAGTGTGTTTACTGCAAGGCCCAAGTCCTTCCCTCTCTGTAGAAATTCTAAGATAGGAACTAACGGGACTTCTGTGGTATGAGGCGATGTATGAAACTGCAGGAATTTTTTCCATATCCTTGTATAAATCTGGGTAGTGGATTGCTTCCTGCTCTGTAGAAGCATAGCAATTAGTGTTTCAGAAAACCCTCTTGATCTTAGTAGCTGCCTTTCAAATTCCACGCCGTCAAGTGTAAGCTGTCCACTTGGGGGTGGAAAAAAGGGCCTTGGGAGAGTAGGTTGGGAATCGAAGGGAGGACCCAAGGATCTGTCACCGACATTATTCGTAGCCATAAGAACTACGGTCTCTTGGGCCAGAATGGTGCTATCAAAATCACTCTCGCCTTGTCCTCTCTGATTTTCCGAATGACCTGTGGCAGGAGCATTATCGGAGGGAAGGCATATGCCAGGTTGAACTTCCATGAGGCCTGGAGGGCATCCAGTATGTCTGGGTGATCTGACGGAGACAGGGAATGCAAACACCTTTATCTGTCTGTTCTCCTTTGTGGCAAAGAGGTCCACCTGAGGTTGCCCCCATAAGGCTACTATGTCCTTGAAAACTCGGCGATTGAGGCACCACTCCCCTTGCGGAAGTGTGTGTCGGCTTAAGAAGTCTGCCTCTTGGTTGTTTTCTCCCCTGATATGAAGAGCCGAGAGGGACAACAAATAACTTTCGGCTAAGTTTAAGATTCTTGCCGCAGAAGACATCAGAGTCTCTGATCGAGTACCTCCCTGTCTGTTTATGTAGGCCACTGTAGTGGTGTTGTCCGACAAGATCCTGACATGCTTCTGTTGGAGCTGCGGAAGAAAATGGTGTAGAGCATAATATACCGCCGTCAGCTCTTTCAAATTAGACGAGTATCCCCATTTATCTCTATTCCACCTTCCTTGACAAAAGCTACTCCCCATATGGGCTCCCCAGCCGTGGGGGCTAGCATCCGTGGTTAGGATACAAGATGGTACTATAACCCATGGGACTCCTGAGGATAGATGGTTATCATCTAGCCACCATTCTAGAGAAGTCAAGACCTCCTGTGATAAGGTTATCTTGCTCTCGAGGTGACCACCATGTCGCCTGTCCTCTCGGAGGATCTGATGCTGAAATGTGCGGATATGATAATGGGCCCACCGGACTGCCGGGGCACAAGAACTGTGCGACCCCAATAGCGACATTGCCCCTCTCAGAGACATGCGTGGTCTACTTATGGCTGCCTCTTTCTGTTTTGTGACTGCAATCTTTACTTGAGGGAGTAGACATCTCTGCGTTGTGGAGTCTAACTGGAACCCTAAGAACATCTGAAGGGAATGCGGAACGAGTCTGAACTTCTGGACATTGATGATCCAGCCTAGATCCTGCAAAGATGAGATCGCGTCAGCGACACGTCTGGTACACTGGCTGACCGAGTTCCCGATAATTAGGAAGTCATCTAGGTAAGGCACGATTAGATAGGCCATCACCTCTGCCATCACCTTGGTGAAGATTCTTGGTGCTGTAGAGAGGCCGAAGGGCATGGCTGTATACTGAAAATGACGGATCTTGCCTTCGAAAACCACCGTGACCCTTAGGTACTTTTGGTATCTATCATGAATAGGAAGATGATAGTAAGAATTCTTCAAGTCAATCCCCGCCATTACACAGTTTGGAAAGACACTTTATGGTGGATCTGATTGATTCCATCTTAAACTTATAATTTTTTATAAACGTATTAAGCTTCCTTAAATTTATTATTGTCCTAAACGTACCATCTGGTTTGGAAATTAAAAATAAAGGAGAGTAGAAGCCTCTACCTTCCTGTCCCTCTGGGACCTCTACTAAAACCCCCTTGGATAGTAGGCTCCGAATTTCTTCTTCGAGGGCCTTTTGTTGAACTATAGAGTTTAGGCGGGTTATGATAAAGAAATCATAAGGGGTTTGAAGGAATTCTAATTTAATTCCTTCTTTAATAATACTTAGAATCCATGGGCTCGAAGTTATTTGTTCCCATTTTGAATAAAAAAATTTTAATCTACCCCCTACTGGTGGGTCTAAATCTTTAATATTTATTTTCCTTCCGGAATGTTGAACCCCTGAACATGCTACCCTTTTGCTTTTCCTCCTTTGTGGGCCATCTATTTGATCTATCCGCTTGTCTCCTTCTTCCAAACGGTCGCCTTTTAAAGGTTCTCCTGTAGAAAGGGATAGAAGAATCAGGGAAGGCCTTCTTCCTTTCTTTTGCTTTGGTGAGTATGTCATCTAGGGCTTTCCCAAAGAGAAACTCACCCTCGCACGGGGTTGCGCAAATCTTAGATTATGATTGCGCGTCCCCCTTCCAGCTCTTCATCCACAGTGCCTGCCTGGTGTTGTTTACAAGAGACGCCGATCTCGCTGCCAGCCGCAGAGTGTCTGCCGACGCATCGGCCATGAAGGCTGCTGCCCCTCTTATTAATGGAATAGCGGCCCGTAATTTTTCTCTCAACTCTTTCTGCTCGCTTTGTTGATCCAACCATATGAGCATAGATCTGGCGGTGCATGTGCTGGCTACTGCTGGCTTAAAAATTCCCGTGGTAGACTCCCAAGACCTTCTCAATGGCAACTCCGCCTTACGGTCTAGCGGGTCTGCCAACAAGCCTGCGTCCTCTACCGGAATAGTAGACTGTTTCGAGGTAGAGGCTACAACGGCATCAACTTTTGGCACCTTGGTCCATTTTAATAGCTCGTCATCGCTAAATGGATATTTTCTCTTTGAGGCCGATGGGAGAAAACTTCTTTGATCGTGTTTTTCCCACTCTCTTTTTATTAGGGCCTTAACTGCCGGTATTACTGGGAACGCTCTCCTTTTCTTTTCTGCCAACCCCGCAAACATTATTTCTTGTGCAGTTTGGACACCCCTTGCTTCCTCACACCCCATAGTGTTCCTCACGGATTTGACCAGGTTATCCACACTATCCAGGGGAAAACATGACCGTCCCTCAATGTCTGATGATGACGACGAGGATGTGAGTGAGGAATCGGAGATTAACCCTTGCTCTTCCTCTGACTCTGAGCTGAGGGTCACCTGTTTTTTGCGCCTAGCCTCTGAGGGAGTACTGGCACGGGTGATAGCCTGTATTTCCTCCCTAATTATGGCTCGAATGTTCTTTGATGATACTGCCGACCCTTGCCTAGCCTCTCTGGTGCACTGTTTACAGAGCTTTTTGGGGTAGGAGTCAGGGAGAGGTTCAGCGCATAAAGCGCAATCTTTAAGCTTGGATTTTTGTTTTTTCTTCGCCTGGAGAGGGGAGACATGGTGAAAGGGGGGGGGGGGGGTGGAGAGGTCAGCTTAGTAGGCAGAGTATATATATTGCACACTCACCCAGTGAAGCTTTATATTACCGGATCAGATGGCTGAGATCCCGTCCTAGGTCTTGACTCTCCCCACCTCGCTCCTGCGGGCGATGTCTGTCCTGGTGGTGCGGTCCCTGGAGGAGCTGCCCCCCCGCAGAGTCACCTGCTGGAGCGTGCACTTCTGCACTTTTTTTTTTTACTCTGCCCCCGGAAGTCGCTCCTCCTCCCCGGGTTCCTGCATATGCACCGTCACGCCTCTCAGCCATCTTGCCCCGGAAGTTCACTCATTACTTCCGGGGCTCAGGAGCCTCTGCGCCGGCCAGCTACCGCGCCACCGCTCCTGTATGCGGCCCGCGCTTCTCCCCACACTGCCGCCACCGCTGCCTCTCTTTTTTTTTTTCCCTTCATCGCGCCACTAGTGCACCTACCGCTCCCTGCAGCAGTGGTTTCCGCGTTTGGTGCCCCTAGCGCGCTCCTAGGTGAGACCGGGCGGCCCCTTCTGGACCCGGTCATCACCTCTCAGCCATCAGACCAGGGGGGAGCCGTCTAACGGAGTCACCCCCGACGCTGCTTCCAGATCGCAGCCCCTGCCATTCTTATGGACACTGCGCAGGCGGCGTGCAAATTCAGGTACGTCTTCCTGAAGGATTAGCCTTAGGTTCCCTGGGAACAGGAAACCAAAGCTGAGGAGGAAAGGCGGACCGCCCTTTTTATCTTCCTGTAGGGTTTCCTGTTCCAGATGGGGCGGATCCGATACCTCCAGTGGGTGCTGTCGTGGCGAAGGGTAAAATAATGAATTTTCTTGCCGCGCTAAAGGAAACACAGTGGCGTCCTGGTGGGCCCGTATTGCCTAGAGAGGCTTCAAAGACTAAATATGGATAATGAGAGCGGTTAGGGAACGTTTGTCCGAAATACTCTGCCATTATGCACTCTGTATTAATTGCTTCCTGCCATCGTAATAGAATATTGTTCATGTCCCTTTTCGTTTCCAGGGCAGGGATAAACAAATTAAACTCATTATCCCTGCAATTACACAAGCATCAAAGCTGGAGATTTTGAAAGCAAAGCTAGACGATGGGAGAAAACAAAAGCGCCTCCACGGTCTCGAGACCCGATCGTTCTGTTCTGGACCTAGAAACATGACACATTCTCTAAATATATATTACAGCAGACCCGATTACACACGTAGCCATGGTGAAGCCTCGGCACAGAACAATTCTATGTGAAGACATGTACCAGCAATCATAACACATCCCTGCGTCCATCAATCATGTCTCTGCTAGCATCATCGCATATGCAAATCAGGAGACAACTTCAAAGTAATAATCATGCATGTCTGTAGCAAATCCACCGCTAAAATCTACAAGGTAGAAAGCTAACCATTACAGTTAATCGGCAGCAGAAAATACTTTCTCTCTTTCTTATAGAGATTCTTCTGGTGAAGATTAGTTAAATATTATCAAGTGCAAAGAAACAAGATCCGATTTGTTAGATTTAAAATCCAAAAACAAAATTAACTCATGTGTATGTATATATCGTAGGGATCCATGCTCTCAGGTAGGCATTAGGTAGCATTCACACAGGCAATGCAGTTTGGTCCAAACAGGTGCTGTTTTATTGCTTTCATAAAACTCCAAAGGATTCATAATCAAAACAGCCTCTTTCTGGGCACAAAGGTATCACAGCAAATAAACAGATAATTTAGTAAGCACATATATACGTCATGGTATCCTCACCGAAAAGATTACAGTCCATTCTCAGGGAGAAAATTTTCACACACAGAAGAAGCACGATCCTACTAGTCTCGGTATCCCCTTCAGCCTCAGCACGAAATATAAGTGTTCAACTCTTGGCACAGTTCATAGAATCATAGAATCGTAGAGTTGGAAGGGACCTCCTGGGCCATCTGGTCCAACCCCCTGCTCAAAGCAGGATTCGCTAAATCATCCCAGTCAGATGTCTATCCAGCCTCTGTTTGAAGACTTCCATTGAAGGAGAACTCACCACTTCTCGTGGCAGCCTGTTCCACTCATTGATCACTCTGTCAAAAAGTTTTTTCTAATATCTAATCTGTGTCTCCTCCCATTCAGTTTCATCCCATTGCTTCTAGTCTTTCCTTGTGCAAATGAGAATAAAGTTGATCCTTCTACAATGTGACAGCCCTTTAGATATTTGTAGACAGCTATTAAGTCTCCTCTCAGTCTTCTCTTTTGCAAACTAAACATTCCCAAATCCTGCAACCTTTCCTCATAAGACAGGGTTTGCAGACCGGTCACCATTCTGGTCGCTCTTTTCTGAACTTGCTCCAGTTTGTTGATGTCTTTTTTAAAATGTGGTGCCCAAAACTGGACACAATATTCCAGATGAGGTCTGACCAAAGAGGAGTAGAGGGAAATAATGACTTCATGTTCACACTGAACAGGCTACAGCTTCTACATGATACTCTGCAGCTCCAACACACATACTGCTCAGCTGTCCCAGCTGACCGATGCGGTCTCCATTCACAGAGAGACCCTGGCTTGTTTCTCTCCCAGGTACATTTGATCAGTCTTCACTGAACAGTCATCCAATACACAGCAGTGTTCACTACTCAAAATGCGATTGACAGTGTGAAATCTGTCATGTGTGATCAACATCTCCCCTTACCATCAGTCGTCTGGCTCCTCCATACACTATTAGACAATTGGCCAAAACCGACTACATTGGTGGGTTCATCTGAGATTAGTCCAATGTGAATGGGGGATTTTACCCTTTACTTAGGTATAATCCTACACCCTAAAAAGGGGCATCAACTTAGCCACACAGGGTTTTCTAAAGCCAACCAGTCAGGTTTGAGGACAAACCTGAATGGCCAAAATATAAGATTTTATTCGACTTTTGGAGTCTTTGACAACCTGTTAATTGCTGGCCAACATTGGAAAGATGCAAAACTGTACCATGTAAATCATGGATGTTGAAACCAATGGTGAATAGAGTCATACAAGACTTTTGCTGCTGCAATTCACTGACTGGGGATGAACCTTGTTAGTATTCTATAGAGTTTGAGGTAGCAGATTAAAAATGTATGCATCGGCATGAAAGGGAGATCGGCATATGGCACATCATTGTTGATTACGTAGATATTTAACAGAGCTATATACACAATTTAATCAAACCTCATCCTATGGGTTCTGAGTGCAGATGAAATACGTTTAGCGTCTTGTCTCTTATTATTATGCTATCATTAACATAACCATTTCGCACCACTGTATCGTCATTCTTTGTTGGCTAATAGACTAATATTTTACACAGTACTAATTGGGTTATTCTTCTCTCACAAGATGTAGTGAGTATACATCCATTATTAGAATAAGCGACAGGCCCTTCTCGCACTACCATGCACAGAAGTGTGAAGCTAATGCCACAAGGTGGCACCAAATGAATATGTAAAAGAGCATGTGACGGGTAAAGACAACGTACCTTGGAATGAGCTATGGAGAGCGTGTCCACCCAGACTCTCCAGCCTCCCCATTCATATTTGATGGCATGATACAGCAGTATCCTAAATATGTTGTATACCATTTCAGTGATCTTCTGCTCCTCAGAGTTTTTGGGATTGATGTACCCGAGAGAAAACATCCAGTCCTGCCATACTGAGCACTGCAGAAGGCACCTGGAATAATGAGACATATCAGGAGGGGCACATACTTTCAATTGGAAAACATTAATGTGGAGACACAGCACCGTATCTTAATGAACCAGACAACTATTTGTAGCAAACCAAGAAGAATAGACTGTTATCTTTATGTTGGCTTTTCAATTTGTGAGTTGGTCAAGAGAACAGACATTTGCTTGTGTAAGCCTGTAATATTGACATTTCATATAACATTGTTCTCTTATCCTTGATGACTAGTGATGTTTACTGATATGCTAATTATGCATTGTAGGCCAGATAGTTTGGTGACTTCAAAAACAGAGGAGGAAACACTGTGCAAAAAGATTAAATAATCAAGTGATGCTACGATCTCATCACCATTCTTACCTTTTATGTCAATACTCAATGAAGGACACTTATTAAGTATAAAAAGAAGTTACACATGTCTCAGTCTAGAGACAGAGAGAGAGATAGACATAGATTCTGCCAAGACATCCAGGGGACCCTACAGGACTCCTGCCAATACATCATGGCTCTATCACGAGGGACACAGAGCTATCATTCTACAAGAAACAACCTAGGGGAAGTTTGGAGAAGCCAGATTGTGACCCTCGGATCAACTGGCCTTGTACCTCAATGGACTGTCATCTTCCTAAGCTTTGTTGCTGATAAAACACCAAAATTATTGAAACTACAATAAGCAGCCCAGTAAGTGACACATTGCTGGAATCAGGGTCTCTGTCTACACATCATGCTACTCAAGGTTATATAGTAAAAGCCTGCTGACAGATTCCCTTTAAGTACCATTCTCATAAAACTTCCTGGTTTTCCTCAGATAAATGTACTATGAGTAACATGACATTACAAACAACTATGAAAAAAAGTGCAATCGAAAAGCTACAAAGTGGAATAATAACTCACCTCCGATTCTCACGACTGTTGCTGAAAAGCTTTATCATATCAGACAGGAACAGGCGTCTTACTTCCATCAGATCAGAACTTGGAGTGGAGTTTTTAAGCAGTGTAGCCACTACCTTCAAAATCACTAAAAAAAATTAAAATATTGTACATTTATAAAGTAATATGTTGTACTATTCTATAAAGACCAGAATAATTGTCAGTACTATTATGCGGCAACCAACACCTTGTACTGTCCAGATTTTAGCTCTGTGTTAAAGGGTTATCCCCATCTTCAATATATTATCCCAAAATGTAGTAGGTATAATCATAATAATATTATCAAATACCTTTAATTAGAAATGTAGAATAGTTCTTCTGATTTGGTATGTCACTTACCCCATGTGCAGGCATTGTAGTAGCTTAGGTATCCATGGTTATGACCGGTAACAACTACCTGTCACAGTATGAGTGGTCCTAACCATGGATACCTAAGGTACTGCAATGCCATGCATGGGAAAAGAGACATTGCAAATCAGAAGAACTATACTACAATTCTAATTGTAGGTATTTGCTAATATTAATACGATTACACCCACTACATATTGTGATAGGATCTTGGAGATGGGAATATCTCTCTAAAGCTCCTATGCAAGTATTTATTTCACTTGGGAGCATCTAGACTTACTGACAACTCATAGCAAAGTAATCTGTAATGATTTTTTTTTTTTTTTTACCAAATTGTGAGGCAATGTGATGCAGCCATATGGACAGTTGTGAGAAATATTACCTCTAATAATGACTCGTTGCCACCTTCTACAATCCACAAACCCCAGTATTTATACCTGATATACGGAAGGGATGATTGACAGGTGGGGAGGAGATTATACTTATAGGAATCTTGTGGCAAGAGACCTATTAGAAAAAGCCCTCTTTCAGATGGCAGTAATGTTGGCACTTTTTTTCATCTGTATTATGGCTGCAAATCACGGATTGACCATCAGTTTTCTGATTCTGAAGTATCATGGTGATCTAAGCTACTGTTTCCCTTGGGCTGGGAGACATGTAATAGGGCCGAGACTTATAGCTGTAACACAGAAGATTAAAGGGAATCTGTCACCCCATTTTAGCCCTATGAGCTGCTGCCATCGCCATCGGGGGCTTATCTACAGCATTCTGCAATGCTGTAGATAAGCCCCGATGAAACCTGAAAGATAAGAAAAACACGTTAGATTATACTCACCGGGGTGGCGGGTGCGGTGGGTGTCGCGGTCAGGTCCGGCGCCTCTCGTCTTCATACGATGATGTCCTCCTCCTTGCTTCTCCCTCTGCTCCTGCACAGACATACTGCTCTGCCCTGTTGAGGGCAGAGCAAGCAGAGTACTGCAGTGCGCAGGCGCCGAACCTCTCTGACCTTTCCCGGCGCCTGCGCAGGCGTACTTTCTCTGTCCTGTTGAGGGCAGAGTAAAGTACTGCAGTGCGCAGGCGCCGGGAAAGGTCAGAGGTTCGGCGCCTGCGCACTGCAGTACTCTGCTTGCTCTGCCCTCAACAGGGCAGAGCAGTATGTCTGTGCAGGAGCAGAGGGAGAAGTAAGGAGGAGGACATAATCGTATGAAGATGGGAGGCGCCGGACGGAACGGCGACACCCATCGGACCAGACCGAACGCCGGGGTGAATGTAATCTAACTCTTTTTTCTTATATTTCAGGTTACATCGGGGGCTTATCTATAGCATTACAGAATGCTGTAGATAAGCCCCTGATGGCAGAGCCGGCAGCTTATAGGGCTAAAATAGGGTGACAGATTTCTTTTAAGTGAACCTGCATTAATGTTGTCTGAAAGAAGTCTAAAGAAGTTTTAATGACAAAAGGGTAATAAGTATATTTATTATTGATTTATTTTATTGCTTCTATAGCACGATCATAATCCACAGCACTTTACAGACTTCATTGTCCCCATTAGTGAGTTTAAATTGTGAGCCCCATCAGTATGTCTTTGTAGTGTGGAAGGAAACCGGAGAACCCACACAAACTCAGGGAGAATAGATGCAGTCTTTGTTGTCAATTTAATAGATTTTTACAGCGCTAACCAGTGAGCCACCGAGCTGCCCATATTATTAAAGGGAATATGTCAGAAGGATTTGCAACCTAATTTAAGAACAGCATAATGTAGAGACAGAGACCCTGACTCCAGTGATGTGTCACTTACTTGGCTCGCTGCTGTAGTTTTGATAAAATCACCGTTTTATCAGCAGATCATCACAAGAGGACCAGTAAACCTGCTTCCATGTAGTCCTCCATATTCATGAGCTCTGTAAAACCCGCCCCCACCAATGAATGGCAGCTTTTGTGAACACAGTGCATAGGTAGAAATCTGCCAATCAGAGGTGTGGGCGGGGTTATAAAGAGCTCAGCGTTCAGAGAACTGGTATATCTGCAGCAGATAAAACAGTGATTTTATTAAAACATCACTGGAATCAGGGTCTCGGTCCCTACATCATGCTGATCCAAGATGTGGTAGCAAAAACCTGGTGACAGGTTCCCTTTAATAAGTTTACAAAAATATCACCCTTCAACTAAAGATGACTATGCACTAATATGGAGACTGGAACACAAGTGACTGAAGGACATGGTATATAACACAATGGGTACATGGTTCTGACCCAAACTCAACACCCTCATATATGTCTAAGAGGCTGTTGGGTTCAGATCATACTTTTTGTGCATCGTGGTCCGGACCGTGAAATACGGGTGTGTGAAACCCTCCTTGTAGAATTGTGCAGTGAGTGAGACGGACACACGAGTCCAATGTGTCAGGCACACTGCACGACTAGCACATCCAGCGCTTCTTACTTGGATTCTGGATTTTCACAGTTGAGTCTGGCTCTGGATGAGGCTTGTGGACAACTTGAGTGCAAACCTGCTCTGTCAGAATCTGCAGGGAGAAGAAGGATTGCATTTACGTCATTATACTTTTCACACAAATTCATTTGCGTAGGAGACTGGCACAATAACATTAATTTCACTCAAGGCTATTACATACAGACAGATTCTCCATATTGCCATTGCAACTGTACAGATAGCACATTCAGGAGTAACATTAAATATATTATATATATATATATATATATATATATATATATATATAGTGACAGGGTCACTGGCATTGTGTGTGAGGGGAGATGTGTGTCACGGAGATTGCTTTCCTCTGTGATCTAGATACCCATACATTTCTTTTCAGCATGCTATGCGCTGAATGAGTTAAGCAGAAATGTTCTGGGCGGGTTTTTAGGCGAGTAGGTAAGAAATGGGTGGGATGTCAACTCGCCATATCTCCACCTCAAGGGTGTGGCTGGGGAAGTGAATGTCCAGCCAGTTTTTTTTCCTCTAAGTAATTAGAAAAACACGGCACATGTGGAATTCTGGTGGAGCACAAGTAGGATAACCAAATCCATCAGCTGTGATGTAGAAATACTTGGCACTCATATAGGTGTGTTCTAGAACTTATTTATTAGATGAAGAAATTCTAGCGCGCAGTGTGAGGGTCTGCAGTGTCCTCTGCTAAGCGCTTCTGGTCTTGGCAGTGGACACTGCAGACCCTCACATTGCGCGCTGCCACACAGATCTCCCCTTTCCAGATGACTGATGAAGGTCAGGTATTGACCGAAACGTCTAATTTTTCTGGAATTTCTTCATCTAATAAATAAACTCTTGAACACACCTTTATTTGTGGCAAGTATTTCTACATCACAGGTTTTTTTCCTCTGCTTGTGTGTGGAGGAAGGAAGCCTCCTGACCGCTAGCTCCTGCGAGAGCTGCCATATGTGTTGTCCCAGAGGCGCTGGACAGAACTGTATATGAACTTTTTATTTTCATTTGAGCCGGACAGGCTGTTTTCTGTTACCAGTTTGGGCTTTTGGTTTATGAGGCAATAAACCACCGAAAGACTTTAACCACACGTGTGCCTGTGTCTACCTCGAGAAGCAGCTAAGTGAGCCGACCTTCCACAATAAATACATCTATCTCGTGGCTATCTAATATATAAAGCTCAATGTGGGTGTGTTTGTGTATGTCCGGGATTGGCATCCGCACCGTCGCAGCTACAGCCACAAAATTTTGCACAGTCACACATCTGGATCCCGAGAGCATCATAGGCTATGCTGTGAGGCGAAATTTTAACCCCGCGCGTTCCAATTCACCAATTTTACCCCTATCTACATAATGGGGAAAAAGTATGTATGTATTGGCATCTGCACCGTCGTAGCTACAGCCACAAAATTTTGCAGTCACACGTCTGGACCCCGAGAGCATCATAGGCTATGTTGTGAGGCGAAATTTTAACCCCGCGCATTCCAATTCACCAAACAATTTTGCCCCTATCTACATAATGGGGAAAAAGGGAAATGAAAAGTGTTGGAGGCAAATTGACAGCTGCCAGATGTGAACAAGGGGGACTTAAAGAATAATAATAATAATAACAATAATAATAATAATAATAATAATAATAATAATCTTTATTTATATAGCGCCAACATATTCCGCAGCGCTTTACAGTTTAACAGTTTCAAAACACAAATCATAAGTAACAACTGTAATGCTAGGGGGTACCTAAGTTAGAGAGTGGACCCTCTGGATCGCGGATCCGGAGCCCCAGGGTCGAGCACACCAGGTGAAGACCGACCCCTATACAGGGATCGTTTGGGGCAGGACCACAGAGGACGGAGGCGCGACAGCCGGAACCAAGAGGGACGGCTCCACGGACAGAAGGAGGGGGAAGGCAATGGTAAGTAGGACGAGCAGGGACCAGAGGAACAGGACAGAACCAATACGGAAGGCAGGCACGTGGGAAGACCTAGGCGGGCAGAAGGCGGAGGACGGCACCGGGGATGGAAGACAGTGCGCAGGCAGGCTGGGAGGGAAGGAAGCAGGAGACAGGGAGCATAAGGCGGAACGCGGAATAGCTACAGTAGAACTGTAGAGGCCAGAAGGTGCAGGAAACTACACGATCATCAGGCGTCCTCCTAACTGCGAGGACGCCTGAAGTACAGCAAGCCCAGGATGTGCGTCACCCAAACCCGCCCTTCGGCGCCGCCCATTGCAGGGGAGACCAAGCCCGACTCTCAGCGCCGCCCACTATGGGAGAGAGTGGGAAGACGGCGGCGAGCGCGAACCAGGGGGCGGGAAGCAGGAGCAGATTTGAAGAGGAATTGACGGCGGGCGCGTGGCCGGGCGGGAGCGCGCAGGTGAGGGGATGCCGCAGCGGCCGCCGCAGCAAAAGGGGCATCGGCGGGCATAACCGCCGATGTCACAGTACCCCTCCCCTTACGGCGTCCCTTTGCGAGATTGGCCAAAAACTTTTTTAGAATGCGAGGGGCGTTGATATTTTCCCGAGGCTCCCAGGACCTCTCCTCGGGACCAAAACCCACCCAATCGATAAGAAAAAGGGTCTTACCCCGGGCTTTTTTCATAGCCAAGATGTCCTTGACCTCGAAGACGTTATCAGAGATGGCAGGAGAAGGAGGGACGATGGAAACCGGTTGGAACCGATTCAGGACTACGGGTTTCAGGAGCGAGACATGGAAAGCGTTGGGCACCCGGAGCGAAGCAGGCAACCTCAGTTTGTAAGCCACGGCATTAATACGTCCAATCACCTCAAACGGTCCAATGTACCGAGGACTCAGTTTGTAAGAGGGAACTCTCAGACGGATATGTCGAGTTGAAAGCCAGACCTTGTCACCAGGATGGTACGGGGGTACGTCCTTCCGTCTCTTGTCTGCATGCTTCTTGATTCGGTCGTTGGCACTTTTGAGCGCATCCCTGGTCTCTCTCCAAATCTGCGAGAATTCTTTAGCAAGAGAATCGGCTGCGGGTACCTTGGTAGAGGTAGAAAAAGGCAACGGAATACTTGGGTTTTGACCGGTTACCACAAAAAAAGGTGACCTGGTGGTAGATTCACTGGGATGATTATTGTGCGAGAATTCAGCCCAAGGTAAAAGCGCAACCCAGTCGTCTTGATGAGCGTTGGTGAAGTGACGTAGGAAGGTGGTTAACCCCTGATTAATTCGTTCCACTTGCCCGTTGGTCTGGGGATGATATGCGGAGGAAAAGTCGAGAGATGTACCCATAAGCCGGCAGAGTGCCCTCCAGAAGCGGGAGGTGAACTGGACCCCCCGATCCGACAGAATCCGCTGAGGAAGACCATGCAGCCTGAAGACCTGGTGGATGAAGATCTCAGCCAACTTCGGAGCGGACGGTAGTCCCGATAAGGGAATAAAATGGGCCATCTTAGAAAAGCGATCTGCCACGACTAAGATGGTGGTACATCCGGCCGAGCGGGGCAAATCGGTCACAAAGTCCATGGCGATCTGTTGCCAGGGGGCTTCAGGAACTGGCAAAGGGTGAAGAAGACCGGCGGGCAAAGTCCTAGCCACCTTATTCTGGGCACAGATTGTGCAAGAGGCCACGTAGTCCATCACATCCTGGCGAAGCGTGGGCCACCAATAATACCTGGAAAGCAGGAAGAGAGTCTTCTTGGTCCCAACGTGTCCAGCAATTTTGGAGGAATGTCCCCAGCACAACACCTCTATACGTTTGCCTGGAGGGACGAAGGTCTTACCGGGCGGAGGGGTAGCAAAGTTCACAGGAGAAACGGTGATCATCCTGGAAGGCTCGATGATACAGGATGGGATTTCGTCCCTCTCTGAAGACTGCAACGACCTGGAAAGGGCATCGGCCTTGATGTTCCTATTGCCCGGTCGGAAGTGAAGTTGGAAGTCAAAGCGGGAAAAAAACAGGGCCCACCTGGCTTGCCGGGCATTGAGCCTTTGGGCGGATTGCAGATAGGCCAGGTTTTTGTGGTCTGTGAGGATGGTAAAGGGATGTACAGCTCCTTCGAGTAAATACAGCCATTCAGTCAAGGCCATCTTAATGGCCAGTAATTCACGGTCTCCAATGGAGTAGTTGCACTCCGCCGGTGAAAAGACTTTAGAGAAGAAACCGCATGGAACCAGCCGTCCGGACGAAGCCTGCTGGGACAAGACCGCCCCCGCTCCAGTGGAGGAGGCATCCACTTCCAGGACAAAGGGTCTGCTGGCCACGGGCCGATGCAAAATGGGTGCTGAGGCAAAAGAACGTTTCAGAGTTTGGAAAGCTTTTTCCGCTTCAGGAGACCAGCTGTTGGGCTTCGTTCCTTTACGGGTCAGGTCCGTGATGGGTTTGGTAACCGTGGAAAAGTGAGGCACAAACTGACGGTAATAGTTTGCGAACCCAAGAAACCGCTGGATGGCCTTAATCCCCACAGGATGAGGCCACTTGAGTACCGCACCGAGTTTTTCGGGATCCATGCTTAGACCGGAGTCGGAGACGACATATCCCAAGAAGGGTAGTGACGACTGCTCAAAAAGGCATTTCTCGATCTTGGCGTAGAGTTGGTTCTCTCGGAGACGATGCAAGACCAAGCGTACACTCCTGCGATGAGAAGGCAGATCGGGGGAGAAAACGAGGATGTCGTCCAGGTAGATGACAACACAAGAATAGAGTAGATCCCGGAATATCTCATTGATAAATTCTTGGAACACAGCGGGGGCATTGCAAAGGCCGAATGGCATGACTAGATATTCATAATGCCCGTCACGAGTATTGAAGGCCGTCTTCCACTCGTCCCCAGCACGGATTCGGACCAAATTGTAGGCTCCCCGCAGGTCTAACTTCGTGAAGATCCGGGCTCCTCTCAACCGGTCAAAAAGCTCCGGAATCAACGGAAGGGGGTAACGATTCTTGATGGTGATCTTGTTCAGGCCCCGGTAATCAATGCAAGGCCGCAGTGATCCATCTTTCTTCCGGACGAAGAAAAAACCTGCGCCTGCAGGAGAGGAGGACTTTCGGATAAACCCCTTGGAGAGATTTTCGTGGATATATTCAGACATGGCAGTGGTCTCGGCTGGAGAGAGAGGGTATGTTCTACCTCTGGGGGGAACCGCTCCAGGAATCAGGTCGATGGGGCAGTCATAAGGCCGGTGCGGTGGCAGGGAATCCGCCTCTTTTTTGCAGAAAACATCAGCATAGGCGTGATATGGCACAGGAAGGCCAGGAAGGTCTGTAGGCTTGCGCTGAGGCTGGGGACGGACCAGGGTACGTAAACAGCTTGCATGGCAGGCGTGCCCCCAGCGCAGGATCTCTCCGGAACGCCAGTCGATAACAGGCTCATGCCGCCTGAGCCAAGGTAGCCCCAAAAGAATGGCGTGGGACAACTGAGGCAGGACATAAAAGGCAATCCTTTCTGAGTGGAGAGCGCCAACTTGCAGGTTTACTTCGGTGGTTACCGTGGTGATGAGCCCAGGAAGAGGTTTGCCGTCAACGGAGGTGATTGCTCGAGGATTACTTAAGACGACCACGGGAATCTGGAGTCTGTCAACCTCCTCCTGGTGGATGAAGTTGCCTGCCGCGCCCGAGTCCACATACGCCTCCACAGAGCTACGCCCCCGACCTGAAATAAGTAGAGCTGAAACGGTAAGTGGAAGAGAGGGGGTAGAATCACCTAGGGGGCCCTCTCCTACCTGGCCTAGGCGGATGCGTTTCCCGGTCTCTCAGGACAAGTGCGTATGAAGTGATTGGCCCCTCCACAATAGAGACAGAGTCCCTTGGTCATTCTCTCCCTACGCCGTTGTTCAGACAGCTTGATGCGATCAACTTGCATGGGCTCCGGGGTGGTGTTACTAGGGAGGGCACCAGTGCGCGGAATAGGAGCTTGGTATAACCTAAAGGACCTCCTCTCCTTAGCCGACTCTCGGGCGCGCTCCTGAAAACGCAGGTCAATACGAGTAGCCAAGGAGATGAGATCCTCCAAGGTGGTAGGGAGGTCACGCCCGGCCAACTCGTCTTTGATTTTACCAGAAAGTCCTCTCCAAAACGCACCAACCAGGGCTTCATTATTCCACCCCAGCTCCGAGGACAAGGTCCGAAAACGGATGGCGTATTGCCCTACCGTAAGGGACCCCTGGCTGAGGTTAAAAAGGGCCTCAGTGGAGGAAGCAAGGCGTCCAGGTTCATCAAAAACCTTACGAAATGTCTCCAAAAAACACTGGATGTTGGTCACCACCGGGTCATCCCTCTCCCATAATGGATTCACCCAAGCCAACGCCTCCCCTTCAAGGTGGGAGATTATAAAGGCCACTTTAGCACGGTCCGTAGGGTACTGTTGGGGCGAAAGATCAAAGTGCAGCCTGCACTGATTTAAAAATCCCCTACACAATTTTGGGTCCCCACAGTACCTGGGCGGTTTACCGAGACGGGGGGGGGGGGAGAAGAGACGGTGTCCCGGGCTAGGGTGGAAGCGGCCGTAGAGGACTGCAAAGAAAGCAGCCTATCATCCACCGAGGCCATATACCCCAAAATGTGAGACTGAGCATCGCGCTGTTGTGCGAGCTCCTGCTGGAGACTGACTAAGAGGGGTGCGTGTGCTGGGTCTGCAGTCTGAAGAGCGGAGAGCCGGGTGTCCATGGACTTCATGAATGACATGATACGGTTCTGATTTTCTCTAAGGAAGAGCAGTTCCTTTTGAGTGGCAGCCGCGGCACCGGCGGGGTCCATGGCCTGATGATACTGTAATGCTAGGGGGTACCTAAGTTAGAGAGTGGACCCTCTGGATCGCGGATCCGGAGCCCCAGGGTCGAGCACACCAGGTGAAGACCGACCCCTATACAGGGATCGTTTGGGGCAGGACCACAGAGGACGGAGGCGCGACAGCCGGAACCAAGAGGGACGGCTCCACGGACAGAAGGAGGGGGAAGGCAATGGTAAGTAGGACGAGCAGGGACCAGAGGAACAGGACAGAACCAATACGGAAGGCAGGCACGTGGGAAGACCTAGGCGGGCAGAAGGCGGAGGACGGCACCGGGGATGGAAGACAGTGCGCAGGCAGGCTGGGAGGGAAGGAAGCAGGAGACAGGGAGCATAAGGCGGAACGCGGAATAGCTACAGTAGAACTGTAGAGGCCAGAAGGTGCAGGAAACTACACGATCATCAGGCGTCCTCCTAACTGCGAGGACGCCTGAAGTACAGCAAGCCCAGGATGTGCGTCACCCAAACCCGCCCTTCGGCGCCGCCCATTGCAGGGGAGACCAAGCCCGACTCTCAGCGCCGCCCACTATGGGAGAGAGTGGGAAGACGGCGGCGAGCGCGAACCAGGGGGCGGGAAGCAGGAGCAGATTTGAAGAGGAATTGACGGCGGGCGCGTGGCCGGGCGGGAGCGCGCAGGTGAGGGGATGCCGCAGCGGCCGCCGCAGCAAAAGGGGCATCGGCGGGCATAACCGCCGATGTCACAACAACGCTAACAATACAATAATTAAAGCAAAATAAGACGAAATAAGACGACCCTGCTCGTGAGAGCGTACAATCTACAATGAGGTGAGGGAGATACAGAGTACAGGTGTGTATTTACAATGGTGTATTTACAATGAAGGTCCAGCCATCTTGCAGGAGTGAAGGATGGATGGAGATAGTGAATGGGCTACGCACGAACACTTACACAGAGAATGACTTTGATTAGTGAATGTGATAGGCCGCTCTGAACAGGTGTGTTTTGAGGGAGCGCCTAAAACTATGCAAATTGTGGATAGTCCTGATTTCTTGGGGTAGAGCATTCCAGAGGATAGGAGCAGCACGGGAGAAGTCTTGGAGTCGGGAGTGGGAGGTACGGATTAGTGCAGAGGTTAGTCGAAAGTCGTTTGCAGAGCGTAGCGATCGGCTAGGCCGATAGACAGAAATGAGTGAAGAGATGTAAGGGGGTGCCGCACTGTGGAGAGCTTTGTGGGTGAGAACAAGTACTTTGAATTGGATCCTATAATGAATGGGCAGCCAATGTAAGGACTGGCGAAGAGCGGACGCGTCCGAGTACCGATTACCGAGATGGACGATCCTGGCTGCTGCATTGAGTATGGACTGGAGAGGGGATAGTCGAGTGACGGGGAGGCCAATTAATAGAGCGTTGCAGTAATCCAGGCGAGAGTGGATCAATGCAACAGTGAGGGTTTTTGTTGTTTCCATAGTGAGAAAAGGGCGGATTCTAGAGATGTTCTTTAGGTGTAAGCGGCAAGAGCGGGCAAGGGATTGTATATGGGATGTAAAGGAGAGATTGGTGTCAAATATAACACCCAGACAGCGCACCTGCTGCCGGGGTGTTATTGTGGTACCACCCACGGAGAAGGAAATGTCAGATTTAGGGAGGTTAGTAGACGGCGGGAGCAGAAGAAGTTCAGTTTTGGAGAGGTTGAGTTTCAGATAGAGAGCGGACATGATATTGGAGACTGCGGACAGACAGTCACTGGCGTTCTGTAGTACAGCGGGGGTAAGGTCGGGGGAAGACGTGTATAGTTGTGTGTCATCAGCATAAAGATGGTACTGAAAGCCAAATCTGCTGATGGTCTGTCCAATTGGGGCCGTGTAGAGAGAGAAAAGAAGGGGGCCAAGGACTGAGCCCTGAGGTACCCCGACAGCAAGAGGAAGAGGAGATGACGTGGAGCCAGAGAACAAAACACTGAAGGAGCGGTCAGAGAGATAGGAAGAGAACCAGGAGAGTGCAGTGTCCTTAATGCCTAGTGACTGGAGCCTAGAGAGTAGGAGATGGTGGTCAACAGTATCGAAAGCTGCAGATAGGTCAAGAAGAATGAGCAGAGAGTGGTCACCGTTACGTTTTGCTGTCAGAAGGTCATTGGTCACTTTGATGAGTGCAGTTTCAGTCGAATGTAGGGGGCGGAAGCCGGACTGTGAAGGGTCTAGAAGGGAGTGAATGGAGAGGTAACGGGTAAGGCGGGAGTAAACTAGGCGTTCCAAAAGTTTAGAGATGAAGGGGAGATTGGAGACTGGTCTGTAGTTGTTTGTGCAGGATGGGTCGAGAGCAGGTTTCTTTAGTAGTGGAGTAACGATGGCGTGTTTGAAGGAGGATGGGAAAATGCCCGAGGAGAGGGAGAGATTAAAGATTGTAGTTAGGTGGGTTGTGACGACTGGAGAGAGAGACTGGAGGAGATGTGAGGGAATGGGGTCGGTAGTGCATGTAGTCGGACGAGAAGAAGAGAGGAGTCTGGAGACTTCTTCTTCTGTTATGGGATCAAATGTGGAGAGTGAGCCAGGGGAGATGTAGGAAGGGATGGGAGTCACAGCACTTGGTGGTTGGGAGCAGATTTCTTGACGGATATTTTCTATTTTTTCTGTAAAGTGGGAGGCCAGGTCATCAGCACAAATGTCTGTGATAGGGGCTTGTGCTTTTGGCCTGAGGAGGGAGTGAAAAGTGTCAAAAAGTTTCTTGGGGTTGTTGGCTAGTGAGGAGATCAGGGTGGTGAAGTAGGTCTGTTTGGCAAGGTGAAGGGCAGCGTTATAGGTTCTTAACATAAACTTGAAGTGGATGAAGTCTTCTGGTGTGCGGGTTTTTCTCCATAGGCGTTCAGCACTCCTGGAGCATCGCTGGAGAAGTTGAGTTTGCGATGTGAGCCAGGGCTCTTTTACTCTGTGTTTGGAGGTTCTGAGGGTGAGGGGAGCTACTTGGTCAAGGGTGCTTCTAAGAGTGTCATTGTAGTGATGAACAGCCAGATTAGGACAGGAAAGAGAGGAGATTGGGGACAGAGATGAGTGTAGGGAATCTGAAAGTGTCTGAGGGTTAATAGCTTGTAGATTTCTGACTGTGTGGTAGGTAGGAATGAGCTGGGGTGGGCGAGGATTTGTGAGCGTGAAAGAGAGAATGTTGTGGTCAGAGAATGGAAGCGGTGAGTTGTTTAGGTGGGAGATTGAACAGAGCCGGCAGAAGACCAGATCAAGGGTGTTAATGAGAGCAATGGCACCAAAGAGTATATACCATACAGTTGCTAAGGTGGGGCCCTGACATGGGATACTCACCACACACGGGGATATGAACACACACACAAAATGCGTCACACACTACCACGTGTTTCAACACATATACCACCCTCAGCACACATTTCACCACACATACACCAACCTCACCACATAAAAGTCGAAACACAAAAGTCGCCACTCAAAACTCGCCATGCTGTCCCAGAGCTGTTTAAAAGATGAAAACTGAGCTGTGATTGGTTGCTATCAGCAACAGTTTTCCTTGTAGATAGTTGTGGTAACTGAGGCCTATTATTCTTATCATTTCTATGGTGTTATCGTCCTTCTGTAAAGCTGGAAATAACACAATTTATTACCGTGCCAACACAGACCACCCTCTGACACGGACTACAGGGGGAGCCCAGTATCACACAGGATAGGATTAGATACACAGCTCAGTAGTCAGTATCACACAGGATAGGATTAGATACACAGCTCAGCAGTCAGTATCACACAGGATAGGAATAGATACACGGCTCAGCAGACAGTATCACAGGATAGGATTAGATACGCAGCTCAGCACACTATCACACAGGATAGGATTAGATACATAGCTCAGCAGTCAGTATCACACAGAATAGGATTAGATGCACGGTTTTTAGTGCAGTATAATCATTATAATTTGTTGAGGACCTGTTTAATTAGTCACTATTTCAAGAGTTGTCATTCGCCACTAGATCAGTGTGAGAGATTCTGATCGTAGTTGAAAATATGAAGTGAAACAAGTCGTATTTATGATCAGTTTTGACATCAGAAAGTTATTGTCAGAGTTGTTGGGCATACAGGATGTGGGTAATACAAAGACAATGAAATTCTCCAAATTTAGAAGTGTCTCCCTTTTCTCTAGAAACATTGACGCTCTTGGGCCTAGGACGGCATTGCATTTAAAGGGAATCTGTCACCCATTTTTAGTGATATCATGTAAAGATATCACCCAATTGTGGGTCCCAGAAGGATTCTATTAGGACTTTTGATTCCCCCCGACCCCGCACCTTTGATGCATAAATACCTTTTTTTATCTTGGTGGCGATGTATGGAAATCGCTGCGGTCCGGTCCGATGGACGGGGCTTATTCGGCTTCTTCCCCCCCCCCCTCCTCGGCTTGCTGAACATAATCTTCATCTGTGAATATCACAGATGCCGTAGTCTTCCGCGCTTGCGCATTGAAAAGGCCTCCGGCGCTTGCGGATATAATCAGTACTGCGCATGCGCCAGTATTTTTCAGCGCAGTCTATGCCCCGGAAGTCTTCACATGCAGGACACATTTCGGGGACATAGACCGCGCTGAAAAATACCGGTGCAGGCACAGTACCAATTATATGCTTTGCCCACAGTTGGGCCAAGCATACTGCGCAAGTGCCGGAGGCCTTTTCAATGCGCAAGCGTGGAAAACTACGGCATCCGTGATATTCACAAATGAAGATTACGTTCAGCAAGCCGGGGAGGAGAATAAGCCCCGCCCATTGGACCGGACAGTGGCGATTTCCATACATCTCCACTAAGATAAAAAAGGTATTTATGCATCAAAGGTGCGGGGTCAGGGGGAATCAAAAGTCCTAATAGAATCCTTATGGGATGCACAATCGGGTGATATCTTTATATATCACTAAAAATGGGTGACAGATTCCCTTTAAAGAAGTTTTCCACTTCTTGGACAACCCCTGCTCATTACCCACGCTTGGGCGCCATAAAATAAAAAATCTTATACAAACCCTGACGTGCTGGAACCATTCGCTCTCCTCGGGGATCCCATGCGGTAACTGCGATTGCTATGACAAGAGAGACCGACGCCCTGGCGTCTCTGTCCCAGCCTTCAGACAAATCGAACATGAAGAGGAAGTTCAGGCTGCAGTTGATCTCTGACTTACTCATCATGATCAATTCGACAGGAGGTGGGGACAGTGACACAAGCGCTCACTGGGCGCCAGTGTCAGGTGTCACAACAACAGCACAGCAGCCTCGGGAACGTAACTGCCGACACCGCTGGAATGGCGCGGAAAGGGAGGTGAGTGTAGCCTTTTTTATTTTATCAGGGCCAAACATTTAAATCAAGAAGGAGTTGTCCTAGAAGTGGACCACCCCTTTCAATCCGTTATCGACAAATTTACCGGGACTGTCTGGCAAACTCTGGCATGTGTGGTATCCATGTGCATATGGATGAGAACTATATGTCCGTAAGAACATGGCTTAGGATACACAATTTACGCAAATTTATATTATTTAGAAGAGGCAGGCGATGATGGAGGATATCTGAGTGCAGCTTTATGGTTTTAGGATGAATAAGTATTGAGTGCGGACAACTGAACATGGAATTGCTTGTGAATTATTGTTACAATCCCAAAAATAAAATTCTATCTGGGCTTTCTCATTATTCACAGAGATTACACTAAACAAATGGAAGAACTTGTCTTCACAGGTTTTAATCAACACCATTTTGTAAGGGCAGATATCAGTATTAGCTTCTACCCTGTACACAATCTGACACAGAATGAAATAGGCATTAAACGCTGCCGCTAATTTCCTAACACGTATGCCTTGGAGAAGAGCGTAAGAAAAAAAAAACCCTGTTAAGTTTTAAAGGTCATGTGCATCACATTGTGTAAATGCTACGCAGAGCCACTTTCCTACCAAAAAGCTAAAGAAAAGGCGTACAGTATAATAGAGGCACGTAGAAGTGTCAGATTTAACCTTCCCGTCTATACATCCCTGCTATGCTGAGAATTAACTCATTCACCACAAGCAATATCCATCTAGCTTAGTGTATAAGGCCCAACATATAAACACAGGTGAATTTCCAATAATGTAGTGAAAATCATGGTCTGCTGTAAGATTCAGTCATGGCTGAAAGTGTTAGCACCCTGAAAATTATTCCAGAAAAAGTATTTCTCCTAGAAAATTATAGAAAAATATTCAGGATTGAGAGTCCTCAGTAGTTGATACCTTTTAATTGCTAACTGAAAAGATGGTTATACATTGCAAGCTTTCAAGACTACTCAGGTCTCTTCATCAGGCTAGACTAATACAAAATCTGAAGTCACATGCACAATACAGCCTAGAAAAAATGCAATAGATAAGACAAGTGATGTGAAGCAGAACTATCAATATGGGAGAGGGAGAAACATAAATATAAACATTGGACCAGTTCATAGATAAGGAGTCTGGATGTTTTATGGTCCTCTGATTGGGGTCTAGTTCTGTGTTGTGATGCCCCACAAGGTTTTAAAAGGAAATTCCTTAATTGATGTAAAAAGACATAAATCCATGCGACACATTCATTCCAGCACTGATGAAGAGACCTGAGTAGTCTTGAAAGCTTGCAATGTATGACCATCTTTTCAGTTAGCCATTAAAAGGTATCAACTACTGAGAACTCTCAATCCTGAATATTTTTCTATCTACTGGCTAACACGGTACAAAGATATACATCTTTCCTGTAGAAAATTATAGTAATCATACAGGTTTTGTTATACACATTTATTTCCTTTGTGTGTATTGGAACAAAAAAAGAGAAAAAAAAGGCAAACTGGACAGAATTTCTCACAAAACCCCTAAAAATGGACCAGACAAAATTGTTGGCACTTTTCCAAAATTGTTTCACTTATAATAAAAATCTTTAGACCGGTCCTTTAAAGAGAATCTGTCACCAGGTCTTTGACACTCTACCATAATGTAGAGATAGAGACCCTGATACCAGCGATGTCACTTACTGGGCTGCTTATATAGAGGACTAGTAAACCTTCCGCCTTGTAGTCCTCTTAGCTCTGCATAACCACCCCCACCACTAATTTTCCGCTTTCTGGCTATGCACAGCGTGCACAGAAAGCTGCCAATCAGTGGAGTAGGCGGGGTTATACAGAGCTCAGCATTCAGAGCTCTGCTAGATCTGCGGCAGCGGAAACAGGGATTTTATCATAACAGCAGCAAACAGCCCAGTAAGTGACATCACTGGAATCAGTACTGCGGGCAAAAACACATTTACTAGTTCCCTTTAAGGGGTATTCAGCTTAGAAAACATGTTTTTAAAGTGTGTCAGTCACCCCCAAAATACTCTTATCACTGTGCAGCTGGATTGTCTATGTGCACGTTACATTTTCTTCCCTGCGCTAAATTGAAATATTTCCTAGCATCAACAAAGTGAAGCAGATTCCTGAAGTCTCATGAACATGTTACTTATTTTTGGTCAATCAGGAGTGGCGGAAGTCCCCAAAATGCTAATTGAGAGGGCGTAATGTAGAATTGAGCCCCGCCAAGAACTCACCAAAGACCCATGGTTTGCATTTGAATTAATTTTCTTAAGAACTGTCCCAATAAAACGTACAGTACCAATGACTTTCATAGGGGGCTTCAGCCCCTATTTCACAGCCAGGCAATTTACGGTATTCTGGCCGGCCAGTAGACCCTACGACACTGTGGATCCTTCTTAGAACCACTGCTTTGTAGGCAAAAGCCTCTGCCAAACACACTGATCTATGGGCACAACTTGTTAGCCCGTATAATGATAAGACGATGCCCTAATCTGCGACGTGAGGCTTTACAGGAACATGAGAAACCAAACGGGAAAATAAGGGAAAAAACAAGGAGCAGCAACAGCAGGGGATCCCAGAAGCCAGCACAGCAGTTTCTCCGTCCGTCTTGCTTCATCAGGACTGGGGGAGTGTAACCGCTATGGATGTAATTATTGAGATTAATGTCACCAATTTCTCCTCCTGTCACATGCTTTATAATTGTTACAGACAGATCTGTTCTCCGTCATACTGGTTTCTGAGCACTTTGGGCGCATTTGACTAAACCAATATCAAATTTAATCATGCAAGCTGCAATACAGGAGCTTTTAGGAGCAAATTAGTGATCTGTGATCCATCTTTAAAATGGAGGCTTGTAGTAAGGAGAGCAGAGAGGAAGGAATGATAAAATCCTGGGCCAATTCCAAGAATAGCTGAATATTTTTACATAATGTCAGGAGGAGTAGCGTGACTGCCACAAGCATCTAACTGGAAAGAAGCGTGAGAAGGAAATGTTGTCAGATGATATTCAGCAATTTCCTTTACAAATCCATAAAATGACCGAGTGCTCAGACCTAATGTACGCTGCTCAAAAAAATAAAGGGAACACTAAGATACCACATCATAGATATTACTGAATGAAATATCGCAGCTGCAAATCTTTATTCATTACATAGTGGCATGCGTTGAGAACAAGAAAACACAAAAATGAGCAATGTAAATCAAAATTAATATACCATGGAGGTCTGGATTTGGAAGGAAAGTCAAAATCAAAGTGGAAAATCAAATTACAGGCTGATCCAACTTCAGTGGAAATGCCTCAAGACTAGGAAAAGATGCTCAGTAGTGTGTGTGGCCTCCATGTGCCTGTTTGTCCTCCCTACGACACCTGGGCATGCTCCTGATGAGTCGGCGGATGTGTCATGAGGAATCTCCTCCCAAACCTGGACTAAAGCATCTGCCAACTCCTGGACAGTCTGTGGCGCAATGTAACATTGGTGGATGGAGCGAGACATGATGTCCTAGATGTGTTCAATCAGATTCAGGTCTGGGGAACGGGCGGGTCAGTTCATAGCTTCAATGCCTTCATCTTGCAGGAACTGCTGACACACTCCAGCCACATGAGGTTTGGCATTGTCCTGCATTAGGAGGAACCCAGGGCCAACCACACCAGCATATGGCCTCACAAGGGGTCTGAGGATCTCATCTCAGTATCTAATGGCAGTCAGGCTACCTCTGGCGAGCACATGGAGGGCTGTGCGGCCCTTCAAAGAAATGCCACCCCACATCATTACTGACCCACTGCCAAACCGGTCATGCTGAAGGATGTTGCAGGCAGATCGCTCTCCACAGCGTCTCCAGACTCTGTCATGTCTGTCACATGTGCTCAGTGTGAACCTTTCATCTGTGAAAAGCACAAGGTGCCAGTGGCGAGTTTGCCAATCCTGGTGTTCTGTGGCAAATGCCAAGCGTCCTGCACCGGTGTTGGGCTATGAGCACAACCCCCATCTGTGGACGTCGGACACTCAGACCATCCCTCATGGTGTCGGTTTCTAACCGTCTGTGCAGACACATGCACATTTGTGGCCTGCTGGAGGTAATTTTTGCAGGGCTCTGGCAGTACTCCTCCTGTTCCTCCTTGCACTGAGGTAGCGGTCCTGCTTCTAGGTTGTTGCCCTCCTACAGCCCCCTCCACGTCTCCTGGTGTACTGGCCTGTCCCCTGGTAGTGCCTCCAGCCTCTAGACACTATGCTGACAGACACAGCAAACCTTCTTGCCACAGCTCGTATTGATGTGCCATTCTGGATGAGCTGCACTACCTGAGCCACTTGTGTGAGTTGTAGAGTCAGTCTCATGCTACCACGAGTGTGAAAGCACAACCAACATTCAAAAGTGACCAAAACATCAGCCATAAAGCATTGGTACTGAGATGTGGTCTGTGGTCCCCACCTGCAAAACAACTCCTTTATTGAGTGTGTCTTGGTAATTGCTAATAATTTCCATCTGTTGTCTGTGGCTCAGTGGTTAACACTGAAGCCTTGCAGCGCTGGGGTCCTCGGTTCAAATCCCACCAAGGACAAAATCTGCAAGGAGTTTGTATGTTCTTCCCGTGTTTGCGTGGGTTTCCTCCGAGTTCTACGGTTTCCTCCCACACTCCAAAAACATACTGATAAGGAATCTAAACTGTGAGCCCTATTGAGGACAGCGATGACAATGTGTGCAAACTGTAAAGCACTGCGGAATATGTTAGCACTATATAAAAATAAAGATTATTATTATTATTCCATTTGTACAACAGCATGTGAAATTGTTGTCAATCAGTGTTGCTTCCTGAGTGGACAGTTTGATTTACTTGGGAGTTATATTCTGTTGTTTAAGTGTTCCCTTTATTTTTAGAGCAGTGTATATAACGGGGGTCAAATACATTCTCATAGCAAGGAACTGACCACCGCATCCACAGAGAAGTACAACCTCATGATCTTTACTATGCATGAGACCCTCAGAACCCCATTAGTTATGGTACACAGCTTCAATAACTCCCATATTCCTTAAAGGATTATTCCCAAAATTTTCTATATGACTGCCAGAAATAGAGTACCTTTTTGTCAGCCGTCCACTAGACAAATAATAGAGCTGAGGTTGAGCAAGTTCATATGTGAATAAGCTGCCGCCTGAAATAACTGGTAGGTGCTTATTTCCTATCAACACAAAATGATTGGGCATGTTTAATTTCCCCACTTCCACTTTCCCCACATTTGCTGTTAGGAGAAGAGGTTCATTTACACTGCGCAATCTGCTGCAAGAAAATCTGCTGGTTTACGGCTGTTTAATAGCCGGTTTACACCAGCCTAGGATCTGCAATGAACGATCTGTATTAGACAGTTCACATCACATAGGTTGCCTCTGTTCTCAACAGCACAGAATGATGTCCTGCCATGAAAGCTGATCAGCACAAAAGATCATTTCACCTGACAAACAAGAGAATTGCGCATCCACTGAGTGATCAGCGATCTCTTTAGACTGCATGATTGTTGTGAAAAGAGCAATCCAAGGAACAATTGATCATAAAGGATAAACTTCCAGTGAAAATGGATGTCAACTCGGAAACAAGTCCACACACATTAGATTTGGCAGACATTCCACCTCAAAAGTAGCAAAGTCAAGTTTGTAATGAAACAAATACTTGTATGGCCAGAGTATATCAAAGGCACTCCCAAAGAACAAATAACCCCAACAACAATGCAAGCAAAAAAGGCCACATAAAATATAACATGTATTTGTAGCTAATCAAAAAATCAAAACATAACAAAAATATAATAAAAGAGTATGATACACAAAAAAAAGTATAATAAATAAAGTATGGAACACTGAGATCCATCCTACCCAATAAGCCTGGTAGCTTAAGCGCCAACTACATAGATACATGCATAAAAAAACCAACAAATGGTAAAATCACAATAAGGGTTTGTGTACACGTTGCGGATTGCTGTGCGGAATTTTCTGCGCGGAATCTGCATCTCTTGGCAGAATCCGCAGGTCAAAATTCGCGCGTTTTTTAATGCGGATTTCCTGCGGATTGGGCATGCGTTTTTACACCTCCGGATTCCTATAATGGAATGGGTGTAAAAACGCTGTGGAATCCGCACAAAGAATTGACATGCTGCGGAAAATAAAGTGCTGTATCTCCACACGGATTTTTCCGCAGCATCTGAGGCAAATCCGCTGCGGGTCCGCAGCAAATCCGCAACGTATGCACATAACCTAAAGCCGAACAGTGGCTTAAATGATAGAGAACGATAATATCAAATCAGTGTAAGAGACATGGGGGGCTGGGACTGAAATCCCAACGCATGTGTTGTGTTCATTTCTTCTAGTGGGTTTATGAAAATATATTCACAAATACACCCACTGGCAGAAGCCAAAGCCAAACGGGCATTGAGACTCTGGTCCAGTTCCTCAGATCTCTTGTTGATTTATTACTATCATCTGTCACACTTATTCAAGCCACTGTTGTGCTTTATTGTGATTTGACTATTTACTGTTTTTTCTATGCATATATCTATGCAGTTAGCTCTTGGGCCTCAAGGCCTATTATCTCTATTATATACATATGGATTTGTATATGAGTGATTACATAGGATATACTTGTAACTTCATAGTCTACTGCTTTCCTAGGTGGGATGGATCTCAGCCTCCCATACTTTTGTATTAAATCTTTCTATCATGTATATGTTTTTATTTTAGGTTAATTACAAATAAAAGCTTGTGTGGGCTTTGTAATGAAACCGTTTGAGGCTGGGAAGAGTCTTGAGGAGATCATTTGCATATTCCCAGTGCCTTCTGGGATAAGTGAAGAGTCTCCGCGAGCTCAACGATCACTGGGTTTTGGCCGTTGCAGCTGAAAAGAGGAAATCGGAGAAACCAGGGGAAGAGTCTTGAGGAGATCATTTGCATATTCCCAGTGCCTTCTGGGATAAGTGAAGAGTCTCCGCGAGCTCAACGATCACTGGGTTTTGGCCGTTGCAGCTGAAAAGAGGAAATCGGAGAAACCAGGGGAAGAGTCTTGAGGAGATCATTTGCATATTCCCAGTGCCTTCTGGGATAAGTGAAGAGTCTCCGCGAGCTCAACGATCACTGGGTTTTGGCCGTTGCAGCTGAAAAGAGGAAATCGGAGAAACCAGGGGAAGAGTCTTGAGGAGATCATTTGCATATTCCCAGTGCCTTCTGGGATAAGTGAAGAGTCTCCGCGAGCTCAACGATCACTGGGTTTTGGCCGTTGCAGCTGAAAAGAGGAAATCGGAGAAACCAGGGGAAGAGTCTTGAGGAGATCATTTGCATATTCCCAGTGCCTTCTGGGATAAGTGAAGAGTCTCCGCGAGCTCAACGATCACTGGGTTTTGGCCATTGCAGCTGAAAAGAGGAAATCGGAGAAACCAGGGGAAGAGTCTTGAGGAGATCATTTGCATATTCCCAGTGCCTTCTGGGATAAGTGAAGAGTCTCCGCGAGCTCAACGATCACTGGGTTTTGGCCATTGCAGCTGAAAAGAGGAAATCGGAGAAACCGCGCGCCTATCGGCGCGCGAATTTTGGCTCATCTTTCATCTTTTTAAGAAATCTCAAGATGGAAGAGGCCAGGAGCCATTTGGTGAGCTGCATTTCTTGCTACATGTTCACAGATTTACCAGTGGAAAAGCCAAACTTCACATGCCACAAATGCAAGCTTGTGACCCTGTTGGAGGAAAAGTTGCAAAATCTCGAAGAGAGGTTAGCTACGTTGAAGATCATTAAGGAAGGTGAAGAGTTCTTGGACAGAGCAGAATTATCTCTTCATGTTACAGAAAGAGAAGAAATTCGAAGTGCACCTGAAGAAACAGAGGAATGGAGACATGTGACCCAGAGAAGCAGGAGGATCAGGAGGCAGTCAGCACCCATACTGCTCAGGAACCAGTACCAGGCTCTCACGCAGGAAAACAATGAAGAAATACATCAGGATAAGACTTTGCCAACAAACAGCAACCTTGTACGCCTTCAGAGTCCTCCTGGATGGAGAAAGAAAAATGTTGTGAAGAAGAAACGGAGAGTGGTGGTCATGGGGGATTCCCTGTTGAGAGGAACAGAGGCCGCTATCTGCAGACCGGATATAACTTCAAGAGAAATGTGCTGTCTTCCAGGTGCAAAAATTAAAGATGTGTCTGACAGGATATCAGGACTCTTCAGACCTACAGATGACTACCCATTCCTGCTACTACATGTGGGGACAAATGACACCGCAAGAAACGACCTGGAAACCATCTGCAGAGACTTTGAAGACTTAGGCAAGAAAGTGAAAGAACTGGGAGCGCAGGTGGTCTTCTCTTCCATCCTCCCAGTGGATGGCAATGGAACAAGGAGGTGGAATAAGATTCTGCAGGTGAACAACTGGCTACGTCGATGGTGCCGTCAGCAACGATTTGGATTTCTGGATCACGGAGTGAACTACTTATACGATGGACTACTTGCTAGAGATGGGGTGCACCTTACGAAGACTGGAAAGCAGGTATTTGGAAGTCGCTTTGCTACACTTGTAAGGAGAGCTTTAAACTAGAACAACATGGGAAGGGAAGCAAAAGACCAGAAAAAGCCATACACCTGACAAATGCTACTGAGAACTCTGCTATTAGAAGTGGAAAGGAAGAACAAAGACGAAAGAATCTAATTAAAAAAAATATTGGAGAAAGAGAAACCAATCACAAACTAAAATGTTTCTATACTAATGCACAAAGCATGGGCAACAAACAAGGAGAATTGGAACTACTAACACAGGAAAAGAAATATGATGTCATTGGAATCACTGAAACTTGGTGGGACAATACACATGATTGGAATACAAGACTAGAAGGATACAACTTATTTGCAAGAAACAGACTTGATAAACGAGGAGGGGGTGTCGCATTGTATGTTAGAAACGCGTATATCTGCACAGAGATTGAAGCTTCAGAGACTGGGAGTTCTGTGGAAACTGTTTGGGTAAGAATACAAGGACAGAACAATGGAAAGGACACCATTGTAGGCATTTACTACAGGCCGCCTGTGCAAGCTGAAGATATGGATGAACTCTTTATGCATCAAATGGCCAAGTTCTCCAAAAAATATGACATAGTTGTCATGGGAGATTTCAACTATCCAGACATTTGTTGGGAATCTCTCTCAGGCAAAACTAACAGGTCAAGGAAATTCTTATCCTCTCTTGCTGACAACTTTATCTTCCAAAAGGTAAAGGAGAAAACAAGGGGAACTGCTACCTTGGATCTAATCCTTATAAACAGGGAGGAAATGGTTGAGGAGGTAAAAGTGACTGGGACCCTAGGAGGTAGCGACCATGCTATTTTAGAATTTTGGATAACTAGAGGCGGAAGACCTATGAAGACTCAGACGTCAAGGTTAGATTTCAGAAAGGCAGATTTTAAGGGATTCAGAAAGAGAATTGGAGGGATCCAATGGCTGGATATCCTTAAAGACAAAAATGTCCAGGAAGGATGGGAAATCTTGAAAAATGAAATTCTCAAAGCACAGTTGTTAACAATTCCGAAAAGAGGGAAGAATAGGAAGCATTTAAGGAAACCAGGATGGATGAACACAGAACTTAAGCACATGCTAAAAAGGAAGCAAAAAATGTTTATAAAATGGAAAGAAGGAGGCATATCTAAAGAAGAATATAATGCTGTCTGCAGAACCTGCAAAGCACAAATCAGATTATCTAAAGCTGAAAATGAATTGAGGCTTGCAAGAGATGTCAAAAGCAATAATAAAGGATTTTGGGGATATGTCAAAAGTAAAAGAAAAGTCAAAGATGCTATAGGATTTTTACAGGATGAAAATGATGAAATGGTAAGACAGGATGTTGAGAAGGCTGAACTTTTAAATTCCTATTTTGCATCTGTTTTCTCTCAGAAAGGAAATGTAACATCAACTGTTATTCACTGTCCTATTAAGGGAATAGAAGAATCCAGGATATCTATAAACAGAAAGATAGTGAGGAAACACTTAGCTAACCTAAATGTATTCAAGTCTCCAGGTCCAGATGAATTACACCCCAGAGTACTGAAGGAGATAGAAGAAGAAATTTTTGAACCCCTCTCCATAATCTTTGAAAATTCTTGGAGAACAGGAGAAGTGCCAGAAGACTGGAGAAGAGCAAATGTTGTTCCTATCTTCAAAAAGGGGAAGAAGGTGGACCCAGGCAACTATAGGCCGGTGAGTCTGACTTCTATACCAGGAAAGATCTTTGAACAAATTATTAAACAACATGTATGTCAATACCTGGATAAGAATGAAGTGATTAAACAGAGTCAGCATGGGTTTGTAACTAATAAGTCATGTCAGACTAATTTAATTTCCTTCTATGATGGTATTACTGATTGGGTGGATCAAGGAAATGCTGTAGATATAGTATATCTTGACTTCAGCAAAGCATTTGACAAAGTCTCTCATACAATCCTTATTGAAAAAATGACTAAGTATGGAATGGACAAGGCAACTGTTAGGTGGATTCATAACTGGCTTAGTGATCGGACCCAAAGAGTGGTCGTAAATGGCTGCACATCCAGTTGGAAGAATGTCTCAAGTGGGGTACCACAGGGCTCTGTCCTGGGCCCTGTATTGTTCAACATCTTTATCAACGATTTAGATGAAGGAATTGAGGGTAAACTGATTAAATTTGCTGATGACACAAAGCTAGGAGGGATAGCTAATACTAGAGAAGAGAGAGAGAGGATTCAAAAAGATTTAAATAAACTGGAGAAGTGGGCAGCAACTAACAGAATGGTTTTTAACAGGGAGAAATGCAAAGTACTACATCTGGGCAATAAAAATGAAAAAAGCATATATAGAATGGGAGGAATAGGGCTAAGTGACAGCACATGTGAAAAAGACTTGGGTATACTAATAGATCACAGACTGAATATGAGTCAACAGTGTGATGCAGCAGCAAAAAAGGCAAATGCAATTCTAGGATGTATTAACAGAAGCATACAGTCTAGATCACGTGAAGTCATTATTTCCCTCTACTCCTCTTTGGTCAGACCTCATCTGGAATATTGTGTCCAGTTTTGGGCACCACATTTTAAAAAAGACATCAACAAACTGGAGCAAGTTCAGAAAAGAGCGACCAGAATGGTGACCGGTCTGCAAACCCTGTCTTATGAGGAAAGGTTGCAGGATTTGGGAATGTTTAGTTTGCAAAAGAGAAGACTGAGAGGAGACTTAATAGCTGTCTACAAATATCTAAAGGGCTGTCACATTGTAGAAGGATCAACTTTATTCTCATTTGCACAAGGAAAGACTAGAAGCAATGGGATGAAGCTGAATGGGAGGAGACACAGATTAGATATTAGAAAAAACTTTTTGACAGTTAGAGTGATCAATGAGTGGAACAGGCTGCCACGAGAAGTGGTGAGTTCTCCTTCAATGGAAGTCTTCAAACAGAGGCTGGACAGACATCTAACTGGGATGATTTAGCGAATCCTGCTTTGAGCAGGGGGTTGGACCAGATGGCCCAGGAGGTCCCTTCCAACTCTACGATTCTATGATTCATTAAAAAACTGTCTGGCCAACCATTTTTGTCCTGTACCTACTAAAATACATACTGGATGGATCCAAGCATGCCTGTTTCTGACCAGGCAAGTTTAAGCTACCAAGTTACCAAAAAACAAGATGAATAAACATGACTATTGCAGTCATACAGCAGCAGACGACTTCCTCTATGCCATTACATTACAATGCTAGATAATGAAGTGTAAAAGATTTGAATAACAGAAGGAATAAGATAACGAGATTTCCCAATGATACAAACATAGTGCAGATCAGAAAAAGATAAATAATAAAAACCATGGTTCAGAAAAAAATAATGCCACGGAGACAGACATTAAACATCTACAGAAGAAAACCAGAGCGCATACATCTACAGAAGAAAAACCGCAGCGTATACATCCAGACACAGACTTTCGCAAAGAGGGCGACAACAAACATGATGTGGGACTATGGTAAAACCTTTCACCTGATATTAGATCCCACTGTTACAGTGAGCTCCAAGCTCTTGAATCCCTATAGAAAACAAAGCATCTTCTGTCTAAAAAAAAATGAAGCAATATACATAGTACATGTACACAGTATACACAAAGCCCAAGCATTGTCTACTCAAGAGTCATTGTAGCTCATACACTTGTATTGTAAGATTACAAAAGCACCAGAATAACGTTTCCTGCCCAAAAGATAAAATGAAAGTGGAGATCTTTCTAAACCTTTTTGACCGATATGAGGGTAACAAGTCATGGTGATCCACACGTACATCGATACAGAAATGTCACCGCTTTGATGAAGAAAATAGAATGGTGAACTCAGATAAGGTATTGACCTGGCTTATTTCCGACAAATGTTAAAAACGCACAATTCATAAGATGTGGCTTATACTTGGACACTGGAAAACACAACAGGCAGCGGCAGAACAGATTCAGGAGGTTAAAAGGTACTTGTCGTTTTAATAAACTTCTGACATGTTGGAAGATTTGATTGTTGGATGACAAGGTGCAAAGAAAGAACCCCACCAATCACTAAAACAAAAGGGCAGAGGTGCTCAGCTAAGCTCTCTGCCCCCACAGTTTTGAATGTGCGGTGTACAGATTCATAGAAAGTTTATGAGTCCGCACACCACAGGATCTGCTCTTTAAGAAGAGTAAAGCAAAACCAATCGGTGCTAAATGGAACAATGTTTTACTGATCTGAGGGGGTGCCAGCATCTGGACCCTCAACAATCAAAACTTGTAACATGGCAAATGTTCTGTAAGGCTGTAGGTATCGTGGAGACAAAAGGAGATACTTCAATGAGAAAAAAAAAAAAAACAATATTCCCTATACACATATATACACACACACAAATATACAGTATATATACAGTACACACACATACATACATACACAAAATGGCACAGCAATATAGCAATATCACAATATGTGCTGCACAGTACATTCAGCAAAGAGGCATCCCAATAAATGATAATGGCTAGTGGTTGTACAGATAGGCTGATCTAAATTAGATAAAGTGCTTTAGATCTAATAAAATAGATTAAGTGTTATAAGTGTGTATACATATGCACACACACATTTTCTATTCCACTGCTTTGTCACTTGGTTCCTGCATTCCTGAATAGGGATCATTGTTTTTGGCTCGTTGGAGTATGGAGGGGTGTTTAGTACTGAGGGCCACACAGAGTGAACTAGGGCAAGATAACGGGGTGATTGGGGTGTCATGACCTTCTGTGCATCTGGGGTACCAACCTCCGCGGCAAGAAAGGGGTGTCATTGTGGAATAACATGAGAAAGGACTAGCCACCTTTTTCTCTGACGCTCTCCCAACTTGCTCTGAATAAGTAACTCAAACCCTACAAAATAAAACCCAGGTGCTTATGTGGCATCACGAGCGTGTGTCTACATGAATACTTCACCTTCTGAGCAGATGCCATCACGCTATTATCACTTTTTGTTTGTGACCGGAAACTCTGTTTTGTTTCCTTTTAAATAAGGTACTAATAAAATGATGACTAACTGGATGACATAAGCAGAGATTGTGAGACACTTTACCCAGTCTCCACTTTACTTCTTCCTTGTTGGTCTACTGGTGGGATTGGCCCACGGTGTCTTGCGGCCTCCTAACTCTCCGCCAACAGCCGATCTCAGGCTAGAGAAGCATGCAGCCTGTTCAATTTAACAGCTGACCAACGGATGGTTGAACAACTGTTCGGCCAACAGACATCCAGTCTGTATAGGGACCCCGGCATTGCTTAGCATAATTCCATGGATCCATTCCTGGTTATATTTACTTACATGCATATTTGAGGCATCGTGTACATGTTTTATTATTTACATGCCTAGCTTTTCATACATACATGGTCTATTACATCTAATGCTGGTGGGGAGACTATGGTTTTAATTGGTTTTTAATTTTGGAGTTTTACGGTGTCAATGAGATATTTTTTTTTTTTGCATTTCTAGGTGTGCACCTCTTTCTGTACTGCTGCCTCTCTTTTTGTTATTCACTTGTATCCGTACAGTGGTAGCGCCCTATTCTTTATGCCATCACGTGTCTAAAATGGTACCAACAAAAACGTTGTCTGGCTTTGCAAAAAAATAAGCCAACACACAGCTCCCTCGACCGAAAACGTTACAGGACTCGGAAAATGGTGACAAACCAAACATTTTTTATTTTTTTGCAAGCATCTGACTTTTTCATCACTAAAACAAAAACAACAACAACAAAAAAGGACACGTTGGTATCTCTGGAATCATGCCGATGAGCAGAATCCTACTGCAAGGTCATTTTTACTACAAAATGGACACCGTAAAAACAATTTTCAAAATCAATATCAGAATTGTGTTTTTTTCCACAACTTCTCACTACTTAGTATTTTTTCTCCTGTTTCCCAGAACACCATATGGTTAAATGAATGACGTCATTCAAATGTACAACTCTTTATGCCCAAAAAAAAAAGCCCTCATATGTCTACGTGGAGAGAAAAATAAACATTAAGGCTCAGGGAAGAAGGGGAGAAAAAAAATGAAAATGCAAAAACGGAATTGGTTCTTTTGTGAAGGGGTAAATCGTCATCCTGTGTAAACAGGAGAACAATCACTCTATACACACAGAAGGAATGAGCCATTGGAGGCATCTTTGACCTGTGTAAACCGTTTATTAGACAACTCATCAGCTTGCATGTAGCCTGTCGCTGGTCAGTTAATAAAATAAATAGGAAATAGTCTTTTGTGTTGGTGCCAACTTTCTCTTCGGTTATGGTTGCATTTATACAGCAAAAGTTGTATCCAGACAAGTACCGGCTGCACATTTTCTGATCATTTATGGAGGAAAGATTTGATGAAAGACACCTCCATAGACACAGGTTAGAAAAAAAAAAAAAAATCAAAAGATTGAACTATTACAGCCAATTCTAATCCTTTCCTTAAACCCACAAGATCTTTAAAGGGGTATTCCAATCTCCAAGATCCTATGTAGTGGGTGTAATAATTAGAATATTAGCAAATTCCTCCATTTAGAAATATAGTATAGTTCTTCTGATTCGTTATGTTGCTTACCCCATGAGCAGGTGCAGAGCATTGCAGTAGCTTAGATATCCATTGTTACGACCACTTAGTTAAAGGTCATAACCATGGATACCCAAGCTACTGCAATGCCCTGCACATGGGCAAAGTGACATAGCAAATCAGAAGAACTATACTATATTTCTAATTGGGGGCATTTACTCACATTATTTCACCTACTACATACTGGGATAGGATCTTGGAGATGGGAATACGCCTATATTGGCACCCAGTCCATTTTTTTTTTTAACCTTGATCTGGTAACAATTTATTAAAGATATTGGCATAGAGCCAACGCACCTCATAGAGGGTATTGTATGTGGTTACTGTCACTGTATTCGTATGCAGCATCAGTCGCTCTCCGAGCAGTGTGAAGAGGCTGTGAGTGTGCATGATTTCAACTTTCCGTCTGAAAGGAGAAGATGAAGTTAAGTGTAAGCAATCAGAAAATTTCCATTGTTAAGTAGCAGATTATTTTTCAGAAAATACACTGAAGTAGACAGATGGGATGACTCCAAAGTGACCTGGAGCTTCAAAAACTTTTGCCATGTCATAGTGACATGGTAGAAATTGTGATCGGCGGGAGGGGTCCAGGTCGCTGAAAGAAAGGAGCAGAAGTGTTCAGCTCATCACTGTTCCCCATCCACCAAGATCGGTTTTGCTTGGCTGATCTCAGAGAGGCGAGGTTAGAGGTCAAATAAGGTCTATAGTTCATTCCAGTCTGGATTTTACTGCCCAGACCTTCACCAATCAAAACTTGTGACATCACGCCACTATGATAGGGCACAAGTTTTTTTTTACATTAAAAGGAACACGTTCCATAACGAGGAGCCGCAATGAATATAGAACACGAATCTAAGATATTATACATGATGTAGTAATGCCAAGAATCTAATATACTACCGTTTATATCAGGAGGACACATTACTGCAATACTTACTTATGACCGAGGTGCTTTAGAAAATATCCAAGGACTTTCAGCGCCTGCACTCGGATACTTTCACTTTTAGATGCTAGTAGCTTATAAATGACCCTAAAGAAAGACACAACAACAGCAATTATTTTCCATGTAACATAATATATCAATCATCACAATGGCAGAACTACTACATGTTCTATGTTTAATATAATTTTTTCACATGTAACTTTTTTTTATTAAAGGGGTAGTCCAGGCATGGAACTAAATTGCAGTCACTCTGCAGATAGCAGAATCGCGACAACACGTGGTGTATAAACTGTCACAACGCTGACGTGAGCGGGTGCTCACATGACCTCATGAATATAATTTGCATAATTGAGATCACATGCAGACTAGATGTCTCCACATCTACAGAGAGTATAGTCTACATGTGACTGAAAGCACAGAAATCACATACATGTGGTCACGTGACCACCCTCTCGCACCGGCCATAGCGGGGAACTGCAACAGTACATACAACATTCTGTCATAGTTCAGAAGTTTTCCCATCACACAGAGTTACTGCCTACATTTGTCCCAAGTCTGGACAACCTCTTTATAATGATCCAAAAATCTTGCTAATTTCACTCTGTCCATGCTATAGAGATCACTTTTCAGCAGTCATTATCATCACAGGCAGGGTTACCAAACTGCTTTTATGGCAGCTAATGCAGGTGGACTGCATCTAATATAATGTAACAAAAAAAAAAAAATTTCTCCTTGCCAGACACGGGCACTCCAGTATGATACAAGGTCCTAAATCTCAGTATAATAACCTAACCTGTTTTGGTTCTGATGAGAGGAGCAGAGTACTTGAATTTTACCTTTGGGGTCATGTACAGGAGTCCTGTTTTTGTGACATTTTTTACTCTATGTATTTTTATTGTGAAATCAAGAAAAAAAAGGAACATTATTTTCCCTATGTTATTGTCCCATTGACAATCACATTTATATTCTCCATAAACTAACAATATTGGAGCATCTTTTATCATAAAGGTATGTGCACACGTTGCGGATTCTGCTGCGGATTTTTCCATGTGGATTTTCCTAAATCAGCAGGCAAAACGACCTGCATTTTACCTGCGGATTTCGTGCAGATTTACTGCAAATTTTCTGCAGTTTTTGTGTGGATTTCCCCTGCGTTTTTACACCTGTGGATTCCTATAATGGAGCAGGTGTAAAAACGCTGCGAAATCCACACAAAGAATTGACATGCTGCGGATTCAAAAACGCAACAAATCTGCACGGCAAAATCCGCAGCATGTGCACAGCGGTTTTCATTTTACACTGAATATAATGGTACTGTACACCGCAGGAGAATCTGCTGCGGATCCACAGGGCCAAATCCGCACCAGAATCCGCAACGTGTGCAGAGACCCCAAGTCAGATTGCCAGTTAATCTTTTACACCTTCAAAATGGATTTTAAATAACTTGACAACTGGGTGTTACCCTCCCCAATGTTAAAGGGGCATGTCCATACATAGTCAAGTACTACTAACATTGATTGGGCAGAGTCAGTGTGCAGGGGATGAATAACCCAACGATAACACCCGGCTGTTAATTTATTCCTAAATTTCTATAAGATATAATAGAAACGTCACACCATAGTTTTATAAGAAAAAATTCTCCAGAATTTTGCATTTTTTTAAAAATATTAAAAGAGCAATGCTAAGTCTCATTATGTCAAAATATATGCAATATAAATATTTAAGTTTATATATTAAAATAAATATGACTGGATGCAATGAGATACATTCATATATGAACATTATTAAAAGGAATCTGTCAGCAGGTTTTTACCATTTAATCTGAGAGCAGCATGATTTCAGGGATGTATCACTGATCAGACTGTGTGCTGTAGTTTCAATGCAATCAGTGTTTTATCAGCAGGAGATGATCACTAGAGGACTAGGTCTCATATGCAGAGCAGTCAGAATAATCTATGTAAGCCCCCCCCACCACTGATTTGCCAATGAAAAATGTGGGTGGGGTTATAAATAGCCCAGAAGTCTTAGCTCTGCTACAGCATTGAAAACAGGGATTCTATCAAAACTGCTTCAAGCAGCACAGTAAGTGATACATCCCTGGAATCAGGCTCTCTGCCCCTCCATCATGTAGCTTTCAGGCTGTGAACCCATGTAACCGTTTTTTTTGCGTTTTCGAAGCGTTTTTCCCAGTAAAAACGCTTCAAAATCGCATACAAGAAGCATCCCATTCTTTTAAATGAATTCCGCAATTCTTGTGCACATGATGCATTTTTCACCTCGAAAAAAACAACGCACCATGGAAAAAAAATGCACCATGTTCATTAATTTTGCGGAAAAATCCGCATTTCTCACTATATTCTATGAGCAGGAGGATGCGCCTGTAAAAAACGCAAAAAAAAACACACGCAAAAATCGTGCAAAAAAAACCGCACGTTTTTCCTGGGAAGAAGTCCATTTTTTTCTGCATATGTGGGTACATAGCCTCAGATTACATTGTAAAAACCTGATGACAGATTCTTTTAAGCTACAGAACAATCCACAACTAATTATAGGTAGAGAATAAGCTTCTCCATCATGTCTCTATTATAGCAGAGACATATAGGTTATCCAAAGTGGAAGCCAGAAAGAAGTTCCAGTGACAGCTCCAAAAATAACAGGATGACTGCCACGTCTGGCAGCAACGCTGACATTATTATATCATACTAATCTTCCTAACTATGTATGAATATATGAAATCACCCCATGTGTTTGTTCAGCAAGCCCCCGATATGTCTTGTCTGTATATTTAGATTGCTTCCAGCAGAAGTCTTATTATGAGGTTATAATAAGAACAGAAATTCTTCCAACAAATAATTATCTTGCTCCACAACAAGAAATAACCGGCGCTGTTCTCCGGGGCCAGCGCAACAATCGGGACTTTGTCCTACAGGAATTAGACAGACAGAGGTCTATTGTCCTTGAGATTACAGTCAGCATTTCAGCAAGTCGGAATTAGAGAAAAAGCTTCATTGTCCAAGGTCATGAGGACGGAGCGCCGCTACGTAGGTCGGCAGCTTCCAGCGCCAATATCCTGGAACCGATACTGTAAGGCATTGACACATCATAAGAGCAGAAACAGCTGCTAATTTCACTCTGATTACTAGGGGGTCTTCTTATATTAAATGTGTCGCGTTCAAGTCATCGCCGGCGTTACTTTATTGTCTTTTAAAGTGACAGGACGAAATTTAGGAAAAGCAGGCCTTGTGCTGTTCCTCTGTTATTCAGCTTGAAAATGAATAAATTAACAACTGGGTGATGACATTCATCTTGTCAAGGGGATGTGTCACTTCACACTGACACTGCAATGGATGAAAACCAGATACTTTATACAAGGAAAGTAGTGTCCGTGCTGAAAAGGCTTCTTTATTATACTCCCCGAGACCCACAAACAGACCTGGTGGTGGAGTTGGCATACTCCTGTCCCCACAATGCACTTTCCAGGTCATCCCCCCAGTCCCATCACTCTTATTCCCTTCTTTTGAGGTCCACACCATCAGGCTCTTCGGTCCCCTCTCCCTCAGGGTAGCGGTCATATACCAGCCCCCAGGCTCACCCACCCTTTTCCTTGACCACTTTTCAGCCTGGCTGCCACACTTCATGTCCTCAGAACTACCAACCCTCATCCTGGGAGACTTCAACATCCCCATTAACAGCCCTAATTCCACATATGCATCCCAGCTTCTATCACTAACCACCTCTCTAGGCCTCTCACAGCTTTCAACCTCTGAGACACATAAGGACGGTAACACCCTTGATCTGGTCTTCTGCCGGCTCTGTTCAATCTCCCACCTAAACAACTCACCGCTTCCACTCTCTGACCACAACATTCTCTCCTTCACGCTCACAAATCCTCGCCCACCCCAGCTCATTCCTACCTACCACACAGTCATAAATCTACAAGCTATTAACCCTCAGACACTTTCAGATTCCCTACACTCATCTCTGTCCCCAATCTCCTCTCTTTCCTGTCCTAATCTGGCTGTTCATCACTACAATGACACTCTTAGAAGCACCCTTGACCAAGTAGCTCCCCTCACCCTCAGAACCTCCAAACACAGAGTAAAAGAGCCCTGGCTCACATCGCAAACTCAACTTCTCCAGCGATGCTCCAGGAGTGCTGAACGCCTATGGAGAAAAACCCGCACACCAGAAGACTTCATCCACTTCAAATTTATGTTAAGAACCTATAACGCTGCCCTTCACCTTGCCAAACAGACCTACTTCACCACCCTGTTCTCCTCACTAGCCAACAACCCCAAGAAACTTTTTGACACTTTTCACTCCCTCCTCAGGCCAAAAGCACAAGCCCCTATCACAGACATTTGTGCTGATGACCTGGCCTCCCACTTTACAGAAAAAATAGATAATATCCGTCAAGAAATCTGCTCCCAACCACCAAGTGCTGTGACTCCCATCCCTTCCTACATCTCCCCTGGCTCACTCTCCACATTTGATCCCATCACAGAAGAAGAAGTCTCCAGACTCCTCTCTTCTTCTCGTCCGACTACATGCACTACCGACCCCATTCCCTCACATCTCCTCCAGTCGTCACAACCCACCTAACTACAATCTTTAATCTCTCCCTCTCCTCGGGCATTTTCCCATCCTCCTTCAAACACGCCATCGTTACTCCATTACTAAAGAATCCTGCTCTCGACCCATCCTGCACAAACAACTACAGACCAGTCTCCAATCTCCCCTTCATCTCTAAACTTTTGGAACGCCTAGTTTACTCCCGCCTTACCCGTTACCTCTCCATTCACTCCCTTCTAGACCCTTCACAGTCCGGCTTCCGCCCCCTACATTCGACTGAAACTGCACTCATCAAAGTGACCAATGACCTTCTGACAGCAAAACGTAACGGTGACCACTCTCTGCTCATTCTTCTTGACATATCTGCAGCTTTCGATACTGTTGACCACCATCTCCTACTCTCTAGGCTCCAGTCACTAGGCATTAAGGACACTGCACTCTCCTGGTTCTCTTCCTATCTCTCTGACCGCTCCTTCAGTGTTTTGTTCTCTGGCTCCACGTCATCTCCTCTTCCTCTTGCTGTCGGGGTACCTCAGGGCTCAGTCCTTGGCCCCCTTCTTTTCTCTCTCTACACAGCCCCAATTGGACAGACCATCAGCAGATTTGGCTTTCAGTACCATCTTTATGCTGATGACACACAACTATACACGTCTTCCCCCGACCTTACCCCCGCTGTACTACAGAACGCCAGTGACTGTCTGTCCGCAGTCTCCAATATCATGTCCGCTCTCTATCTGAAACTCAACCTCTCCAAAACTGAACTTCTTCTGCTCCCGCCGTCTACTAACCTCCCTAAATCTGACATTTCCTTCTCCGTGGGTGGTACCACAATAACACCCCGGCAGCAGGTGCGCTGTCTGGGTGTTATGTTTGACACCAATCTCTCCTTTACATCCCATATACAATCCCTTGCCCGCTCTTGCCGCTTACACCTAAAGAACATCTCTAGAATCCGCCCTTTTCTCACTATGGAAACAACAAAAACCCTCACTGTTGCATTGATCCACTCTCGCCTGGATTACTGCAACGCTCTATTAATTGGCCTCCCCGTCACTCGACTATCCCCTCTCCAGTCCATACTCAATGCAGCAGCCAGGATCGTCCATCTGGGTAATCGGTACTCGGACGCGTCCGCTCTTCGCCAGTCCTTACATTGGCTGCCCATTCATTATAGGATCCAATTCAAAGTACTTGTTCTCACCCACAAAGCTCTCCACAGTGCGGCACCCCCTTACATCTCTTCTCTCATTTCTGTCTATCGGCCTAGCCGATCGCTGCGCTCTGCAAACGACTTTCGACTAACCTCTGCACTAATCCGTACCTCCCACTCCCGACTCCAAGACTTCTCCCATGCTGCTCCTATCCTCTGGAATGCTCTACCCCAAGAAATCAGGACTATCCACAATTTGCATAGTTTTAGGCACTCCCTCAAAACACACCTGTTCAGAGCGGCCTATCACATTCACTAATCAAAGTCATTCTCTGTGTAAGTGTGCGTGCGTAGCCCATTCACTATCTCCATCCATCCTTCACTCCTGCAAGATGGCTGGACCTTCATTGTAAATACACCATTGTAAATACACACCTGTACTCTGTATCTCCCTCACCTCATTGTAGATTGTATGCTCTCACGAGCAGGGTCGTCTTATTTTGCTTTAATTATTGTATTGTTAGCGTTGTTACTTATGACTTGTGTTTTGAAACTGTTAAACTGTAAAGCGCTGCGGAATATGTTGGCGCTATATAAATAAAGATTATTGTTTTTATTATTATTATTATTTATTATAGTTGTTATAAACAACGCATTTCGGGAGAACCATTTCCTCCATCAGGTATTTTTGGTGCAGCCTATGTATCACCAATAATGAAGTCTTTTACTAACTCCAGAGATCACTTTCCCTGGATAAGATGCCTCTTTTTCTTCCATTGTCCAACGCAGTGTCGGTGTGTATTCACTTGGTCACAAAAGTCAGACGGGCATTCAGAGGCAGGAAGTTTGATCCGTCCATCACTTGGCTTTCTTCAGGCACTTTCGGATTTTATGCTCCCAGCATAATCCAAAAATATGAGAGTCCAATCATCAAACACCAATAATTATAATTTCACCTAAGAGTTGTTGCCCTATGAAGCGCTTTCTCTTTTTCTGTATGTGCAGCTACACATGGACACCGTCCAATCTGAAAGAAACTGATCATATCTGTGTGTATGTCATTGGTCTCACAATATGATTTGACAATAAAGGGACTGTCCGCACAGAATGACTGTATAAGCCAAGTACAGGCGCTCGGTGCTCCATGGAGCCGCCATACAGTTTAATGCACCTTCCCACCTGCTTGTTTTCCCTCCTTCTCCTCCCCCTCCTTCTCCTCCCCCTTTTATTTGATTAACAGTTATGGCTCCATAAAGCCAGAGAAGGGTGGAGATAGATGAAAAACAAGCAGGTGGGAAGGTGTATATAAATGACTGGCCCCGCCGTGACGCACCGAGTGCCTGTACTTGGCTTGAGCAGTCATTCATGCGCTGACAGGGTCCCTTTAATAAACTGCAGTTGCTAAATTGGTATATAGTATGTAGAAAATATTGGACTGTTTGCTTCGATTGGGTTCAAAGCAAAAAAAAAAAATTAAGAGAACTTGTTACAAAGATTTTTGTTAAAGGGGTTGTCTAGTCCAAATCAATGTCTGCAGTCCCGACCCGGGACCGGAGAGTATGTATTAGTTGTACATATCTCTGCCAAGTAGGCATGGCCTCGCTCCATACTATTGTATTGAGCCAAAGCCACGCCCCGTCTAGTGACTCAATCGGCCAGTGGGCACGGCCGACTAGTGGGTCAGGAGTATGTGTAACTCATACATACACTCCAATCCCAGGTGGGAAACCGGTGAATCCCTGCAGCACACAGTGCTGGGGGAATTAATAAGTCTGCAGTCAAACTGAGTGACTGCAGACTTATTGATTTGGATCGGACAACCCTGTAAATAGACTATGCCCACCACCTTTCAGTTGTTTTTCCTACTTGTACATAAGAGCTCAGGTGCCCCACAAACCCAAGAAAATGCATTTAATAATTGTTCCCCTCTACATGCTAATAAACATACCTCCTTTACCCCTGAAATTGCCACCTTCCATCCTTGATTGACATCTCCTACACAGGGCTGTGGTATCAGAGTCCATTTTGGTGGAGTCGGTATAAAATGGACCGACTCCTAAAACATATAATAAATTGGGTTCAGTAGTTCGGTGCAGGATGTGCTGAAAGTATTTCCATAATAGTTTGGGAAAGTTATGAAATGTCCTATAACTGTCTGTTCTGTTCCTGATCTGAGGATCTCAGCTTTTATTTGAGATGACTCTGTGCTGCTTATGTACATGCTCAGTAGTGATCATTGCTGCGGGGTCAGAGTTGAGATGAATCTGTGCTGCACTTTATGCACATGCTCAGTAGTGACCAGTGCTGTGGAGTTGGAGTCAGGGAAATTGAGGTGTCGGAAGTTTGGCTTACAGACTCCACAGTCCTCCTCTGACACCATCTGCAGTCTGTTCAACTCTCATGCCTGCACAGTGGGGTACAAGAGCTGCGCACGCACAATAAGCTGTGTATATGACATCAGTCGCGTCAATCAAAGATGGAGAGACGTTGATTGTGGGAACAGAAGAGGTGCTGAGCTGGGACCGGATGGTGTTGATTAGCATAAGACACGAGGCAATTATAACAGGCATTTTCTTAGGCACATGGGGCAGCTGGGCTCTTATGAAGAAAATGCACAAGTGATTTTCAAGATTACTGAAAGGTGGAGGATATAGTTTGTGTGTGGCAAACTAGTGGCAGGCTTTATTTAAAAGCAGGAGGCCATCAACAGGCCCTTCCAATATCTCGACTTCTCATATGAATGAGCCGATTTTCACCAGTAATCTCTGAATGGATCCTTAGAAGACCTAACCGGACCAATCAAGATCTTAGCAAGGACAATTAAAAGGGAAATCTGTTCTCAAATGCTGTGGTGTAAGGCAGGCCTATAGTGATCAGGTATAACTGTACAGTGAAACGCACATCACGGGCCGCGTTATAGCCGGTCTGTCATTCTTTGATTTAAGCAGATCACCTGTCACAACCTGCATTATTCTTTGATTTAAGCAGATCACCTGTCACAACCTGCATTAAATAACACCACACTCAGCCATTATTACATAACTCCTCCTTTTGGCTTCACTGTCTCTACAGTTTTGCAGTTTCTGCAGTAGTTTACTGAGCCACACATTTATATGTAAAATTCTCTCATCATTTCTCTCTTTTGTATCTTTCTATCCTATCCGTCCACTTATATGTAACCATCTCTAACCGTTCATGTACAGGTCGGTATCTTTCCAGCAGTCTGTCCATCTACACGCATCTATCTCTAACCGCCCGCCATCTACATGTATCTCTCTCTAACCGCCCGCCATCTACATGTATCTCTCTCTAACTGCCCGCCATCTACATGTATCTCTCTCTAACCGCCCGCCATCTACATGTATCTAACTCTACCCGCCCGCCATCTACATGTATCTATCTCTAACCGTCCGCCATCTACATGTATCTATCTCTAACCGTCCGCCATCTACATGTATCTATCTCTAACCGTCCGCCATCTACATGTATTTATCTCTAACCGTCCGCCATCTACATGTATCTATCTCTAACCGTCCGCCATCTACATGTATCAATCCGTAACCGTCCGGCATCTACATGTATCTAATTGTAACCGTCCGCCATCTACATGTATCTATCTCTAACCGTCCGCCATCTACATGTATCAATCTGTAACCGTCTGCCATCTACACCATATTCCATATTATTATGCAAATTATATTTGTCTCTGATTTTACTAAGTGGTTGGTGCAAATGACAGTCTAATAAAAGTCATCACCAGTTAGAGTATACATTGAATTTTATTGAAGAAACCTCCCAATGATTACAGAAAATGAATAAAAACTCAAAATGCCACTGTTTCACATTATTAGGCACAGTAGAATTTCTAAACATTTGATATGTTTTAAAGAACTGAAAATGCTCATTTGTGGAATTTGCAGCATTAGGAGGTCACATTCACTGAACTAAAAAGCTATTTAACTCCAAAACATCCTAACAGGCCAAGTTACATGTTAACATAGGAACCCTTCTTTGATATCCCCTTCACAATTCTTGCATATATTGAACTTATGAGTTTTTGGAGAGTTTCTGCTTGTATTACCTTGAATGAAGGCAAAATAGCCTCCCAGAGCTGCTGTTTTGATGTGAGCTGTCTCCCACCCTCATAGATCTTTTGCTTGATGATACTCCAAAGGTTCTTTATAGGGATGAGGTCAGGAGAAGATGGTGGCCACAACATTTTTTTTTCTCCGTTTATGCCCATAGCAGCCAATGACTCAGAGGTATTCTTTGCAGCATGAAATGGTGCATTGTCATGCATCAAGATGATTTTGCTCCTGAAGGCACGTTTCAGTGCGATGATCACGCTTAAGTTTTTGGGAAATATCTAATGTTTTCATCCCTTGACCAAGGCATTGCACTATGTGATGCTTTTCAACAGCAGAGAGATCATTTTTCTTTACCATGTTACTTGAAAACTCTGGCCTGCTTAATAGTGTGGAGCATCCAGTTTTCCTTTTATTGGGCTCACATGGCAAACTAATTATCACAGGTATCTGAGATTGATTTCAGTGATCCAAAGAACCCTGAGACACAATACCATCAATGGGTTTCATTAAAACAAAAAAAAAAAAGCTATGACACTTAAAAACAATTTGCATAATAATTTGGAACATGGTGTACATGTATCTATCTCTAACCGTCCACCATCTACCTGTATCTCACTCTAACCGTCCTCCATCCATATGTATCTCTCTCTAACCGTCCGCCATCTACATGTATCTCTCTCTAACTGTCCACCATCTTCACGTGCAGTAGAGATCAAAAGTTTGGACACACCTTCTCATTCAAAGAGTTTTCCTTATTTTCATAACTATGAAAATTGTAGATTCACTCTGAAGGCATCAAAACTATGAATTAACAGATGTGGAATTATATAATTAACAAAAAAGTGTGAAACAAACTGTGTCTTATATTCTAGGTTCTTCAAAGTAGCCACCTTTTGCTTTGATTACTGCTTTGCACACTTTTGGCATTCTCTTGATGAGCTTCAAGAGGTAGTCACCGGAAATGGTCTTCCAACAGTGTTGAAGGAGCTCCCAGAGATGCTTAGCACTTGTTGGCCCTTTTGCCTTCGCTCTGCGGTCCAGTTCAAACCAAACCATCTCGATTGGGTTCAGGTCTGGTGACTGTGGAGGCCAGGTCATCTGGCGCAGCACCCCATCACTCTCCTTCTTGGTCAAATAGCCCTTACACAGCCTGGAGGTGTGTTTTGGAGTCATTGTCCTCTTGAAAAATAAATGATGGTCCAACTAAACGCAAACCGGATGGAATAGCATGCCGCTGCAAGATGCTGTGGTAGCCATGCTGGTTCAGTATGCCTTCAATTTTGAATAAATCCCCAACAGTGTCACCAGCAAAGCACCCCCACACCATCACACCTCCTCCTCCTCCATGCTTCACGGTGGGAACCAGGCATGTAGAGTCCATCTGTTTCTGTGTCGCACAAAGACATGGTGGTTGGGACCAAAGATCTCAAATTTGGACTCATCAGACCAAAGCACGGATTTCCACTGGTCTAATGTCCATTCCTTGTGTTCTTTAGCCCAAACAAGTCTCTTCTGCTTGTTGCCTGTCCTTAGCAGTGGTTTCCTAGCAGCTATTTTACCATGAAGGCCTGCTGCACAAAGTCTCTTCTTAACAGTTGTTGTAGAGATGTGTCTGCTGCTAGAACTCTGTGTGGCATTGACCTGGTCTCTAATCTGAGCTGCTGCTATCCTGCGATTTCTGAGGCTGGTGACTCGGATGAACTTATCCTCCGCAGCAGAGGTGACTCTTGGTCTTCCTTTCCTCGGGTGGTCCTCATGTGAGCCAGTTTCTTTGTAGCGCTTGATGGTTTTTGCCACTGCACTTGGGGACACTTTCAAAGTTTTCCCAATTTTTCAGACTGAATGACCTTCATTTCATAAAGTAATGATGGCCACTTGTTTTTCTTTACTCAGCTGCTTTTTTTCTTTCCATAATACAAATTCTAACAGTCTAATCAGTAGGACTATCAGCTGTGTATCCACCAGACTTCTGTACAAAACAACTGATGGTCCCAACCCCATTTATAAGGCATGAAATCCCACTTATTAAACCTGACAGGGCACACCTGTGAAGTGAAAACCATTTCCGGTGACTACCTCTTGAAGCTCATCAAGAGAATGCCAAGAGTGTGCAAAGCAGTAATCAAAGCAAAAGGTGGCTACTTTGAAGACCCTAGAATATAAGACAGTATTTTCAGTTGTTTCACACTTTTTTGTTAATTATATAATTCCACATGTTAATTCATAGTTTTGATGCCTTCAGAGTGAATCTACAATTTTCATAGTCATGAAATTAAAGAAAACGCTTTTAATGAGGTGTGTCCAAACTTTTGGTATGTACTGTACATGTACCTATCTAACCTTCCATCATCTACATGTATCTATCTGTAACCGTCTGCCATCTACATGTATCTATTGCTATCCATCCGCCATCTACATGAATCTATCTCTAACCGTCCGCCATCTACATGTATCTGTTGCTATCCGTCCACCATCTACCTGTATCTCTCTCTAACCATCCGCCATCTATATGTATCTCTCTGTAACCATCCGCCATCTATATGTATCTCTCTCTAACCTTCCACCATCTACATGTATCTCCCTCTATCTGTCCGCCATCTACATGTATCTGTCTCTAACCATCCGCCATCTACATGTATCTATCTGTAACCGTCCACCATCTACATGTATCTGTAACGGTCCACCATCTACATGTATCTACTGTATCTGCAACCGTCTGCCATCTACATGTATCTGTCTGGATAGATAGATCATAGATACCCCTTCTGTTTAGCAGGCCCAGGGAAAATCATGCATATGTCATGCCGCAATAAATGATGTTGCGCCAGGTTTACCAAGCAGAAGAGGCGCTGGGGATGCCAACAGATAGTAGAAGGTTTACAGCGTTCTGGTCTGGTGACCAAGGACTACCAATATCGCTGCTGCATCAGGGTCCTGCAAATCTTTTCGCTCAAGCCTAGCTACACTGCTATAGTCAATGCATGGGTAACTAGTGGGGCTCACAAGTGAAATGTCACAAAATATAGTGAGGCTCTCACTAAGAAAGCAATCTTCACCAAATTTCCATATGCTCAATTAGAGCATGTGGAGGTCCTGCACCAGAGCAGAGAGGCATTGAATGGGAAACTCTTAGTATGGTTGACCCAGTACATTTAAATATTCACCTGAATAATTGCCATCAAATACAATGTCAGTGCTGTTATTGCCAACGAATGGCTGGGTGGCAATAAAAATAAGAAAATTGGTCACAAGGGAGCGGTGATGCGCTAGTGCTCAAAACATGGTCTTCAAAAAGATGGCAACAGATACAGGTAAAATGAGGTCAGGCTGAGGGACAGATACCGCAGCACAACGTGGGCACGTCATGAACTTTACAATATACACCATTTTGTTTAATGCCCGGGCACTTTCTGGTTTTACTTTTCGTCAATGTGACATCTCATGTTCACACATCCAAACTAATCATTCCGAGGAAAACAAGACTATTCTTGTGATGATCCGGCAATTCTGATACTATGCATAAAAGAAAACCAGATAATTAATGCACTTGTGCCTTGTCTCACCGTATTCCATTTCTCTGATCAAATGCAGGTATCATGGAGGCGGGATGCTCAGACATGAGAGCCACGAGCAGCTGCAGAACATCATGAATATTCTCATCCTGTAATGGAAGAAGACAGAGTCCCAAATTACACGCGTTCTGCTCACATTCACACACGGTTCTCTGCTGCAGAAATGTAGTCTTTTATATAGCAAAGAACAGTTTATAGAAACTGAATGTTTATTGTGATTTACCAAGCCGTTTGGAAACATTGGTGCTGATTGGTGCCAATGATACATTGGTATGCTGACTGTGCCAACCTACAAAACAGCATGGCATATTCTGGGCAGAGCTACTCCTGTCCAGAATCTAAAATTGCTCACAATGGCACTACCCAGGACAACAAGCCACTCAAGGGAATCTGGTTACCTCAAACTATGGCAGTCACATTCGGAGACGGAAGAAACCAACAGGTACAGCAGGATGTGAAACCCATTTATTTTATAATTTTCCCAAGGTTAAACCATGTACCATGATGTACAAAACTGACAGACATACCCCAAGCGACTTGCAGCTGTAATTGCAGCAAAAGGTGGCGCAACAAAGTATTAAGTTAAAGGGGCCGAATAATATTGCACACCCCACTTTCAGTTATTTAATTTCCTCAAAAATTTAACAAACATTTTTGTTCAACTTCACAATTGTGCCCCACTTGTTGTTGATTCTTCACCAAAAACATGGATTTTTGTGAGTACTCACCATAAAATCCTTTTCTCCGAGATGCTCATTGGGAGACACAGATACTGTGGGTGTATGCTTCTGCCGCTAGGAGGCTGACACTAAGTGAAAAAAAAGAGGTTAGCTCCTCCTCCGCAGTATACACCCTCGCCCCTATTGCGGGCGGAAATCAGTTTGGTGCCAAAGCAGTAGGAGGACAACAAATCAGCCTTAATACAGGTACAACATGTCCAAAGGAAAACACCACCTTTATCTCAAATAAGTAAACACATTCATTTAAACAAGAGCCAACTGGCTAATAGGGTGGGTGCTGTGTCCCCCAATGAGCGTCTCGCAGAAAAGGATTTTACGGTGAGTACTCACAAAAATCCATGTTTCTCCTTCGTCTCATTGGGGGACACAGATACTGTGGGACGTCCTAAAGCAGTCCCTTGGTGGGAGATTGACTCACCGATCCAAGCTACATTCACCTCCTGTTTAAAGGTGCGCCACCGTTGCTTGGAAAATCCTTCTACCCAGGCTTGCATCCGCCGAGGCCTGAGCATGGATATTATGTTTGGCAAATGTGTGCAGGCTGGACCAGGTTGCTGCCTTGCAAACCTGTTCAGTCGAAGCCTGATGCCGAAGCGCCCAAGAGGCGCCCACTGCCCGCGTAGAGTGCGCTCTTATCCCTGCTGGAATCGGCGTGCCTCTAATGCAGTAGGACTCCTGAATAGTCAAACGAATCCATCTGGCTATGATCAACTTTGAGGCAGCGAGTCCCTTCCTGCGTTCTTCAGGGAGCACGAACAGCGTGTCCGTCTGAGGAAAGGGTGCCGTCCGTGACACGTACCTCCGGAGGGCTCTTACCAGGTCTAACGTGTGAAGAGCCTTCTTCCACACGGGCACCGGTGCTGGAAAAAATGAAGGCAAAACAACATCTTCATTGATGTGAAAAAGAGGACACGACCTTCGCAGAAAAAGAGGGGCTGGTCTGAGGACCACCTTATACGTATGGAAAGTGAGGAACGGAGCTCGGCAGGATAGAGCCGCCAGCTCTGAAAAGCCGCCTGATGGAAGTGATGGCCACTAGGGGAACAACTTTTCCAGGAAAGGTATATCCTGAAACCGTTCCAATGGAGCTTCCTGCAGAACGCTTAAAACCATGTTAAGAACCCAGGCGTCCATCGGCGCCATATAGGGAGGTATCAAGTGGAACACTCCCCGATGAAAAGTTTTCACCTGCAAATTGGTAGTAACCCTGCACTGGAACAGGACGGATAATGCCAACATTTGTCTCCTGCGGAAACCTGGGGCAAGGCCCGAGTCTAATGCTCTACCGACCGAGCTATCCGGGCTCTCTGAGCCCGACTGGAGAAAAACCAAGATGTTGGAGAACGAGAATCTTAGCGGAGATACACCGCGCTTCGACATCAAGCAAAGAACACCTTCCAGGTGTGGTGGTAAATTCATGCTGAAGCAGGCCTCCGGGCGCTAATCGTTGTAGCGACCACCTTGCTCCCGAACCCTGCCTGGGTTAGAATCCGAGATTCAATGTCTCTGCCATCAAACACAGGGTCCCTAAGTTCGGGTGGCAAATTGGCCCTTGAGAGGGTAGATCTGGACGCTCTAGCAGGCGCCCAGGAACGTCGGCGAGCAGCTGCCTTAGATCTGCGTACCACGCTCGACGGGGCCAGCAGAATCGCCGGCCCCCCTTCCGTCTTGATCCCTTTGCTGACTCTCAGGAGTAGTGGCAGTGGGGGAAATAGATATGGGAGGCTAAAACTGGTTCCATGGCAGAACCAACTCGTCCCCCGCGAATGCCTGCGGGTCCCTGGCCCGAGAGACATATGTGGGCACCTTGGCATTCACTCTGGAAACAGTCAGGTCCACATCCGGAGCTCCCCACAGTTGACAAATCTGTTGAAGAACTTCGGGATGTAGAGACCACTCTCAGGATGCAAGACCCTGCAGGTTGAGGAAGTCTGCCGCCCAATTTTCCACTCCCGGGATGTGGACAGCCGAAATCACCGAGTGGTTTGCTTCGGCCCACTCCTCGCGCATGATTGTTCTGCTGCGGGTGCCCTCCTGACGAATTATGTACACCACCGCCATGGCGATGTCCGATAGAATCCGGACAGGACGGCCTGCTAGCAAATGATGAAACCTCTGCAGAGCCAGCCGAATTGCTCGTATCCCCCAATAAGTTGATCGGGAGGCGTGCCTCCTGTGGCGACCACCGTTTCTGGGTTGTGTGGTGGCGAAACACCGCTCCCCAACCGAGGAGACTGGCGTCAATTGTCATTATCAGCCCATGACATAGGCCAGAGAGGAACTGGTTATCCACCATCCGAGCGACTGCCTGACCTGAGAGGCCAGTTTGCACCGCCGATCGGGCGTGAAAGGATTCTTGTCCCAGGCTGACACGAGGCGTGCTGCAGAGGGTGAAGGATGGTACTGGACGAAAGGTATCGCTTCGATTGCTGCCACCATTTTCCCTAGGATCCTTATCGCGGATCGGATGGTATGAGGGACTGATTGGCGTAGCGTCCGGACTCCCTGCCGGAGACTAGCGCCCTTTCCTGAGGGAGAATTATCAACCTTCAGCAAGTGTCGAAGACCATCCTAGGAAGGAGATCCTCTGAGCTGGCACAAGGGATGATTTCTTTGCATTGACCAACCATCTAAGCGTGATGTTGACACCTTCCCCACCTGCCCGTATTGACGAGCCCTTGACCAAGAGGTCGTCCAGATAAGGCAAGTTGACTATGCCTCGAGAATGCAGTGTGGCCCTAACAATTGCCAAAACCTTTGTGAATACTCTGGGAGCCGTGGCTAGCCCGAAGGGTAGCGCTACGAACTTAAAATGCTGAACGCTGATGGCAAAGCGTAGCCGCCTCTGATGAGGAGGAAAAATGGAATATGCAGAAAAGCGTCATGGCTGTCAATTGAGGCCAAATATCCTCACTGTTCCATGACCGCTATGACTGAACGGAGAGACTCCATCCGGAAATGTCTGATCCTGATGAATTTGTTCAGAAGCTTTAGGTCTAAAACAGGCCTGACAGACCCGTCCTTTTTGGGGACCGCAAAAAGGTTTGAACAGAACCCCTGAGCTCTTCCATGTTCCGGCACTGGAACAATGACTCCGTTGTGCAGGAGCGACTTGATGGCTCCCAATAGAGCCCTTACCTGGGTATCCACCCAGGGAAGCCGGGAAGGAAAAAACCTTCTTGGAGGGTATCTGACAAATTCTATTTTGTAACCTGACGACACCAACTCTTTCACCCATGCGTCGTGAGCGATGTTGGCCCAGACGTGGTGAAAACAGTAGGCAGCCGCCCACTTGCTGGTGTCGTCTGGTAAAGACCTCGCGTCATTTGGCCGATGATCCTTAGGATCTGGGTCCTCTCGATCTGGCCTCTTGAGCACGCGTTCTCCCCAATGGGTTGGCTCTATATGACCTGCCGCTCCCTATCCTGGTTGGGGCGGCCTGAGGTGGCGGAATTGGGCTCCGTAGTCCACCCGGAGTCTTTCAACACATGACCCCAGACTGTCTCCTATTCGGGACCCGGATCAGGCTCAGGCTACTTACCGGCCGCCACCTGACCACTGCAGTCAAACCCGGCCTAGAATGGCCGGTGGCCTGCGAATGGCCCGAAAACGTGCCTGAACCGGGTGACGAAAAAACGATCTAACCTTCTGTTGGGGGAGAAACCCGCTCCGTCCTCCTGTGGAGTCGGAGATAAGTTGTCCAAAAGTAGGCGGCCGCACTGATCAGGCAGGGAAGCCAAGGACTTCTTGGAAGTAGAATCGGCCCGCCATGTCCTCAACCATAGGGCTCTTCAGATAGAGATTGCTTTAGCGGCAAGTGCTGAACAATTGGCCGCATCCAAAAACGCATTCATTAGATAATCTCCGGCTATCGTCATCTGACCTGTGACCGCCGAGATCTCTGCAGGTAGATCCTGCTCCTGAGCGACCTTGTTTAATGTTTCTGACTATGATATCATAGCCTTGGCCGCGAACGAGGGAGCGAGTGCAGACCCTGACGCCTCATATACTGAACGAGCTAGGCTCTCAATAAGGCAGTCCGTGGGATCTTTAATCGAGGAAAACCTAGGGACAGATAACAGGGTCTTAGTGGCCAGGCGCGAAACCGGAGGATCCACTATCGAGGATTCCATCCATTGTTTACGGAGGTCCGGAGCAAACGGATAACGCGTTTCGAGTGCCCTTTAACCCAAGAAAAACACCTTTTTGGACGTTCTCTGTGCCGCTGTACTATGTCCTCAAACTCAGGGTGAGAGTAAAAAATTCTGTGCGGCTGCTTCACTCGTTTACATGCCCTCTATGCGCCGTAGCCGCTGCGGTATCATCCTCAATCCCCAGGGTCTGATTGATGGCTTCTATGAGGCTGTCCACCGTTTCACGTGACTCTGGAGTGTCCAGGTGAATGGGCTTGTCTGAGTTGCAATCTGAGGTCTGCTCGCTATCAACCACTGGTGACGGGGAGCGAGAAGCAGATCTTACGGATGCCAAAGGCACCGGATGGACTGGGCGACACCGTGTGGATTTGTTTCCCCCGGGTCTGCCTGGAGTGAGGGGGGCCCCTGCAGGCCGGAGGCTCCTGTGAGGTGAATGTTCCCTCTAAAGGCGGCGACACTGTCCCTGCCCCTATCTGGGGCTTGAAGGGATTCTATTGCTCTCGTAAGCGACACCATGTACTGTGACAGTGATCGGGCCCACTCCGGGGGATTTGACACATTGGTCGCGGTCGCAGGGGAGGGCTCCTGGGCGCGTTTGGATTCGCAGGCTTCGCATAAACGCTGCTCTGTGCCCGTGGAAACGCAGTCCAACAAGAGATGCATGCCGCGTAAAAGAACGTGTGCGTCTTTGCTTTTTTCGGACATGGTGTATCTGTCCGCTGCTGGGGATATGGGGAAGAAAGAGGTAGCTCCTCGTTTTTCCCTAGCCTGGCCTCTCGGGCAGCACTTACCCCAGTCCTGCGCCCCCCCGACCTGGATGCTTACTTTAAATCGTGCGCCGAAGTCGGGGCCTCGATTTTTTTTTTTTTTTTTTCGCCGCCGAGTGCGGGGCGGGCTGCCGGAAGTGACACGCGGCCCCGAGGGCGGAACTTCCGGCCGCGGCCTCAATTTTTCCCCTACCCGACCGGGATGGGTGGGGGGGGCGCGGTACCAAAAAATGGCGCTACTGACCGGCGCAGCGTTCCTGTCCTGGCGGATCCAGTCCTTCTCTTGTATGCTAGTGGACGCCGCCTTCTGCAGCTGTGGGCTCCAGCCCGAAATCTTCGCAGGAGCCCTCCCCGATCCTCTCCTCACCGATGATCCTCTTCAGCCTTAGCGCAGGTATGTGAGGGGGTCTTTGATGAAAAACAGGATGGTGCAGACACCCTAGCTCCATCTAACCCCTTCAGGGGGTGAGGAGAGGGACCGTCCGCCACCTTGCAGCACCGCCGTCTAGCGTGCTCACGTGGTCACCCGTTGATGGTTTGGGGAAATCGGATCCTTTCAATAGGATGCGTTACCCCTGTCTCATCCTCATAAAATAACAAACAAAAATAGAAGTCTGGGGAAAAGTCCCAGATATGTCCCTCGGTGCGGGAAAGGATACGTGGAGGGATACTCGCACATGCTCGCCCATTGATGGTTTGGGGAAATCGGATCCTTTCAATAGGATGCGTTGCCCCTGTCTCATCTTCATAAAATAACAAACAAAAATAGAAGTCTGGGGAAAAGTCCCAGATATGTCCCTCGGTGCGGGAAAGTATAGGCGGAGACGATACTCAACGCGTGCTCGCCCGTTGATGGTTTGGGGAGATCAGACCCGTTCAATAGGATCCGTCGCCCCTGTCTCATCTTCATAGTAAACTAGAAAAAAATAGTCTGGAGAGATCCAGTCTGTGTGTGCCTCCATAGGACACTAAGCAAAAAACTGATTTCCGCCCGCAATAGGGGCGAGGGTGTACACTGCGGAGAGGAGCTAACCTCTTTTTTTCACTTAGCGTCAGCCTCCTAGTGGCAGAAGCATACACCCACAGTATCTGTGTCCCCCAATGAGACGAAGGAGAAATTTAAATTTGGTATCTATATGTTTGAAGCATGATATGTGGGAAAAGGTTGAAACGTTCCAGGGGGCTAAATACTTTTGCAAGGCACTAACTTGTGATGATCGCATCACAGTGCACAGACTGGCCCAGCACCTCTCCTGACCTGAGCGTGAGCGCATGATGCATTTCTATGCAGCTGTAAGGCTCAGGTCAGGAGAGCTGATAGCCAGAACAAGGTTTACGATACAATCCTTGCACGAGTTATGTCTCTGCCCTTAGTCGAACTATAATGCTCAGCACAAGTTGTGCTGTAACACATCAGTGGTTTGTGCAAAGTCTACACGGTGATCACTATATTTACATAGAAATAGTATTTCATACATATAGTGTGCATCTGAACAAGCACACAGTGCCGGACAGCGGGAGTCATGATTATTAGACCTGTTCTGGGAAAAGCCGAAACTAGTGGCCGTTTTTGTAAGACTTATAATAGCAGCTTGTCATTGGGTGAGAAGGCGGAAGAGGGAGGTGAGCAATTAACTGTTGTAAAGAAATAAATGGACAGGAGATATGTGGCTGAGATATGTGGCTGAGATATGTGGCTGGGATATTAGGCGTTAACACAGCTCATGTAATTACTGTGTACACTCGGACAGGGTCTGGGCAGGCACTAGTGGCCAAGCTTCATGGAAATCAGATGTTCACTATGAAGGATAAAGGCTTTCATTGCAGAAAACTGACAGCAGATAAAAATAAACAAGTCAATTGCAAAATTGCTTATTTTCATGTTGGCTACTAGCTAAAGCAATTTAATAACTTGAGCATACCCCCTTTTAAAGAGCCTTGTCGCATGACATAGGATATAAAGCTAAACCAGAAACTCCATTTGCAGTCACATGTTTCAGGGTGTTTGCCTCTCATTGGCACAAGGCAGGAAAAATTGTTTGATCGTGGTAAGGCCCATTAAAGGGTCAATATTGACTGTCAGGAGATTCTGTACTTTTTCCTTTCTCAAGAAGTGATTTTCATATTAAAATTCCCAGGGAAGCATTGCATGGCCAAGAAGTCTCTCTACGCCGACTTTAGCCCTTCTGTGTATTCAGAAACGCTCTATAACTTTCCACATAAAGTTTATTTAGAAGATTGAACTGCAGTTTGGTAGAAAATCAGATTCCCGGCTTGCTCGCCAATATTAGGCGTCTGCACATTATGACAAAATTCTTGATCAGATTAGGAAATCCGAGCCCTTTCATACCAGATTGAGCATAATCCGATCATTTCACAACAGTCCTGCTAATTAGTATAGGGCTGAGCATACTGTTATACCACCAGTGTGGCAACAGGTGAGTAAATTATGGATGACCAGTGGCGTATGCTTCTGACATTCGCTCACAGGAAAATCAAGCAATTCTTAAAAGATAAAACGTGTTATAGAACGGTCACAATCTAAACTCACAGCACAGGCCTTCTCGATCTATACAGTTTCCCTGGCCATGGTATATAACAATTTCCAATTATTTCCTTTTCTTTACAGACATGATAAGCTTCAGGAGTGATGAGCAAACATGCTCGGATAAGGAGTTATCTCAGCATGCTTGTGTGCTAACCGTGTGTTTTCGGCGTGCTAGAATGATATGTCAGAGTCCCCACAGCTGCATGTCTCGCGGCTGTTCGACATCTGCAACACATGCAGGGACTGTCTGTATGTTAGGCAATTCATACATGTGTTGAACAGCCACGAGACAAGCAGCCGCGGGGACTCGGATATGTTATTCGAGCACGCTGAAGTCACAACTTATCTCAGCATGTTCGCTCATCACTAGACTTCAGCTTCCAGTTTGCTCTCCGCCCATTCTTCAGCTGCAATTTCTAGACACATGTTACAATCTCACCATGAATAACCACCATTATAGAAGGTGCAGAATTGCAGTGAGATTATCCGCTACTGACAATAACACCTTTATAGGTAACATTAATCATAAAACAGGCCCTGCCGAAAGACGCACAGTTCATTTTGACTGCTCAGATTTACAGGCAACCTCAAATATATGGCTCATAAGCCATTATCCTGCAGCATTGCAATAACACCTCATCAAAATGTGCACAAAATACATAATTTGCTAAAACAGAGCCTAGGGCGAGACTGACAATCTGGCAAGACCTGCACTGAAATCTTTTTTATTTTTTGGGGTTGGCACAAGAGAAGTACTGATCATACACCTGCCAATAAATAGTATGAAACGACCCCATCCCTCACTACATCAGTAGAAAACTATATTTACGTCTTTATGTCTTTTAGTCTAACAAAGCAAAAAAGGAAAATAAAATGTGGATGCACACATAATGTAGCGGATTTAAGAGGTGAAACGTTGCATTTTGTAACAACTCACAGCCAAAATGCCATCACTTACTTGGCAGGGGGTGAATGATTGATTTTATTATCTGCAAAGAGGCATCCAGTCGCTGTTATGTTGTGAAGCATTTAAAACCCTTCCCAATCTAACCCCCTCCCAAAAAGAAAAAAAAAACAGGAAAAAACCCAACACATTAGAAGTCCCCTCAATAGATTACAGCCATTCCCGGTCACCCCACAACCTCTACTTCCTGGTCTTGTGTGGACACAAAAAAATTCTGCTCAGCCAATGACGGGCCAGAACAGTGACCCGCCTACAGGGTGTTGGGAGGGACCAGGAAGCAGAGACCAGAAGGGACCCAGGGAGAGCTGGAAGTGGAGTGGTGGGGGATCTAAGGAGGTGAGTATAACTTCAGTTTTTGCAACTCATCTATATATTTTAGACAAAATTTTCTAAGTGAATAAATAAAATAAATTAGTTAGTTGAATCTTTTAACATGTGACCAAGCCAATTACTCAATAGCAACCATATCAACCCCAGCCGCAAGTATTGCACACTATCATATCAGCCCAGTAAACAAAGACCGAAAGTGCATAAAAGCTGTGGGAGTATATAATGGGGAAAATACACAATAGTTCGGTCATTAAAGCCATTTGCATGTCATACTGGGGTTGTCTAAAGGGTGTCTGAATTCAGAAGAGTAAAAGGTTATTCCCATCTTCTTACATAAGTAAATATTGGAAAATGCTTGTAAAATCAAGCAACGGTGCAATTTACTGGTTATTAAAAAGAAATCTCTGTGTTCTCAAGAACAGAGGAATATTTTAACTGTTTATTGATTACAGCCTCTTTCCAATAGAGCTTGTAAGCGCTGCTCCAAAGCTGGCCGGGACAGCTGGTAAGCTTTCGGTTCAAGAAATCTTCAGTACCACTGCGTGCCTGGATGCTTTAGAGGCAAAACTGGCCCGTATAGCAGCATTGGAAGATCACACAATTCGGCATTGGTGCCAAATTACTGCTTGTCTGAACTGTCAATCAAGTAGGAGAACAGTGCTCCCACCCAGCAAACAGGAAGCCGGGGGGCTGGGGAGCAGTGCGGTCCTGTTTGAGCACGAGACAACTCATTTAAGTTAGGGGATCACAAAATTTGGGTGCAAAGCTACTACGCAAGTACAAGGCACTCTACTAACCCTATTTCTGAGCATAAACACAAGTTCTTAGTTGGCATGATCAAAGCGGCTAATCTGTTTAAAGGAGTTGACATCCTTCAGAAAATACTGGTTCCGGCGAATAGAGTAAAAAAAGCCTTAGTCATCCTCCCCAGGCACGGCGCTAAGTTTCCATCACATAAACAGTGCTGCAGCCAATGACTGAACTCTCCATGTAGATGGAAAACCACGGAGCGCGCCGATTGGCTGCCTGCACTGAGGTCAGCGCCAATATCAGATACCGGGAGCAGTGCTGGACCTGGAGATGGTGAGTAAAGGATTTTTTTTTTTTTTTATAAACTGTGCCTGAAGATTGTGATTTTCCAAAGGGGGACAACCCCCTCCCCTACCTCCCCACTTTAAGAAGAAATACTTAAAGTAGTATTCTGCAATAAGCCATTTATGTAAACCGTATCGGACAGATTTTACAGTAATCCGTATACTAGCAGAAATAAATCCTTCAAGACTGTAACCAAATCATTGGAAATCTGTGCGCAGATCACACACAAAACCTTCAAACTTTATATTTTTGCTATAAATCTTTAATACTAAACCCGCAGACAAATAAGCTGGCAATGTAATAATCCCGCACATACCTCGTGCATCGTCAGCAGGTAATTTAGGATGCTCTGAAGCTCATCTTCTTTAACCCCTCGATCCTTAGAGGAAGGAAAAAAAAAAACAGAATTTCATACACTGTAGGTAACATTTTATGTGAGACTGAATAATTCAGACCCCTAATGTTTATCATTAGTGGAAGGAGGAACCGGAGCAACAAGATTACCAGGCTGGAATCTATGAGCAGCAGACCCCTGCTGGGGGTATACGGCTCAATTTGCAGAGCAAGGGACAGTTTTTATCCTCTTGTGACCATCATACTTGGCTTAGACAGTGATAATGACAGAGAGCCCAGCTGTAAGGTAAGGAACTATAAGGGTATATTCACACATGGCGTTTCTGCAATTTTTCCCCCCCATGCATTTCTAAGATCTCATTCACACAGCGGTTTTTTTCTTCATGTCTATGGAGCTGATTGGCCTTTTTCTTTGTTTAAATCTGCTGCATGTCAATTATTTTGCAGTTTTACATTGTTTTTCACCTATTCAAATGAAAGGGATGAAAAACATGCAAGAAAAAACATAAGAAAAATGCGCTGCGTGAACCTACACTAAGTATTTAAAGGGAGTTTCCATTACACCTCTACTGATGACCTATCCCAAAGGATATCAGTAATATCAAATCGGTCAGGGTCTGGCACCTGGCAATCCCACTGATCAGCTGTACCATCTCCGATAGCAGTCAGATGTAACTGCTCCACCCCGGTGATTGATGGCTGCCGACAGGCACTGCAGATCAGCTTCTCATTCAAAAATTACTGCTGGAGCTGCTAGTGGTTGATCAATGGGATTTCCATGTGTCAGCCCATCTGATATTTCATAACCCAACCCAAGGAAAGGTCATCAATATCGGAATAGTGGAAAACCCATGTAAGGGCCATGTGCTCGTTCAGGATTTGATGGAAATTTCCAGAGAATCCATACCAAAATCCACATCAATTTTCATTACCATCTCCAGAGAATTTGATATGGGTTTAATAGATGCAAAAAAAACCAAAAAAAAACCTCTACAATTAGAAAGGTCCTCTAACGGGTTCTTTACTTTTCTAAATAATCATAAATACTATGACTGATTAAATCAATATACATTTAATGTAGTAGACAGACATGGCACATCTGGTATATTGTGCACCAGTAGGATCCAGTCCTATGAAGATATATGCCAAAACTCACATGTGATAAATAACAAAATTTTATTTGTAGTAATATCCAGACATAAGGAAGAGACGTTTCAGTCTACAATCTGGTCATCGTCAGCTAGATAAAGGAGCGCTCCTTTCACACAACGGTGGACACCGCTCATCTCTTCATTGCACCGGTTCAAGCATTGCTCCTTTATCCAGCAGGCTGATGAAGGTCAAATTGTAGACCAAGACAAGACGTCTCTTCCTCCTGTCTGGATATTACTACAAATAAAATTTTGTTATCATTTATCACATGTGAGTGCCAAGTTTAACATAGATGATTGAATCAATAGGCACAATAGTATTTATCGCTGTGCCCGGGGGGTGAGCCACATGTTCTAGACGATAGGTGAGCACTTATGTACCACACTCCGGGACATCCCACATCAAACATCCAAACCCATAAGTGTGGGTAACGGAGAAAAAGCTGAGTATACTAGTCAATGAGAAAACCGCTAGTAGTGTATTATTCCTGCAGAATCGGAAAAAAGACCACATTGAACACTCAGGAAATGATTTACCTTCAGAATGAGTTGCTTCAAGAAAAGCAGCATAAATGCACGCAAGGAAATTATCTCTTTTTGTGAAGGTCTAGAACCATCTAAAATAGAAAAAAAAAGTATTAAATATTATAGGTAATTACTTATAGCTTTTGTCTATTTATCACAATTCTGAAAGCTTCTAAGCTCTAATTTCTTAGCACCCCCTGCTTGTTCAACACTTGCGAAAAAAAAAAAATCTGCAATGGCAATTTATTTTCTGGTAAGTGTAGTACATATTTGTAGGCTTCTACCTTAGGAGAGACTTGTTTGATAAATATCAGGGTTAGAGTCTCATCGAATAACAGTTTGCCTTGTCATGGCTGATGGGCTCTCATAACTTGGCCAATACTGCACTAAGTACCTTCATTTTATATGTTTATTTCTAATGCAATTTAGATTTCATATCATTAGTGTATGTACATCTCAACGCTTACACAGGAGGCTGTATTCTCTTGTTTGTGGTTTTTAGACAGCAGGCGCAGTTCTTGAACCGGATATCAAAATAACCAATACTCCCTAAATATGCATTGCAATATACTGCATGCAGAATTATAAAGTGAATAAGTTAATATTTTGACCAGATCATCATTTCTATGTAGATTTTCCAACGCCAAGCTGCATAACCTTGAATACTTATTGGATAAAGCAAATCAGGTTATGTGTATTTCAGTAATGAGGAGGGTGAGGCCTAACGATACACCACCCTTTATCATGGTGTGTAGAATTATTAGGCAGCATGTTTTACTCAGGAAAAAAGGGCCAAAAAAAAGATTCAAAAGACTCCAAAAAGTCAAAAATGTATACAAATCTTACAGAGGGAGGCAGCACTGTTAAAATTATTGGGGCATGATCACAGAACTATCAACCACTCTGCTTGCCAGATGCCCGCAGGCGCCCTACCCCTGCCAGATGCCCGCAGGCGCCCTACCCCTGCCAGATGCCCGCAGGCGCACTACCCCTGCCAGATGCCCGCAGGCGCCCCTACCCTTGCTATATGTCCGCTGGCGCCCTGCAGCAACCTAACCCTCCAAGATGTAAGAGGGCGCCCTATTCCTGCCCGGTTACTATAGGCAACCTAACGGTCCGAGATGTACGTGGGTGCCCTACTCCGGCCTGATTTCTGAAGGAAACTTAACCCTCCGAGATGTACACGGGTACCCTAACCCCGTGAGATATTTTGTGGGCACTCTCCCCTTGTGAGATGTCCACGGATACCCAACTCCTGCCACAAGTCTCTATGCACCACAATTACAATAAAAGTTCCAGATAACGTCCCCCCAACAGATTGTAATATAACGTAACTTATAAATACCGCCAAAAACTCTACTATAGAAGGTTTTCACATTTTTATAAGCCAAGCTCTACAATACCCGTATTAAAGCGTACAATATTGTAAACGTCTGCATTCTTGGCTGTAGTATAATTTATTGTTATTCTCCTGGAGGTGCAACCCATCTGTCCATGGAAAAGACAAAAGACTTATCACCAAGATGTGTGACGCAAAACATTAAGAAAAAACCATATATGTCCGATGGCTGCCATCTGTCATCCACAGGCTCCCATAGATGGCTGTAACAGAAGCCTCTGACAGATGTCATACATGTGTAAAAAAAAAAAAATTAAAAAAGTATAAATTTAAAATATACTTTTAATGCAAGAAGCTAAAATGCTGAACAGATATAAATACATATTGTCTATCTTGAATGGGTTGTCCAGTCTCAGTAGATTGATAACCTACATGTAGGACAGGTCATCGATATCAGATTAATGGGGGTCCGTCACTCGGCACCCCCACTGATCAGCAGCTATTTGCTCCAGCGACCACATACTGCAGGATACGGTAGAATAGCTCAGTCTGTAGAACAGCGCCTACTCAAAAGATCTCTCCCAACGTCTCTATACAGGGGAGCACATGCTCTGCGGTGAGAGAGGACATATCACCAAGAACAAAAAGATAGTCAGTCCAAAATGGGATCATCGGGAGCCTCCCCCCCCATACACAGACCGTCGGCTGTGCCCACCAATATCATTGCGTTCGGCTGACGTTGGTCTGATGGGTGTGGAGGTCTCAATAGTGGCAATTTTAACCAAATTTATAAAGCTTTGCCGTGGATATTCAGCAGCCATGCCTGCAATAATTAAAATAGCGATTGCTTGGAGCCTTATTCCATGAGACCAATTTTATGGCCAATTTACCAGGACATACAAATGTCTCTACAGCAAGGCTTCCTTTATCTCCGAATCCCTCACAAATCTGCTCTTGGAAGCCTTCCTGAGGTCAGCAAAGCATTAAGCAAACAGATCTGAGAACTGGCTGGACTTGTAACAAACATGCCGGGGAAAACGAATGCTTTCACCAGAATCAATGATCCGAGCACACCTTCAGTTAATGCGCTAGAACAAAAGGCAATTTCAGGTCTAGAAAGACAAATCAGAAGCAAACAGTGACACATGCAAAAAAGAAATTACATGGTTTTATTATAATGATATAAAATCCTTTCTACTGAATGTGTCTTCCAGGAAAAAAAAAAAAACAACGCCAACTCGGACAATCTCTTCAAGGGAATCTGTCATCCTTTTTCTGCCCTATCAGCTGCTGGCATTGACATCAGGGGTTTATCTACAGCATTCTGTAATGCTGGAGATAAGCCCCCAATGTAACCTGAAAGATAAGAAAAACATGTTAAGGGGGGCTTTACACACAGCCATATTGCTAAAGCGTCACCGATTTTGTGACGCAGCAGCGATATCGCTACATGTGATACTTAGCTCCGCGCAAGATCGTCCACGTCCATTTCTCGTCATCGGCTTCCTGCTGGCGCCGACGAGCAAGCTATGGACGCGGGCGGAAGACGGCGGTCATCGCTTCGTCTGAAAGGTAATTACGACCGCCGAGAATCGCTACATTGCTGGTGAGATCTGCCTGTGTGGCAGCTCACTAGCGACCATTTAGTGATGCACCAGCGATCCTGACTGGGTCGTATCGTGGTCGGGATTGCTGGTGCATCGCTAAATGTAAAGGGGCCTTTAGATTATACCCACCAGGGGGGCGTCTCCCGACGCCTGCGCACTGCAGGACTCTGATCTGCCCTCGACAGGGAAGAACAGTGCGCCGGAGCTACTACAGGTAGGGAAGAAGAGGACGGCATTGTATGAAGATGGGAGGCACCGGACCGCCCCCTGCGGTGAGTATAATCTAACATGTTTTTCTTATCTTTCAGGTACATTGGGGGCTTATCTACAGCTTTACAGAATGCTGCAGATAAGCCCCTGATGTCAATGCCGGCAGCTGATAGGGCAAAAAAAACGGTGACAGATTCGCTTTAAATTAAAAAGTGCCCCATATAAAATAAAAACAGCATATACTACCCTGCCAGACTGTCGGCGCTCCCGCAACATTAGCACGTGCTTGCACAACCCTGGTGTATAACAAGAGTGTTGAAGTCCACCAGTCACAGCACTCGCACCACATAATGTCATGCAATCGCCAGCAATCACAGCACTTACTTTGCTGGTACTGTCCCAGTCCAGAAGGTGAGGAAATGCGGTTTTTATTTTAGAAGGTGTTGTCAACGCTGTGAACAACCCCTTTATAGGGAGTCTATCAGCACAAATCAAGCATAGGCGCTCAGTGACCGACCATTCCAGGCACTTTCCCACCTATTTACATCTATCACCGCCTTCCTCTAGCGCCTATAAAACCAGAGCTGTCAATCAATTAAGGAAAACAAGTTGCAGTTGAAGGTGCATTGACCTGCTTGGTCACACCAAAGGTGCACTGCGCGCCTGTATTTGACTTCGTGCTGACAGACTCCCTATAACATACAGAAAGCAGTCAGTGTCCTGGGATCTCCTTTGTGCAGTAAAATATGCAAATCTACTTCATACACGTGGCTATATCTACTATTGCAGCACAGTCGATCAATCAACCAATGGGTGGGGGGGGCCGACCAAAGATCTCCAAGAAAGCACGGTACCTGGCCTTCTCTGGCAGTCCCATAGAGAATGGATGGAGCATTAGCTGGCATCCTCAACTGCCACTCCATTGACGTTAAAGAAGGGGCACAAGTCCACCATATTAGGGATCAGTGGGGGTTCTCGGTACTCAGGTCTCTAACAATCTAGCAGCAACATATCCTTTGAATAGGAGATAACTTGTTCCTGTTGGAATACCCCTTTAATTCAGCAAGGGTTTTAGTGTCAGCCCCTCCCCCCATGAACCAATAATGAGGACCAAAACTGTGACATACTTGAAATAAAAATTTAATAAGTTGTGTCTGTGCATTAAGTGTGTTATGAGATACAGCATCGTGCAGAAGTTTTAGGCCGGGGTGATAAAAATGCTACAAAGTAAGAATGCTTTGAAAAATAGAAGTGTTAATTTCATTTTTCTCAATTACCAAAAATTCAAAGTGAACGAACAAAAGAGAAATCTAAATCAAATCAACATTTTGTGTCATCACCCTCTGCCTTCAAAACTGCATAAACTCTTCTAGGTACACACGCATGAAGTTTTTAAACTCAGAAGAGAGTTTATACCAAACATCTTGGAGAACCAACTACAGATCTTCAATGGATGCTGCTGAAGATCTGTGGTTGGCTCTCCAAGATCAGAGCTCTGTAGGTGCCATATCATCACTTCTAGAACTCCTTTTCTTTTTTTCTGAACATAGTTCTCTAGGACATGGTCTATGCTTCAGATAGTTATCCTGCGGCAGAATAAATTTGGAGCCAATCAGATGCCTCCCTGATGGTATTACAAGATGAGCAAGTATCTGCTTGTATTTCTCGACATTTACTAAATCCTTAATCCTGAGCAAAACCACAACTCCTTTTGCTGAAATGCAGCCCCAAGCTTAAAAGACCCTCCACCATGCTTCACTGTTGCTGCAGACACTCATTGTATAGATTTCCAGCCTATGACAAACTGTCTTCTGTAACAACGACATTTTTCACATTTTGACTTATCACCCTGCACCTGCTGCAATTTTTCTGCACCATAGTTGCTGTGTTTTGGCGCATAGTGGAGTCACTAGCCTTGTAACCATGTAGAATGTATAGTTCTTGGAAACAATTCATCCATAAAGACGACTTCTAATCAGACTTCTCTGAACATCAGATAAGGTGTAACTTCGTCCCACTAGTTGCTGCCAGCTCTGAGCTCATGGCGCTGCTGGAAATTTTCCTTTCTTCAAAAGGAAGGAAGCATGATGTGTCTTTCTCCTACTGAACCAAGTTTCCTTAGCCAACCACTGTGCACGGCCCTCAAAGCTGCCATTTCTTTAGTCCTTAATGCTGAGAAATACAGACAGATACTTATCCATTGTTCTTGATTTCTTTTAGTGTTTTTTAAAACCAGAAAGTTGCCATTTGAATTGACTTTAGTTTTGTGCCATGACTGTGATCGGCTTTTTTAATACAAAATTAAACAACTGAATGAACATCCTCCAAGGCCGGTGATTCCATAATTTTTTCCAGGGGTTGTATAAACAGATTATTGATGACCCTTACTACCATTCCTCCCTCCAAGCAATGCACAGGCACAGTTTTATTGGGTAAGTCCTGAGATCTGATCTCAAAGATGGAGAAAATTGTGTAGCAGTACAATTACAGTTGCACTGTCCACACTATTCCCTCCCAGCGCTCATCTCTATAATCCATTCAGGGAAGAATCTAGGAGCTATTCTATCATTGTGCTGCATTGTATCTTCACTAGACTACCAGGGAAACAAATTAACATCTCACTACCCTAGACCACCAGGCATACTAACAAGAATAACTACTGCACTAGACCACCAGGGATACAGAAATTAATCTGTTCATTGCCCTAGATCACTAAGGATTTTTACATACACTCATTGCCCTACACCACTGGTAATATTAAAAAAGCACTCTAGTCAAACTTTTTATTCTCTAAATATATTGCAGACATCATATAATACAGCACTGTGTACTTACAATTGCTCATTTTGCCTTTCTAACAAGTTAATTGTTCTCTTTTCTCTGCTCTATGTAGAAAAAGGAAGTCTCCTTTCGTTGCATGAGCCAACTCTATACACGGGTATTACATACCTGGTAATGTGTTTTTTCATGAGACATGACGGCACCACGAGAGAGGGGATCCGCCCTACGAGGACAGGAAACCTTCAAGATAAAAGGGGCGGCTCCTCTCTCCGCATCAGTTGTTTTACAGAGCACGAGAGGAACTCCGCAGGTTAGTGCACACATGAGCAATACATATTTTACACTGCTAAATTTCCAACACCAAGGGAGTGTATAATACTAACGAAACACCCAACTAATGATGTGATAGGGCGGGAATATAAGGGTGCCGTCATGTCTCATGAAAAAACACATTACCAGGTATGTAATACCCGTGTTTTTCCATGGTACATGACGGCACCACGAGAGAGTTACAGAGATTTGCATTCTCTTTTAGGGGGGGATCACTGCCTGTAACACTCTTCTCCCAAATGTGAGATCAGAGGTGGCAGATAGGTCTAATCTGTAATGTCTGAAAAAGGTAGATGGAGAGGACCAAGTGGCCGCCTTACAGATTTGGTCGATGGAGGCGTCCGCTTTCTCCGCCCAGGACGCTGCCATGGCCCTCGTGGAGTGGGCTTTTAGGCCCTCTGGAACAGCCCTACCTGCACTACTATATGCTAGTATGATGGCCTCTCTCACCCATCTAGCTATAGTTTGCTTAGAGGCTTTAAGGCCTTTCCTTGCTCCTTGATACGAGACAAATAAGGCCCTCTGTTTTCTCCATGGTTTTGTCACCTCTAAATATTGTAGGATACATCTTCTAACGTCTAAGCAATGTAATTTCTCTTCCTTTTTGTTACCGGGGTTAGGACAAAAGGATGGCAAGATTATTTCCTGGGCTCTGTGGAATTTTGACACTACCTTAGGGAGGTATGCTGGATCTAATCTCAACATGACTCTATCGTCCATAACCTGAGTGTATGGTGGATCTGCTGCTGTGCGTGTAAGTCCCCAACCCTACGTGCCGATGTGAGCGCCACTAACAGGGCTGTTTTTAAAGTTACCACTTTATCTGGTGTTGCGTTTATTGGTTCGAACGGACTTTCAGTTAGGGATGATAGGACTAAATTTAGATCCCAGGAAGGAGGTTTAGGAGATGGGACAGAGTCAGCTCTAGCACAGGCCCGGATAAATCTGGCCACCCATCTATCGCTTGCCAGGTCATAATTAAATAATGCTGCCAGGGCTGAAACGTGTACTTTCAGGGTGCTGACTGCTAAGCCCAGATCCAAACCCTTTTGTAGGAATTCTAGTACCGCCCTCACAGGCACTTCCCCCTCCTGTATTGGGCCTGAGGTGGACAAAAATTTTCTCCATATCCTCCCATATATTTTTGTGGTCACTGGCTTTCTGCTACTAATTAGGGTGGAAATCAATCTTGCTGAAAAGCCTTTCTTCTCTAACAGTGACCTTTCAAATTCCAGGCTGTCAAATGCAGCCTGGAATTCGGAGGATGATTGAAGGGACCCTGTGTTAGGAGGTCGTGATCCTCTGGGAGCACCCATGGGTCTGTCACTGACATCACCCTCAGCCAATAGAACCACGGCCTTTTTGGCCAAAAGGGAGCTATCATAATTACTCTGGCTTGATCCTCCCTGATTTTTTTCAGGACTAATGGAATGAGGCATATTGGAGGGAAGGCGTACAGGAGACCTGATGTCCATCTTATTCTGAAGGCGTCTACTGCCAGTGGCATGTCTGCTGGTCTTAGGGAGCAGAATTTTTGAACTTTCCTGTTGGTTTTTGAGGCGAAGAGATCTATTATGGGTTTTCCCCACCTCTGCACAATTTGCTGAAAAATGGACTCTTTTAGGCACCATTCTCCTTGCTTTAAGTGGTTCCTGCTCAGAAAGTCTGCCTTCAGGTTGTCCGCGCCTCGGATATGCAGGGCCGATAATGAAAGGAACTGATGTTCCGCCAGAGTCAAGATTCTTTTCGCTATTTCCATCAAAGACCGAGAACGAGTGCCCCCTTGATGGTTTACGTATGCAACCGCCGTACGATTGTCTGATAGGACTTTCACATGATGTCCTCTTAGGTGTGTCAGTAATCTTTCCAGCGCTCTTTCGATGGCTAGTAGTTCCCACTCGTTTAAGGATAGATCTTTTTCCCCCCGCGCCCAAGGGTCTTGGAGCCACAGGGTGTCTAGATGGGCTCCCCAGCCCCAGGGACTGGCATCTGTCGTGACTACTCTGGAGGCTGCATATGTCCAGGGTACTCCCCTCGGAGAGGACTCTATCTGTAGCCACCACTTTAGCGACTGGAGTACAGTATCCGGGATGGTAAGCTTCTGTTCCAACTGCCCCTGAAGCGTCAGATCGTTTTGTAACACACACCACTGAAGTTCCCTTGTGTGAAGTTGGGCCCATTTTACCGCTGGTATGCATGAGGTTAGGGACCCCAACACTGACATGGCTTTCCTCAGCGTCATTGTTGGCTTTCCTAACGTTGTTCTGATTAGGTTTTTGATTTTCTCTTCTTTCTCCTCTGGGAGGCGACACTCCTGCATTACCGAGTCTATTGTTAGGCCCAAAAAATTCTGGACCATCGTTGGCTCCAACCTGGATTTTTTGAAGTTCAGTTGCCAACCCAGAGTCTGAAGAGTCTCTATTACTGTCTTGACTTGTTCCTGACAGTGAGCGAAATCCTTCCCCACTATCAAGAAGTCGTCCAGATATGGTATTACTAGAGCATCTTTTTCTCTGAGATGTGCCGTGACCTCCGCAATTAACTTCGTAAAGACCCGGGGGGCTGTTGCTACCCCAAAGGGCAGAGCCTTGTATTGAAAATGATGCCACTGAGAGTTTATCTGGACTGCCACCCTGAGAAATTTGCGGTCTTGCTGCCGGATCGGGACATGATAGTAAGCGTCCTTGAGATCCAGGACCGACATGTAACACCGAGGGAAGAGGAGTTTCACCGTAGACCTTATCGTTTCCATTTTGAACGATGGGACTACTAGATACTTGTTGAGGCCTTTCAGGTTTACAATCGTCCTCCAGGAATTGTCTGGTTTCTTTATCAGAAATAGGGGGGAGTAAAAACCTTCCTTCTTTTCCCCTTCTGGAACTTCTTCCAGTACGTGCTTTTGTATAAGCGATAACACCTCCCCCTCCAAACTCTTTTGTCTTTCTTGGGATGATTGTACCGGAGTTTGGATGAATTTTTGTGGTGGCCAGTGGTGGAATTTTAATTCCAGACCTGACCCTACTATCTGTCGGATCCAGGTACTGGATGAGATCCTTTCCCAGGCTGGGAGGAAGTGAGAGAGCCTTCCCCCCACCTGAGAGGGTCCGTCACTGGCCGGGTTTTTTGGCTTCTCTAGGGGGCTTACTAAAATAGAAGCCTCTCCCCTCCTCTGTATCGTCTGTCAGAATTATTTCTGTCACGTTCTTTGAACTGTTGCCTTCTAAACTTTCGGCCCCTCTGAAAGGAGCGCCGAAAGGCCTGAAACGGTTGTTTCGGAAAATTCTTTTTTGTGTCACTCGCTTTTTCCAATACTTCATCCAGTGCTGGACCGAATAAGAAATTTCCCTCACATGGTAGAGAACAAAGCTTCAGTTTTGCCTGTGTGTCCCCCGGCCAGCACTTGAGCCATACCGCCCGCCGTCCTACATTTGTTAAGGCTGCTGATTTTGACGCTAGTCTGGCCGAATCTGCTGACGCCTCTGCAAGAAAGCCCACCGGCGCTCTAATAGCCGGTAATGATTCCAGAATCATGTCCCTGGGAACTCCTTGTTCTAACTGATCTTCCAAGTTGTCTGTCCATATCTTTAGGGACCTAGCCACACAAGTGGCTGCGATGGCGGGTCTTAGTGCGCCAGCCGAGGTTTCCCAGGCTGATTTAAGGCAATTGTCTACCTTTCGGTCCAGTGGCTCTTTTAGGAACCCCAGGTCCTCAAAGGGTAGGGAAGATTTTCTGGCGACCTTTGATATCGCCACATCAATTTTGGGGGCCCTATCCCAGGACGAGGATGCTTCCTCCTCAAAGGGGTATCTCCTCTTTAGGGAATTCGTTATCTGGGACTTCCTTTCTGGCTTTTCCCATTCGCGTTTTATTAGTGCTTTTAGTTGCTCGTTAACAGGGAAGGCCTTACGTTTTTTCTTTTGCAATCCGCTGAACATGAGATCTTGGGCTGTCTTTTTTGTCTGTTCTTCTACTAGTCCCATGGTAGATCTAACTGCTTTAATGAGCTCATCCGTAGTTTCTACTGGAAACGTATCTTCCTCGTCCGAGCTACTTCCTACATACTGAGACTTATTTGAGTCGTCCTCTGACTCTGTAGAGTCTTGCTGAGAGATCCCTGAGGGGCTTGCTCTCCTATTTTTCCTTTCTGTATCTACAGGTTGTAAAGCTCTTACTGATTTTGAAACTTCTGTCTGAATTATGGTCCTCAGACTAGCCGAAAATGAGGGTGTCTCCTCCGCTTTGGTTTTGTTAATGCATTCCTGGCACAACTTTTTGTTCCAGGCTGCCTCTGTGGGATTTTTACATAAGGCGCATTCCTTATTCTTCGACTTCCCTCTACATTTCTTAGGGACGTCCTATACTCCACCCCGCCAATGTATATAAGAGGAGGAGGAGGAGAGGGAGAAAGAAAAGGAGAAAGAGAACAGATATTAGACAACTGGACTTTCTCGAAGTTCACTCACCACTCGGACGCTTCATAGAACGGGTACCGGATCTGGAGGTTGGCTGGTCCTTTCACTGTCTCCCAACGAGACTACGGACCCCTCTTTCCTGCGGTGACGACCCGCCCGTGCGCTGCCCGAGTGGCTCACACTACTGCTGCGACGTGCTTTCTCCTCCGAGCGCGACCGCCCCTCTTTTGCTTCCTGGCGTGGTAGCACATGCTCTGGCGAAGGGCTCTCCATTACGCTGCTGATGCTGCAAGCAGTTACTTCTGCTCCAAATTGGTGCTGTGACGCCTGCTCGCCTTCTCTGGCGAACTTAAATAGCCCCTTTTTTTTTTTTTTTTAAGACCAACTGGTCTTGCACCTGCCGCGCATCTGTGTGGACGTGCGCGCGCGCATGCGTGCTCCGTGCCCCTCCCGGGACCGTGCACACCTTCTGCTTCTCCCAGGCCCCGTGGTGTCGTGCGCGCTGCTCTACTTCCGGGTCGCCGCACCACTTCCGGGTCGTCGGCCATGATGCGCGCTCCCAGCGCGCGCGCCTCCCGGTGCGGCCCGGCCGAGTGAGCGTCTGCATTTCGGGACCCCCGGACACCTCTTACCTGCATGGTGGACCCCATCTCCCTGCTGGCGCAGGTATGTGCGGAACGACCTCCGCTGCGGGGTCCGGTGTCTGGTGCTCACAGGGAGGGTACACAATCTGTGGCCTCCGAGGAGCTCTTCTGCCCGGGCACTGATGTGCCTCTCGGGCTGCATGGCCACTATATGTCAACAGGGAGGAACACTATCAGTGGCCTCCCTGGACCTCCTCGCTGACATCCATTCGCCTGGGTATCTGCCCGGCTGTGGCCATGCTCTCGCTCAGGGGGGGCATAGGTGTATATGGCCCCCGAGGCGACTACCAGTACCCGGTGTCGGGTGTAGCAGACCCATGCCTGCCACTAATCACCCGACCCAGGCCCAGGCATCCTCTTCTTTCTTCCATCAAGAGGTTTTCATCTTGAGGGTTCCCCATCGAGGACAGGAAACCAACTGATGCGGAGAGAGGAGCCGCCCCTTTTATCTTGAAGGTTTCCTGTCCTCGTAGGGCGGATCCCCTCTCTCGTGGTGCCGTCATGTACCATGGAAAAAATATAATATGACTGCAATATATTATGAGGATAAAAATTTTGATGGGAGGAGGAGGAGTACTTCAACAAATCTCATTTAACTGTACTAGACCAGCAGATTTAATGTCAATAACTGTGTCACTTAACTCACTAGACATGCAGAAATGAGACACTAACTGCCACAGACCACCAGGGACGCTTGCATTAATCCCTCGCTGCCCTGGACCACCAAATAACCTTCACTTTTTTACACTTGGATGCCGATTAATATTTTTTTGCCTGGATGCTATGTGGTCTTGTGTATCGGGCTGTTGCATATCAGGGCAGTGTACTTTAATATTTACTTGATGCTGTTCCGTATAACAACTTGGCTTAGAGCGAACAGCGCACAAGTCTCTCGATAGCGATAAAGGCTTAGAGGGATCATTGATTTTTACAACTCCTGTTAGGGTTGTCACGCTTTCAGAAAACCCTCAAGTAACTATACAGCTGCACAGTGTCGGACTGGGGGGCCAAACTTTTCAGTTACATGAAAATATGACTATCCTCATTCATAAATTTCTATAGCAATAAACTGGGGTGAATAAGATACAACCTTTGTCTGTACATAGGGAATCATGTGTTTTGTGCCAAGTACGAGGGTGGTGGCCCACTTCTCCACAGGGACCCCCCGAAGCATTCTCCTGTGGGCCAGTCCGAGCCTCCAGCTGCATCACTAAACCTACTATTAAAGGACCCTAGTTGTCAGCAGTCGTGTCCTTTCCACAACTTCTGTTAGGTTACAAGGAAACGGGATTCTTAGCTTATTCATGTGGATGGCTTACATACATTACTACATGTTCCATGCAATGCAGCCTTATAAGGAATTCTATTATCGGACTACCCTGCCCGAAGTGATCACCTCGGATTATTGAGGATGGTTGTGTTTAGAGAAGAGGTAACCTTCAAGTGACAACCCTTCATAAAACTGCGGGAGTGCAGGTGCTTAAATCCATGAAGAAGTATTCAAACATAAAAAAGTATATAAAAAAAGCATTAAAATATTTACAAAATAAAATACAATACAGTACCTAAGGAAGCCTTCTCCAGAATTCTTTAAGAACTAAGCTGCCATACAATTACTATCACAAGCAGCAAATGGTAAAAAACAGGACAATATCCTACGGTGAGTTTTAAATAAAAGCTGAACATAAAAATGCAAATAATGATAAAATATTCCCATAACACGAACAATCGGAGAAACATCCTATGAATGTAATTACCGCATTCCCAAAATTTATGAGAAAAAAAAATTGAATTCTGAGAGAAGTGAGCAAGAATCAGACGAGCGGCCCGATAAAAATTACAACATTGCCCTAATAAACCTACAAATGCAGGAAGCATGGAGGGAACAAAGTACTGAATTGATATTCACAGGCAATTGCTCGGCCGGTGGCGAGTGCGCCCCTGCCTACATTATTTGTATGTGCAGCCCTGGACTATCCATTGTGTTGTAAGGAGAAATGATTTGCTTGTTTAGCTACGGTATACATATGAGGACAGCAGACATGGATCGTTATTAATAAAGGCATTCATCCAAATCCTGCAAGTGAATAAAGGTAAAGTGATCACATCCATCTCTGCTTAAAAGGAATCTGTCACCAGGTTTTTCCCATTTAATCTAAGAGCAGCATAATGTAGACGCAGAGACCCTGATTCCAGCAATGTGTCACTAACTGGAGTGCTTGCTGTAGTTTTGATAATCTCCTGCTGAAAAAACTGTGATTTTATCACTAGAAGATGAGTAAAACGGCTGCAATATAGTCCTTCATATCCATGAGCTTTGTATAACCCCACTGCACTGATTGGCAGCGTTCTGCCTATGTACAGTGTACACAGAAATCTGTCAATCAGTCGTGTGGGTGGGATTATACAGTGCTCAGCATTCTGAGAACTGGTAGATCTGTAGCAGATAAAACGATGATTTTATCAAAACTGCAGCAATCAGACCAGTAAGGGAACCGTTACACTTAGCGATGCACCAGCGATCCCGACAACGATATGGATCGCTGGTGAATCGCTAAGTGGTCGCTAGTGAGCTGCCACACAGGCAGATCTCACCAGTGACATAGCAGCGGTCGCTACTTACCTGTCAGACGCGGCGATCCTGACGTCCTCCCGCCCGCGTTCACGCGTCGCTGCCACAGGAAGCCCAGCAGGAAGCGCCCGACGAGAAATGGTCCAGGACCTTCTCGCGCGATCAGCGATAACCAGCGGGGGAGCCGGTCGGAGGTAAGTATCACATGTAGCGATATCGCTAACAATATCGCTGCTACGTCACAAAATCGGTGACGTTACAGCGATATTGCTAGCGATATCGCTATGTGTAACGGGGGCTTTGGTGACAACGTGAAATCAGGGTCACTGCCTCTACAATATGCTGATCTCAGATGGGGTAGCAAAAACCTGGTGGCAGATTCACTTTAAAAGCCTGCGTATGAAGCTGCATGAATACTGACCCAAAATAAAAATTCAAGAAATGATGCTTGTTTATATAGCGTCATTAATTCTACCGAGCTTTAGGCTGTGTTCACACACAGCGTTTTTTTTAGCGGTTTTTACCGCGGTTTTCACTATAAAACCGCTAAAAATAAGCTGCAGTCATTTCTATGCATTTTGCTCTTTTTGTGCACATTGATGCGTTTTTTACTGCAAAAAAAACGCATCGCGGTAAAAAACGCAGCATGCACATTAATTTTGCGGATTTTTCCGCGGTTTAGGCTTCTCCCATGCTTTTAGAAAGCGCTGCGGAAAAAACGCATCAAAAATGCATCAAAACCGCGCAAAAAACGCCGCGGAAAAATAGGTGCGGTTTCTGGGAAGGGATTCAGGTTTTTGAGCAGAAATTATCTGCAACGTGTGCACTTAGCCTAACAGTCATTATCAGCACTGCCCCCATTGACGTTCAGAATCTAGATTCCCTATCAGTATGCCCACAAAAACGCGAGGAAAATACAGACTCCTTGTAGATGTTGTCCTTGGTGGGATTTGAAATTATGCTGTTCATTAAAAGGAAATTCACAAATATAATATACTAGCTGAAGGGCCCGCTGCTGCCCGGGCATAGTAACTAACTGTGGTTAGTTATAACAAATTATAATGATTATAATGCATATAAAAACATTTGATCTCGAGAAATTGCACTAATTGCAATAAAAAAATACTGAGATAAAATACTGATCAAACATCGAGGTAAAATACTGACCAAATACTAAGGTAAAATACTGACCAAATACTGAGGTAAAATACTGACCAAATACGGAGGTAAAATACTGATTAAATACGAAGGTAAAATACTGACCAAATACTGAGGTCAAATACTGATTAAATACAAAGGCAAAATACTGACCAAATACTGAGGTAAATGCTGACCAAATACTGAAGTAAAATACTGATCAAACACTGAAGTTAAATACTAAAACACTGCGGTAAGATACAGTCCAAACACTGAGGTAACATACTGATTAAATACGAAGGTAAGATACTGACGAAACACTGAGGTAAAATAACGACCAAATATTGAGGTTAACCCCTGACCAAATACTGATTAAATATTGAGGTAAAATACTGACCAAATACTCAGGTAAATGCTGACCAAATACTGAAGTAAAATACTGATCAAACACTGAAGTTAAATACTAAAACACGGAGATAAAATACAGACCAAACACGGAGGTAAAATCTAATATATAAAGCTCAAGTGTGTGTGTGTGTGTGTGTGTGTGTGTGTGTGTGTGTGTGTCCGGGATTGGCATTCGCACTGTCGCAGCTACAGCCACAAAATTTGGCACAGTCACAAGTCTAGACCCCGAGAGTGTCCTAGGCTATGTTGTGGGGCGAAATTTTAACCCCACGCGTTCCAATTCACCAAACAATTTTGCCCCTATCTACATAATGGGGGAAAAGTGTGTGTATATCAAGCCCCGCCCCTCAAAATGATGTCATAATGGTTGCCATGGCAACGCTGATGTCATCATAGGTTGCAAGCCCCGCCGCTCATTATGATGTCATAATGGTTGACTATGGGATGGAGGATGTTTGATGGGTATATGGGCACTGGACTATGGGATGGAGGATATGTATGATGGGTATATGGGCACAGGACTATGGGATGGCAGATTTGTATGATGGGTATATGGGCACGGGACTATGGGATGGAGGATATGTATGATGGGTATATGGGCATGGGACTATGAGATGAAGGATGTGTGATGGGTATATGGGCACTCGACCATGGAATGACGAATATGTATGATGGGTATATGGGCATGGGACTATGGGATGGAGGATGTGTGATGGGTATATGGGCACTCTACTATGGGATGGAGGATATGTATGATGGGTATATGGGCACGGGCCTATGGGATGGTGGATATGTATGATGGGTAAATGGGAATGGGACTATGGGATGGAGGATATGTATGATGGGTATATGGGCACGGGCCTATGGGATGGAGGATATGTATGATGGGTAAATGGGAATGGGACTATGGGATGGAGGATATGTATGATGGGTATATGGGCACGGGCCTATGGGATGGAGGATAATTATAATTTGTTATAACTAACCACAGTTAGTTACTATGCCCGGGCAGCGCCGGGCTCTTCAGCTAGTACTGATTAAATGCGAAGGTAAAATACTGACCAAATACGGAGGTAAAATAATGACGGAGGTAAAATAACGACCAAATATTGAGGTAAACCACTTACCAAATGCGGAGGTAAAATACTGACCAAATACTCAGGTAAATGCTGACCAAATACTGAAGTAAAATACTGATCAAACACTGAGGTAAAATACTGACCAAATACTGAAGTAAAATACTGATCAAACACTGAGGTAAACCATTGACCAAATACGGAGGTAAAATACTGACCAAATACTGAGGTAAGATACAGTCCAAATACTGAGGTAAAATACTGACCAAATACTGAGGTAAAATACTGACCAAATACTGAGGTAAGATACAGTCCAAATACTGAGGTAAAATACTGACCAAGTACTGAGGTAAAATACTGACCAAATACTGAGGTAAGATACAGTCCAAATACTGAGGTAAAATACTGACCAAGTACTGAGGTAAAATACTGACCAAATACTGAGGTAAAATAATGACCAAACACGGAGGTAAAATACTGACCAAATACTGAGGTAAAATAATGACCAAATACTGAGGTTAGATACAGACCAAACACTGAGGTAAAAATGCTGACCAAATACTGAAGTAAAATACTGATCAAACACTGAGGTTAAATACTAAAACACTGAGGTAAAATACTAACCAAACACTGAGGCAAAATACTGATTAAATACGGAGGTAAAATACTGACAAAATACTCTAACTCTTTTGCCAGTTTTAGTCAGGGGGATATACCCAGCCAATCTGCCTGCTACAATCCCCTCTTGCAGTGAGGAATCATTTTTATCTTGTGCTCTGGGTGACTAAATGCTACAGCACTATTTCCCAGGAAGCCTTGTGTAATGCTAGCAATAGGGGAGAACCTCAGGCATGTGCAGTGCCGCTCTTCTTGTAGATAGCGAGGCTGGAGTGGGCAGAGCTGGCACTACACCTGCAGCACCACAGTCAGTGGACAGCTCTGCTCTGCAGCACCATGACCCAGGTAACTGGCACCCTGCTCGTGCCATAACTCCCCTCCTGGCATTGTCGTCCCTTCAACCAATGTCATCTGGTGTTTGATTGCAGCTCACGGGCTGCAGGGATCCATCCACACACAGCATCAATCCCAGAAAGGCTGCAAGGAGGATTCTGCGCTAATAACGTGGGCCGTGTGGATGAAGCTTTGAGGGTGGAGTGAATGTGGCTAACGCGGAGTGGGCATGGCTTGATACACAAATACATCCATGCAGCTTTATATTATATATTATAAATATCATAAGTTCTTTTTGCATAAAAGATAGAAACCATTAAAGAGGCCAAATGAGATACAACGAGTGCCAACATTACTGAGACGGGAAACTATAGTGACATCAGTTCATATGTAGAATATCTAACAATTTAAAGGAAATGTGTTACAAGGTTTCCACTGTCCTGTTTGAGCTCAGCATACAAGAGAAGTTAAAAGACTTATGGTTTTAGGACTTTTCACACTGGCCACTGAGTCATTTTTAGACTTATATTATTAGGACTTTGTTACTCTGTTTAAGGAAATAACATGTGTACATAGCCACCATGATCAGGCCCCAACACTACCTTTTGCATGTAAGTAACGAGTGTGTGCAAAGGTCACTGCGACTTGCGCAGGAGCAGGGTCAGCTGTGACCACCTATTGTGATTGGTGGATCCCGTTTCATCACCTGTGTATTGAACTGTTAATCATTATTGTGATCCTGTCTATACTGATAAAAAAAACTCCTGAAAAGACAGGAAGTAAGAGCATGAAAAAGCCTTATTCGCCAATGTAAAAATTGCAAGATTACGAATTTTATTTTTATTAATAAATATCTCTATATGAAAACTAAAAAAATTCACATAAAAAAAATACATGGAACTCAAAAATCTGATTTAAATAATAGGTCATTTTCTGATGATAGCTTTCCTTTTAAAGATGCCTGAAGTCGACCTTTAGGTGGAATCAACCATCCTGATGCAGGGCTCTTCAGACTCATCTCTTAATAGATAAGGATGGACCAGTTTAAAAGGAAATCTGCCAGCAGGTTTTGCTATGTAATCTGAGGACACGATGTAGGTGCTGAGACACTGATTTCAGTGAAGAGTCACTTATTAGACACTGTGCTTTTTCAATAAAAATGAGTGATTTATCAGCAGGAGATTATCACTGCTGGACTAGGCGACCACATGCCTCCTGGTCCAACTGTGCCCCCAGCACTGATTAGTAGCTTACTGTCAATATACATAGAAAGCTGTGGTGTGGGCGAGGGTAGCTTTCAGAGCTCTGCTACCTGCTACATCTAAAAACTCTGATTGTATCACAACTGCTGCACCCAGTAAGCTAAGTGATACATCGCTGGAATCAGGGTCTTTTTCTCTACAATATATTGCTCTCAGATAAAGTAGAAAAAAGCAGGTGACAAATACCCTTTAAATTCCCACTAGGGATAGGCTGTCTAGCAGACACTTTCTGCCCTCTCTCCATTGAAAACACATGAATACTTGCAAAAGCCGTGTGTTCATGTTTACGGAGGAGTTTCGGAAGCTTTCTGCCAACAGCAAGCTCAGGTGTATGGGGGCCTTAACACAAGCATAAAGCCCATTACTGTCATTGCCAATTATACAAAGTAAAAGTCAGTGACTACTCAAAACAATTCAGGTAGAAGTTTTTCATGTTAAGGAGTTGCTGCATTACATCTTTAAAGCTGTCAATAAAGATGAAAGATCTAGGAGAACATCCCACGCTTTCGTTTAAAAAAAAAAAAAAAAAAAAATATCATGAGACAAACCTTCACTTTCTACTTTTTTTATTCGTTATATTCATTTTTATTTTTTATATATATATTTCTGTAGGAGGAAAAGCACACAGCACAAGACATTTTTGATTTTTTGATTATGACTGCTTTTAAAAGGCGCCACAGTATCCCCCCGAGCATTGGGAAGCAATGTACTAGGATTTTCTCAAAGATACAACAGCATGTAAGACAAGACACCAAAAACTGAACAGACTGTGCTGCTAGAAGCCACTGGAAAAAGACAGGGCAGATCCCGCCGTAAGAGATGCACAATAATTAAAGGGGGTCTCCAGGTTTATTGATTGAGCTCTAAAGCAGAAATCACAGCTACACAAGACACGTCTATCATCTATAGAGATAGTTCATAATTTTCAAGGTCCATATATTCACAGCCCTACTGGAAACCACAGTAGTCATAGCAGTAGTACACAACTAGCCCAAATCAATATATACAAGCCAAAAGGACAGCGTGCCTCTAAAGGGAGACGGTCAGCACTTTTCAATAGGAGGCCTAGAAGGGGGTGTTAACATACCTTTGTGTATCATTTTACTACCTGTCTGGCTGAGAAAATTTAAGTTTTAATTCAGAAAATGCTCAATAAGTGCTTTAAAAAAATAAAAATAAGTGTACACAGCTCGCTGCATTTAAATTAGCATTTTAAACTTGTAGGCAAGTTTCTTTTTACATTCAGTTTTAAAACCATAACATAGAAATCTTGCAATTTTCACAGTGACTACTGGAGCTTTTTTTTTTTTTTTTTTTAATCGAATGTCCTGATGTTTCAGGAAACAACACATGTGTACAGCCATGATGGTCAGATCTCAAACTATATTTTGATTGAAGAATCTAATGAGATTGTGCAAAACCCATTGTGAAGGAAAGGGGGCAGGGACAGCTGTGATGTCGAGTATTGTGATTGGTGGATCCTGTTTTATTACCTGTGCATAGCGGAGTTTACCTGTCATTGCAATCCTGCCTCTGATGCTAAGGAGCCTGCTGCAAACTCTTACTGAAACAATAAGTTGGAGACTAAAAATACCCCCCAGTGGACAGTGTGACGCTTCTTAGATAGTAAAAAAAAAAGTTACTAAAGATTGCGATATGAAAAAAGGGACCTTTACACGTTTTCTTAAGTGTACACCAACTCAAAAACCTGATTTAAACAATAGGGTATTTTCCGATGACCGCTTCCCTTTAAATGATGTACAAGCCCCTCACTCTCCTAAGTCACAAGGCTAGTGAATGTCCGCCACGACCTCACTGTAGATATCTATCCAGTGCAGGGGTCAGGGGTTGAGGAGCGATTATAAGCACTGTACAGGATAGTTTTTTTTTCTTCTTTTTAATAGCACTACACTAGGCCTACAACTGAAAAGCCTATTGAGGTGCGACGTTGCGGCTCATAGCTAATCATTTTTGCAATACAAGACACAAACTATTGCACTGTTTTCTCCTAAGTGAGCGGATACGCATTTTCTCCTTTGTTCTTTATAAAGGTATATTCCCATCTCATACATTTATGGCATATGCACGGGATATTTCATAAATGTATAAGTTGATGTGGATTTCAATAATGGGACTCATAACTATCTCGGGGTCCCACCATACACTGATGTCAGAGAAAAAAATTCTCCACTGACTGCAGAGCACATGAATGCCCCCACCTCCATAAAAATGCAGGTCCCATAAGAGGAATTCACATTAACCATACAATTATGCCATATCCTTAATACCCTTTTAATGCGTGGCATTACTTCAATCTCATGGGCCCCAATGTAAAATCTCTAACATGGCCCCCAACTATCAGGGGTCTTTATTAGTATTAGTTTACTCATGGGGGTCAAAGGGACTTTTTGGTCCTGTTTAAGCTCCAGAACCCAAGTGTGATTGCAACCCCTGCCCCTGTGTCTTTAACCCTGATGAACAAAAAGATCTTAAAAGAAATAAAAATAAATAAATGGAAACTCGAGAGGCCCAAAGAAAGTCACAGGAATCCAGTAGAACACAAAAGAAAAAAAAAATGGAGCAATCAAACAATCCGTGATAGCAGGATGTACAGGAATATGGCTACATACCCTGGAGAGTGACTATAGAATGTATAAAAGCAGAAACAAGGGGATGATAGAGGTCAGACATTTTACAAATCAAAGACAATTACTTACCAAGACCCTTAGGATTAATCCCGCTACTGTCCGCAGGATTCACAACCCAGTAGTAATATTTCAGCGTGTGCATTAGCTGTAATACTGTGCCCACCCTACGGATGGTGGTGTATATCGTGGCAGTGCCGATAAACTCAGCTGATAAGTAGGTGTACAGGGAAAGCTGCACCTGCAACGCACAAGAAAAGTAGTGCATATTTACATGAAATGTCAAGAATCTTTCTTACACATCTTGGATTGATTAATATGCAATATTTTTTTTTTTTTTAATTCTTCACCCTCAAATTTTCAAAGCCAGCCGGCATTAGTGGAAGATAACGAAGACATCAATCAGCAGAATGATTACCGTAATATATTAGCTACCATATGCATGTAGCAAGAGGTTTGATGGAGGTTGAGAGACTGCTTGAGGAGAAACTTTTAGGGACAAATGAGAAAGGCTTTGTCTGGAATTGCTAAGCTTGGTAAATAAAAAGAATCTTGAAATAGAAATGTTTTTTTCTTTATTAGAAGATCCCAGGGACCGCAATGGGGTCCAAAGTGGCCCCCTGATATGAAAACTGCTATATGTCATTATTTGAAGAAAATTATGTCTATTCCAATACTGATTTTCAAAACATTCAATTTGCTGGCTTCATTAAATAGAGGACATATTTTGCATATTGGGAAGCTCCTTGGACTCCCTTCTCAATTTTCACGGTTATCTAAATAGTATTTAGTCAGAGCTACAATTTGTACTACATCATAACTAGTCTACCATGACTACCACCAGATCCACTTTCTTGATACACTGGTGATCAAACACGACACAGGGGAGCTGAGCACGGATCTCTATGTCAAGTAGACAAACAAATAATTTACTACACTTTTACAGTAGCCATCCAGCAGCCACTAAGAGATCCTTCCCTAGATTCTTATTTACACAGGTCAATAGGATCATCACATGGCATAAAAAATGAACGCATAAGTGAGATATATACTATGTTCAGAATAAGGGGTTACCCAGATACGATTCCCAAAATATGACAGCTTCCACAGACAAGACAACCACCTAACAATGATGTCCGTATAGCGTTCATACTCACATCACCCCTTTGCCTATTAAACGGCTTTATATGAAACCACTGGGAAATTTTACCTAAGGGACACCCTAATGTGTCTAATTTCCAGAATCCTTTCCTTCCATGCTTTAGTCGTTCCCCCAAATTTAAGGAACAAACTGGTTAGAGAGGATACTGGTCCTTCAAGCAGGACTATATAATCCCATTTGAGTACCCCTAAGAGGCAACTTTCCCTGTTTAGGCTGTTTGCAATGCAGTAATATATTGAAAGAAGATAAGGTATACCACACCCAGAAAGGTGCAAAGATTCCAATCAGAGGCTTTTACATTTGTGAATCTTCATTTGTGGTCTATGTGAGCAAGTGCCCATGTGACTATTAAATATTGGCAAAACAACCAGACACAGATCTCATCTCCCAACAGAAATTCACCATTAGATGTGAAAGACTGACTTTCCCACTGCCATTTCTCTCTCATAAAATGGGCCACAGAGTAGCCCAGTTGAAATTCCAGGTCCTCGAACAACTCCCAACACACAGGAGAGGTGACAATCGAGCTCAGCACCTCAAAGCAGAGAAGCATTTTGGACCTTCAATTTACAAACTTTAGAACCAAAAGGTCTCAATAGAGAATTCAGCATTGTCAATTTCAATTTTTGAACTAACATGCCTCTTTATTTCATCCACAGCGACACTCATCTCTTTAGACAACTCCTGACCACAGTGGGTAGTAATATCGGTACACTCTATGTCCCCCTCTGCCACTTTTTTCCCCATTTTCCCCTTTTTATCCCCTAACCATTGTTTACATTTTCTTATTCATTTTCACTTTAATCATTTGTATTTTATTGTTCTTTATTTTCGTGTATATCTCTTTTGTGCCCTTTTTCTCTTACTTTTATTTTTCATCCCCCCTTTTTCATTGATCCACTTCTGTTTTTATTTTCATTTCTTTTTCCTTCCTTATTATTTCTCATCTTCTCTTTTATGCATACACAAGTTTGCATCTGTACAATCCCCTACCTCTTATATTTCTTCTTATTCTCATTCTTAGAAGTTGGCCACTTTGTTCATCACGATTCCTCCCTTCCTGTATTTATTTACCTAGGAACTGTCTACTCATGACATTTGTTCCCGGGGGACGTCTTTCCCTGATGCCTTCAGGGTAACATGTCACTGCTGGCTGACATGAGAACCAATGCCAACCACCTACGTCACTTCTGGCGCATTGACTGGAAGTGAAGTCACAAAAAGACCGCCATTTAAACCGGAATTTTATAATCCACATTGATGCCATTCTTGCAGCTACTTCATACATTACCTTTATGTCAATTGCAACTCCTCTCACTTGAGCCACTTTGGTAAACCGGTTTCATTTTCTCTTACAGAACATAGGTTGTCATAGATCGACCACCTCCCCGATTTTCCACGCAGCAATATGGCTAACAGGGCTCACAACTGTATTCCCTGTGTAATACTCTTGCAAATAGGTTTCAGCTTATATATCCAGATTTACCATCCTTTTGTTAAAATCTTCACCACAATCATGTGACTGTGTCTTGTATTTTATGACGTGATTGTTTCACCTGATCTGTATCTGTTCATGCCTATTTGACAGCTTGTCATTCCTATTTTTGCAGGTTTTTTTTTCTTCAAGTACAGCATGTTTGAGAAAGGTCTGATTAACCATATCGACACATTTACATGCACAGCGTTGGGTTTTCTGGATTTTTCTAGATAAAAGGAAAGATTTTCTTTGATTTTCAGAGTGCCAGATTTTTATTTTTATTTTCTGTTTTTAAGAAAACAAAGACATCACAAAAACCATGGGAAAACTCTCCAAAAGATGCTCAGGAAACAACCAAAAAATAAATGATACAAAACACACTTCAGGAAAAAAAAAAAAAAAAAAACATCAGCAATTCCTGAAGAGTCTTCTGCTTGAAAACTCCACGTGAACCTGCAGAGCCTTTAAGAGACGTCGTGGGAAAATAGGTACCTTAATTCAGGCTTAAAAAAAAAAAAATGACCATGGGCACTGAAAATGTTTTCTGCATTGGGGAAAGTAAAAGTTGATTTAATGTTTGTTACAGCTAAATTTTGCAAAATGAAACCTAGATGGATAATATGACTACGAACACAACATGGCCCACAACAGACTGGGCTGGGGGGTGTCTTACCTTTGCTGGCGTGTGTATCCAGATGGCGGGGTTGAAGAGGATGTGATCACATAGCTGCTTCAGTAAAGGTGCCCCGTGAGACAATCCATCCAGGTATTTAGCAAATGACAAAAATTGCTCCAATACCGCTCTAGTTATGTGAACCCGAGAGGACTGTAAGAACACAGCATAGAATTACAAGACAGAAATATCGTATCGGGAGGGAAAAAAAATCCGATTAGGTGGAAGATTACTGCTCCTCAACAGATTTATTCACATTTTCACACAGTATTTCATAGCAGCCAGCTATTTGGGGTACATGTGCAACTAAAAGAGGTAGTCAGGAGAAAACAAGTTATCATCCATCCTCTGATAAATGTTAACTTGACAATCGGCAGAGATCTGACCACCCACCCGCACAAATCAGCAGAACAGGGAAGTTTCATCCCTGTTATAACGGAGACGCAGTGGGCAAGGGTGACCAACTCTCCATTATTTCCCTATGGGACAACAAAGCTCTGCTTTTTCCAGCAGCCCCATAGAGAATGAATGGAGCAGCGTTTGGGCATCCAACAATTGGCCGGTATGCAGATCATGTATAACCAAGGTACCAGATCAAAAGACACAATTCTCAAATGATTCCCTTTTATAGAGCTCTGATGCAGAACTTCTTGACAATTATTGATATCCTTCTGAGTAGATTAGAGCCGTTTTACATGGGTCACAGGAGAGGGAAACCCTTTGTGATTTGCTTATTTGTCAGGAAATTTGTCTAATAAATATGCAAATTGTCTCTTCAGAGAGGAAGAGGACTAGACCTCTCGTGCCACCTATAGAATGTAGCAATCCTAAAAGTCAATATCGACCCTTTAATGAGCCTTGTCACATGAGTTAGGAAAAAAAGCCAAATCAGAATCTTAAATTAGAGATGTTTCGGGGTGTTGCCCTTCCTCAGCGCAAAGCATGAAATCTGGTTTGGCTGTGTGAGAAGCCTTTGACTGGGGTCGATGGAGTAATGTCTCTTTTTGTGGAGAGTGACATGTCAGTGTAAAGAGACTTATAAGCCTTGCAATGCTCTGGTGGCAAATTAAATAAATAAGGATTGCGCAATCCCATTTAAAAAGCCTTGAACTGAGTGTTGAGCAGTGAGAGTGTGTTCAGGGGCATGGAGACTACAATGATGGCCAGTAAATTTAGAGAGCATATTTTTTATGCTTTGAAAGTAAGCAATGAAGGATCTGGCTGACAGGCTGAAAGCTGAAAAGAACTGATTTGTTGACATGAGCATACCTCTTTATATACGTTCTCATAAACTCCTTTATCTTGATTCCTTACACTGTGGAAACTATAAAAATAAGACCTTTACTCAATTGCTTAGTCTCTTACCAGCTGATGAACGGCTGCTATTACTATTTATCTGGTTACTGAGCATATGGAATCACACAGCAGAAACCAGACATCCGAAAGGGAAACCAGTTACCGAATGTGGAATAGACATATAAAAACCTTGACATTTATGTGAATATAGACCGATGTTACAGAATATGGGAATGGTGAAGATGCCGCACAAGAGCACTGTATGTTCAGAGTCCATTTTATAGATCATCTTACCTTTTCCAAGAGGTAGCCAATGACTAAAAAGCCTTTCCCACCCAACATCTGTTCCTGCATGGCCACAGAGCTCTTCAGGAGCTCCACCAGGAATGCCAGGAGCGTGGCACTGTAACGACAAAGGGTTCATAGTCACCAATGTACCACAAACAGCTTTTATGCACATCTGTAACTATTATACATTAAAAATATGCATATCAGTATTATATACACACACATATATAGAGAGAGACAGATATATATATATATATATATATATATATATATATATATATATATATATATATATATATATATATATATATATATAGAGAGAGAGAGAGAGAGAGAGATATATATATACACATATATACATATACATACACACACACACACACACACACACACACACATATATATAGATATATATATACACACAGTATAATATATAGAGTATAATATATATATATATAGATACAGTATAATATATGTACAGTAATATATATATATTACTGTACATATATATTATACTGTATCTATATATGTATATTATACTGTATCTATATGTATATTATACTGTATATATGTATATTATACTCTATATATTATACTGTGTGTATATATATATCTATATATGTGTATATATATATATATATATATATATATATATATATATATATATACACACATATACATATATATATATATACATATATATATATATATACACACATATATATATATATATACACACACACACATATATACACATATACACACACACACACACACACACACAGGAAGGTGTATAGGTCCTACACGTTCCAAAAGTTACCAAGTTCTAATTGCAAATTTCGGCTACATGTACTTGTGTGCTTGGCTTAACGGGAATCTGTCATAAAGGTTTTGTTACCCCCATAGACACTGATTCTAGAGACGTATCACTTACTGGACTTATTACTGTAGTTTAGATAAAATTCACTTTTATCTGCTGCAGATCTAGCAGTGCTCTGAATGCTGAGCTCTGTATAACCCCGTCCACACCACTGATTGGCAGCTTCCTTCCTATGCACTGTGTACACAGAAAGCCGCCAATCAGTGGTGGGGGTGGATTTATACAGAGCTCATCAGTATGGAGGACTTCATGGAAGCAGATTTCCTACTAATGAAGTGATATTTTTTTTTATCAGCAAAAGAATATTTTATCAAAACTGCAGCAGGTAGCCCAGTAAGTGCCATCTCTGGAATCAGGGTCATTGTCTGCACATTAAGATAGTCTCAGATTATACAACAAAAGCCTGGTGACAGATTGCCTTTAAGGGTATGTGCACACAGCATCCAAGGTAGCAGTGGAACTACAGAGGTTTCCAAGATAAAAACTCTTCAGGAAGACACCGGTGGTCTTTCATGAAGTGTCTTTTCAGTTGATTTTGCGCTGGCTTCTTTACTCTGTATTTTAAAAATCACACTCCGGTCCCGACTGCCGGCGGCAGTGCCAGGTATTGATGTGAGAGACTCGCACGAGTTTCTCGAAAGTCTGATCCCGGCCTTACCCTCATTTAGCTGTGATGGCAATTTTTTGCAAAAGTCAACATGGAAGGTAAAGTGTAAGAAATTATTATTATTATTATTATATTGTCCTTTGTCATATGTACAAAAATGATGTCGACAAATAAATGTGGAAATGGATAAAAAAACAAAAACAGGAACAAACTGTTGATTTATAATAGCAGCTCTTATGGAGTCATGGCGCTGGGGTGTTAGTGATTATTCAAATAAAAAGTGTCATCTAGGACTAATATCCTTGGGAAGGGGCATACATTTTAGATCGGTGTTGGTTTGCTCTTGATGCCCCTTTCAATCAGTTTGAAGGAATCACAGTACTTCTGAAACATGTGCCTGATATTACAACTATTCACATTAACATCCTAGGTGCTCAGAGGTGAACCACTATAAAACGAATATCGATGACCTATACTAAGGATATCCCATAAATTGTACATTTTTGGATAACCTCACTAAAAAGAAAAGCTCATCAAAATATGATCTATTGTAAATTTTTTGCTTTACATGTATTTTTTAAATGTTGACAATGGGGTTATTTTCATATCATGGTCTTTATTTAATAAAGTATACTGTATATTCGTCTTGCAATTTTCACACTGGCCAATGGGGCTTTTTTGTTTAGAGTAACTTAGTCCTTCCAGAAAGTTTTCAGCAGACTCCTCATCAGAGGCAGTATTACAATGATGTGTAACACCTGTACTCACATCTGATAACAGAATCATGAATAGGCGATATCGCACCTCAGCATGCTCCTCCTCCCTTCACAATAACCTTTGCACTTGCTTATTCAGACACTTCAATACAAAAGATGGGGTCAGAGTTTGTTCATTGTGGTTTATGTACATGTGTTGTTTCCTGAAACATCAAGGCCAATGTGAAAACTGCAAGAGTTTAAACTCTGCAACTGGGCCCAGATGGTTTTCCAGTTATCCATTATAAAAAATTCTCAGATATCCTCCTACCACTTTTAGGCTAGTTTCACACTAGCATTCTTGGGCGCAGCGCAGGGCCGCTGCTAAGCCCCGCCCCTGGCCACTCCCCCTCCGGTCAGTTCTTCCTCTAATCACGAGGCTGAATGCGTTCAGCGTATCCTATATTTAGCGTTGGATACGCTGATCATGCGCTGGTCTGATTTTGCTGGCGCTGCGCCCAGAGCACAAAAATGCAACACAGCGTGTTTTTGTGCACTGGGCGCAGCGCCAGCAAAATCAGACCAGCGCACGGTCAGTGTATCTAACACTAAACATAGGATACGCTGATCGCATGCAGCCTCATGCGATCAGAGGAGGAACTGACTGGAGGGGGCGGGGCTTAGCAGCGGCCCTGCGCCCAAGAACGCTAGTCTGAAACTAGCCTTAATTAATCTTTTCAACTCTTTTCTTGAAGTGAAGCTCCCACCTCGGCAGACAATGGAAGATTATATTTTGCTATTATTCCAAAAGTGAGGAAGGACGACAGCCTTTGTGGTAATTACTGACCTCTCTCGTTACTTAATACCGATATAAAATTTTGGGCAAAAATATTGGCTTCTAGAGTCAATTGTATTCTAGACAAGCTAGTTCACCCTGACCAAGTTGGTTTTGTTAAGGGGAGAGAGGGTAAAGATAATTCCACAAGAATCCTCCATGCTATAGCTTATGCTAGACGCTTAGGAATTCCCCTCTCCCCTCTGTCAACCGATGCCGAGAAGGCTTTTGACAGAATCAGCTGGAACTACATGTTATGTACCTTGCAGAAATTTGCCTTCCCTCCCCCCTTCATAGATGCTATTATGACTCTTCACGCGGCTCCAACTGCTAAGGTCATGGTGAATGGGATATTTTCAGATCCTCTAGAGATAAAAAAAACGGAACTAGACAGGGCTGTCCTCTTTCCCCTACCCTTTTCGTCTCAGTAATGGAAACCTTGATCCAGAAAATTAGACAAGAGGTAGATATAAAATAGATATAAAAGATAGGACGCCTGGAAATTAAGACGGCTGCCTTTGCCGACGACCTTCCAAATTCTGACTTCAAACCCCAAAATAGCTTTCCCCAAACTCTTGTCTATGCTTGAAGATTTTGGGATTGTATCTAACTTTAAAATAAATATGGGCAAGTCAGAAGCTATGAATGTCTCGGCATCTGACGCAGAAGTCTTATCACTTAAACGCGAGACCCCCTTTAAGTGGCCCCGAGATAAACAAATACCTGGGGATATTTTTAACCACAGACCCCTCTTCCCAATATAAACATAACTTCTTCCCTCTGTTGGAGAAAATAAAAACTTTACTCTATAAATATAACCTCCCATACTTATCTTGGTTAGGCATAATAAACGTGATAAAGTCTTACATATTCCCCATAATTTTCTACGTTATGAACATGGTCCCTATTCCTCTCCCCAACTCGTTCTTTCTTACCGCGAATCAACTAATCACCAACTTTGTATGGATGAATAGAAGGGGTAGAATTCCACTAAAAATTCTACTACTGCCAAAGGGAGTCAGAGGTCTGGGACTCCATGACCTCAAAACGTATTACAACGCCATACACCTTCCTCGTTGGATAAAACTGATCAAAAGCAATTCAGAAAATTCAAGTTCTAACCTAGAATACATCTTATTAGGGAAAAAGCAGAAATCTATTTATGGTCGTCCGCAGCTCCCCCTCCTCAAATGTCGGATATAATTACTTTGAATACATTAGCCATCAGGCGCTCCCTTAAATTCTCATAATTCTCAATTGTTTATTCTTAAACGATACACCACTAAAAATTATGCCATGGTTATTGGACCCTAATTATGTAGATGCTTATGGTCTCTGGGATGCTTTGCCCAACCTCTCAATCTCTCTCCTCGCCAATCAAGTGCCCTGTATTGATTCATGGCCAAGCGAGGCTAAAAAATACCCCTCTGATTTTCTTCAAAAACATCATGTCAGTCATATTATTAAGAAGTTCAGGGCTGAATTAAAATCAAACTCGGAATGGCTCTGGTTGGAGTTCCTTGTTGGGCTAAAGCCCCTGTCTCACATAGCGAGATCGCAGTTGCGTCGATTTTGTGACGCAACAGCGATCTCATCTGCAATCTTGCTACGTGTGACACATAGCGGCGATCAGGCCCCTGCTGCGATGTTGCTGATCGTGCTCGAATGTCCTGGGCCATTTTTTGATCGCTGGTGTCCCGATAGCCAGCATGCATCACTGTGTTTGACAGGGACAAAGATGAACGACCTCAATACTACAGGTCAGAGAGACAGGGTCCCAACGACCATCGTATCGTTCTGGATCGCTGCTGCGTCGCTGTTGAGTTCTGACTGTTTGACATCTTACCAGGGACCACGTAGCGATGCACCAGCGATCCCTACTAGGTCGCATCGTTGTCGGGATCGCTGGTGCCTCGCCAAGTGTGACGGTACCCTAAGTTATCAATTCCCAAACTAATCTCAAAAATATATTCAAATCTAAATTAGGCCCCCCACCCTTTTCAAACCGCTCTATTTATCTTCTTGGGAAAAGGAACTAAAGATTTCTTTTTCCCCTAAAGAAATTAAGCAAATATTGAATAATTCTCATGGATTCTCAAGGTGTATCCTGCTGCAGCAAAATGCTTTTAAAATTCTTTTACGCTGGTATAGAACACCGGAGAGACTTTTTCACCTGGGTCTGACTGACTCCCCACTTTGTTGGAGATGTTCAAAGTCAGTAAGTAGGATCCCTACTTCATATCTTTTGGCAGTGCCAAATCATCTCAATTGTTGGGCAGATTTAAACAATTATCTTCTTCGCTTACATTTAATAAAAAGAGACTTAACTCAAGAAATTTTGCTTTCAGTCCCCTCGAAAACATATCTTCCCAAAACGCATGATTTACTTCCTCTCCTGTTGGCTGTAGCCAAGTACTTGATCTCGACGCATTGGTGACAAAAGTCCCCACCTACACTGATTGCATGGGTAACTAAAGAGCAAGACGTTCACCGCCTAGAGGAATTGACCAGTTGGGAAAGTCGTACACACGAAAAATTTATAAAAATTTGGCTTCCCTGGGTAAATAAAGGGGGCTTTACACATAGCGATATCGCAAGCAATATCGCTAAAGCGTCACCGTTTTTGTGACGCAGCAGTGATATTGCGAGCGATATCGCTACATGTGATACTTACCTCTGACCGGCTTCCTCGATGGCTATCGCTGATCGCGCGAGATCGGCCTGGTCCATTTCTCGTCGTCGGCTTCCTGCTGGCGCCGACGAGCGAGCCATGGACACAGGCGGAAGACGGACACCCTCGCTGCGTCTGAAAGGTAAGAGCGACCGCCGAACGCTGCTGCATCGCTAGTGAGATCTGCCTGTTTGGCAGCTCACTAGCGACCTTTTAGCGATACACCAGCGACCCTGACCAGGTCGTATCGTTGTCGGGATCGCTGGTGTATCGCTAAATGTAAAGGGGCCTTTACTCTCATTCCCTCCCTTAGATCCATTATATAACAACTCAAAAAAAAAAAAAAAACATGCTTCCCAGATGGTCATTCTAACAATTATTGCCTGCTCTCCCTTGATCTTGGCACCGCAGTGGTGAAGCCCACCACCTTATTTAGAAGTTCAGGTCAATTTATAGTTCTGAATTTTCATAATAAATCATATATTTTTCTTTTTTTTATGCTGTATTTGGAGTCCCTTGGGGTCCAACCGTCTCATTGTCCAGGCTGTTCTGGATTCCGTCTTATTCTTTGGACCCAGACTACTGGATCCTAGGGAAAGTTTTTGCTTGTACCTGAAAATGTTTGTGGTTTTATTAAAATTGTTTAGTTACTTATAACACAGGATTCTCTTAACAGATATTCCCTCTGTCTATATTTACAAAAACTAAATTTGATTTCAGAGAAGCTTATAATAGATCTTACAGTATATTTTATATATACTTTACCAGATATGCATTATTTTAATGTACTGTGATACAAGAATTCATACAAGCGGTGTCTTATTTTTCTCTTTAAAAATTAAAGAATTGCAAAAAAAAAAATTGCAAGAGTTTTATTCTTATTTCTAACACATTGTGATTAGTGATGAGCGAACATGCTCAGATATGGTGTTATCCGAGCATCCTCATCTGCTAACCGAGATGTCTTCGGTATGATCTAGTAATATGTTAGAGTCCCCGCGGCTGCATGTCTCACGGGTGCTCAACTGCTTCAACACATGCAGGGATTGCCAAACAGGAATTCCCTGCATGTGTTGTGGTTGTTGAACAGCCGCAAGACGTGCAACCGCGAGGACTCAAACATTTTTCGAGCACGCCGAAGTCACTTGGTTAGCAAATGAGGATGATCGGATAACACCATATCCCCAGCATGTTCTCGCATCACTAATTGTGATATGAAAAAAAACCATGAATCACAAAAACCTTGATTTGAACACTAGGTCCATTTTTAGAGGATAGCTGCCCTTTAGAATATTAGGTTATATATTTATAGAGATCCTTTATATTTAACTGGCCGAACCGCCCTGGGTGATAGAAAATGGAAAAAAGATGTGAAAAGGAAAAACAGACATCAAGGGGTCTCGGCACAAAAGTTATAGCTTAAACTTTTTCACGTATTATTTCTTTTCTCCCATGGACACAGAGAATGGGAGCTTGGAGAGCCAACACAATGAAAATACTCAATATCATCTGATCTTTGTCTATTAGCCCAAATCCTAATTCCGGTAATCAAATGTGCTGCATTTTCCATGTCTGCAAATTCTAGAATAATTCCTCTTAAAAATCTGCAATTTTCAAATGGATTTAGCACCATGTGTTCACTAAGCACTTTAAAGAAACCATTTGCGACTGGGAAATTCTACATTATACCCCCAATAATCTGTCACATTTCTGTAACTGTGCCGCTCTCACTGTTAAGAAGATTATTCTGCCTCCAAGAGAAAAGAGCGATTTCCTTGGGGAGAAAAAGCAATGAACAGAAAGTTTATATAAAGCATTTGAAAAGCCTCTGCCACAAGCCCTGGGCGAGATTTGTTACATCAGAGTCTGGATATTTCACATTTTATATTAAAGAAGGTCTCAAAAATATTCCCATTAAATGTACAATGAAGGCAGCCCGGCTAGACGCTTCTGTTAACACACGAAGACAGAGGCCACTTTCGGCTCAATATGTTCTTTTTCTCATGGATCTTGTGAACTACAGAAACACTCGTTTTTTTCGGATTCTGACTTTTTGATATTGCGCCTTCTGATGGATATATACACTCACTGGCCACTTTATTAGGTACACCTGTCCAACTGTGTGTTAAGACTTAATTTCTAATCAGCCAATCACATGGCGGCAACTCAGTGCATTTAGGCATGTAGACATGGTCAAGACAATCTCCTGCAGTTCAAACCGAGCATCAGTATGGGGAAGAAAGGTGATTTGAGTGCCTTTGAACGTGGCATGATTGTTGGTGCCAGAAGGGCTGGTCTGAGAATTTCAGAAACTGCTGATCTACTGGGATTTTCACGCACAACCATCTCTAGGGTTTACAGAGAATGGTCCGAAAAAGAAAAAAAATCCAGTGAGCGGCAGTTCTGTGGCCGGAAATGCCATGTTGATGCCAGAGGTCAGAGGAGAATGGGCAGACTGGTTCGAGCTGATAGAAAGGCAACAGTGACTCAAATTGCCACCCGTTACAACCAAGGTAGGCAGAAGAGCATCTCTGAACGCACAGTGCGTCGAACTTTGAGGCAGATGGGCTACAGCAGCAGAAGACCACACTGGGTACCACTCCTCTCAGCTAAGAACAGGAAACTGAGGCTACAATTTGCACAAGCTCATCGAAATTGGACAGTAGAAGATTGGAAAAACGTTGCCTGGTCTGATGAGTCTCGATTTCTGCTGCGACATTCGGATGGTAGGGTCAGAATTTGGCGTAAACAACATGAAAGCATGGATCCATCCTGCCTTGTATCAACGGTTCAGGCTGGTGGTGGTGGTGTCATGGTGTGGGGAATTTTTTCTGGGCACTCTTTGGGCCCCTTGGTACCAATTGAGCATCGTTGCAACGCCACAGCCTACCTGAGTATTGTTGCTGACCATGTCCATCCCTTTATGACCACAATGTACCCAACATCTGATGGCTACTTTCAGCAGGATAATGCGCCATGTCATAAAGCTCGAATCATCTCAGATTGGTTTCTTGAACATGACAATGAGTTCACTGTACTCAAATGGCCTCCTCAGTCACCAGATCTCAATCCAATAGAGCATCTTTGGGATGTGGTGGAACGGGAGTTTCGCATCAGGGATGTGCAGCCGACAAATCTGCGCCAACTGTGTGATGCCATCATGTCAATATGGTCCAAAATCTCTGAGGAATGCTTCCAGCACCTTGTTGAATCTCTGCCACGAAGAATTGAGGCAGTTCTGAAGGCAAAAGGGGGTCCAACCCCTTACTAGCATGGTGTACCTAATAAAGTGGCCAGTGAGTGTATATATAGATATGCATGGGATAAGCGTCGAACTTGGAGACCTCATTCAGCTTCCGGTAATCGTTGCAGAACCTCCATTCACCATCAGGTTTTGGGACCAGGACAATCGGGCTCGACCAGCCGCTCTTGGATTCCTCAATGACCCCGAGCTTCAACATACGCTGCACCTCCTTGGAGATTACCTCTCGCCGAGCCTCAGGAATACGATATGGTTTCACGTTCACCCGCACATGTGGCTCGGTCAGAATTTCGTGCTCCACCACCTTCGTGCACCCCGGCAACTCTGAGAACAGGTCGCGGTTTTTCTGGAGTAACTCCCGGCACTGCTGCTTCTGGGCCTTCGATAGAGTCTCCGCTATGGTAACGGCTCCAACCTCCCCTTCTAGGTTGCCCAGCAAGCACGGAGTTACCGCTGGCTCTCTAGCTTGCCACGGCTTGATAAGGTTAACATGGTAAACCTGGTATGGCTTCCGTCTTCCGGGTTGGTGGATCTTGTAGTTTACGTCTCCCAGTTTCTCCACCACCTCATATGGCCCTTGCCACTTGGCCAAGAACTTACTTTCCACCGTCGGTATTAGCACGAGAACTCGGTCTCCCGGATTGAACTGCCTCACTCTGGCTGACCGGTTGTAGACCCTGGCCTGAGCCTCTTGTGCCTGGCGGAGATGTTCTTTAACAATGGGCATCACCTTCGCAACCCTCTGCTGCATCAGTGCCACATGCTCAATGACGCTTCTGTGGGGCGTGACTTCGGCTTCCCAGGTTTCCTTGGCTATATCTAGGAGACCTCGCGGATGCCGGCCGTACAGAAGCTCGAAGGGGGAGAACCCCGTGGAGGCCTGGGGAACTTCACGGATAGAAAACAGTAAATACGGTAAGAGACAATCCCAGTCTCTACCATCTTCCTCTATGACTTTTCTCAGCATGCTCTTCAGGGTCTTGTTAAACCTCTCAACAAGGCCATCTGACTGTGGATGGTACACTGAAGTCCTCAGCTGGGAAATTTGCAAGACTCTGCACAATTCTCTCATCACCTTGCTCATAAAAGGTGTCCCCTGGTCGGTCAGGATCTCCTTCGGCAAACCCGTCCGGGAAAACACATGGACCAGCTCAAGGGCTATACTCTTCGCAGAGGAGTTTCTCAGGGGAATGGCCTCAGGATAGCGTGTGGCATAGTCCAGGATGACTAATATATACTGATGGCCCCGAGCTGATTTAACTAAGGGACCGACCAAGTCCATGGCAATTCTCTCAAATGGCACCTCAATAATGGGCAGTGGCACAAGAGGGTTCCGAAAATGAGATGTGGGGGCAGTTAACTGACATGTCGGGCAGGACCTGCAATAGTTTACTATTTCCCGGTGACACCCAGGCCAATAGAACCTCTGTACAATCCGTTCCTGGGTTTTTTCCACCCCCAGGTGTCCCCCCAAGATGTGTGAATGGGCCATGTCCAACACTTTTCGTCTATAGGGGCCTGGTACTATTAACTGCTCTGCCACCTCCTCCCTTATTTTCGTGACCCGGTACAACAATTCCCCACTCAACATAAAATGGGGAAACCTTGTGTCTGCTCCCGGCTCTTGTGCAACCCCATTAATGACGGTGACATTGTTAAAGGCTTCCCTTAGTGTGGGGTCCCTATGTTGGGTAGTCCCAAAATTCTCCCCGGCCACCCCTAACTCCGGGATGTCAGGTACAGGGGACCCTTCCTCTTCATCCCCAACAAGGACACATAAAGGGAACTCGTCTGCCTCTGGTGGTGGCGATACCTCAGTGGGGTGGATTGGTTCCCTGCTCTTGCTAGCACACTCAGAACCCATCCCCCACAGATCCCAAAACAGACAGAAATCCCGGCCAATAATTATGGGATGCAACAAGTCTCGAACAACGCCAACTTCATGCGACTCGGTGCCATGCGCCGTTTCAATCTTCACCCTAGCCATAGGGTAGTCCTTTGCATCGCCATGTATGCACCGAACACCAATCTTTTTACCCGGGAGTATGTTTAGAGGAAAACTGGCCCTCACAAGGGTCACCAAGCTCCCGGAGTCCAGAAGCGCCATTACTGCTCGACCGTTCACCTTCACGGGACACGCTTGTGGCCCCTTGTTAGGTAGCGAGTTCACACTGCAAGCTGGATATGCGTAGTATGAACTACGGCGTCCCATGCTGCAGTCCATCTGCTCGGTGGTCTGGGGACAACGGGCCGCTATATGTCCTGGCCCATGACACTTCCAGCAAATAACACCCGAGGGGACCTTGGGCACCGCCTCCCCCGCCCCTTTTGACCTTGGACGCACCACCCCTTTTTGTGACTCCGCCCCCTGCTGGGACCCCCAATATGGAATGGGCTGCTTCCCCAAGGAACCTTCCATCCCCTGGTATCTCTCGACCAGCCCAACCAGTTCATCAGCATTTTGGGGATCACCCTGGGCAACCCAAGTCTGTAGAGGTCTCGGCAGAGAATGCACAAACCGATCCATCACAACTCGCTCTACCATCTGTGCAGGGGAAGCCGACTCTGGCTGCAGCCATTTCTGGACCAGGTGCAACAGGTCAAACATTTGGGAGCGCGGGGGTTTGTCCCGGTGATAGGCCCAGCGATGAACTCGCTGTGCCCTGGTAGTCATTGTTACCCCCAAGCGTGCGAGAATTTCCGCTTTTAATTTGGGATACTCTCTGGCATCTTGTACCGTCAGGTCAAAGTACGCCTTCTGGGGCTCCCCCGTTAGGTAAGGGGCCAGTACCTCCGCCCACCGCTCTGGCTGAAGTTTTTCCCTCTCAGCCACCCTCTCAAACACCGTCAGGAAGGCCTCCACATCATCCTCAGGGGTCATTTTTTGTAATGCGCGTCTTACCGCCTTCTCGACGTCGGTGGCATCAGCCCGACCTGGTGTTGGGGCGCTCGTCCTGCCCTCCTGGATGGCGGTTGCCAGAAGCTGCATCTGCTGCCGTTGTTCCTGCTGGCTCTGCTGGAACTGCTGCCGCTGCTCCTGCTGGCTTTGCTGGATCTGCTGTAACAACAGCTTGTTGGTTTCCTGCTGCAGTGCCTGGGACTGGACCATGTTTCATGAGGTCCTCCATGATTCCAGGCAATGCTTGTTGCCCCGCTGCAAACTTCACCCAGGACATGCAGCAACTGTCGCAAGTCTCTGCTGGGACCGCTGCCCGCACGTGTACCACCAATTGTGGGGATGTGACTCGCTCAGGTGCAGCGGGAGACAATCAGGAGACCGGTTCTTCCAAAGTTCATGAGGTTTATTTCTGTCATAAACCATAAAACAGTGTATCACCAAAAATAGCCTCTAGCTTAGGCAAACAAAACATAAACCTTCGTGGTTGCAGACTCAGACCGCGAGTCTCAGCACATGCTGGGAGGTGTAGTCCTCCCCACATACAGCTCCCTGGTTCAGGAGCAGGTGACATTATAAGGCTGTAGCCACACCCACGTTCCCAGCAGCTGACTGGTCACCTGACTGTGACCTCACCACAGGTCCTTCAAACCAAAACAATAACAATATCTGGTATGCTTTACTTCTGCCTTACATTATGGAGATAAGCCATTTATGAGACACATATCTCCCATCAATTACACGACCCTTAGCCCTGCCACAATATATATATATATATATATATATATATATATATATATATATATATATATATATATATATATATATATATATATATTTGGAATACCTTAGATAATCCTCTAGATAATTCCAAGCCAGGACCCTATGGTAAGTTCTTGAGAACTTGAACATGGAAGGTTGATAGATTTTTTTTCTTCCTTTGACTGATGATCTACTACACAGTAACAGACTGAAGACCAAGTCATGAAGAAGAATTTTGGAAGAGAGTCTCCAATTACTGTATACAGGATTTTCTACCAAAATAGGAGCAGTAACTAAAGTTTGTCATTATGACTGAAATTAAAAAAAAAATCCAGTGAAAGGTTTTATTTATTTATTTTTTTTAAATCAAACCTCCTCTAATGCACCCTGTTTCACAGATTCTGGAACAGTTTTTCTTTTTTTACTGTGCCCCTCCCTTCCAAAGTTATGCCCCATCCCCTGGTAAATATGGTGCAAATTTCCCTTTCAACCAACTGGGTGTGTACCAAAGAAGTTCTGTGGTAGAGGAGAAAAAGGAACCGCCCCCAAAGAACCTCTGTTACGTTCGTCCAGTTGCTAGAAGGGAAAAAAAAAAACAAAAAACAGTATTTTTATTACTGGGGGGCATCATTTTGGAACAAATTAGCATAGAAAAAAAAAAGTGTACTAGAATCACTGGAGCAGCGATAATTGAGTGAGGTGCATCAGTTTAAATGAAAAAAAAAAACAAAACAAAATCCAATAAAATGTAATTTTACTGTTACAGACATTTGTTACAAAATAGTTAAAAGTACATTCGGCCATACGGATTGTCACTTTTGAATTACATTATTTTGTCAATAATCGGGGTTTCACCTCTGGATCGGGGCAGTGGTCACTTTTGTGCCGACATCTTGGTCACCCCAGCCGCTTACTATCACTTGGGCCCAGTAAGGGTACTTTTACACTTGCCGTGTTTTTGCGGGCCGTTTTTGCAACCCCAATAGATTTCTATGGGGCAGCAAAAACGGCCCACAAAACATGGATTTTTGTGATAACTCACCGTAAAATCCTTTTCTCCGAGACGCTCATTGGGGGACACAGATACTGTGGGTGTATGCTTCTGCCGCTTGGAGGCTGACACTAAGTGAAAAAAAAGAGGTTAGCTCCTCCTCCGTCGTATACACCCTCACCCCTACTGCGGGCGGAACTCAGTTTGGTGCCAAAGCAGTAAGAGAACAACAAAATCAGCCTTAATACAGGTACAACATGTCTAGAAAAGGACCACCCTTATATCACATAAATAAATATGTATTAACTAAACAGAAACAGAGCCAACTGGCTAATAGGGTGGATGCTGTGTCCCCGAATGAGCGTCACGGAGAAAAGGATTTTACGGTGAGTTATCACAAAAATCCATGTTTCTCCTTCGCCTCATTGTGGGACACAGATACTGTAGGACGTCCTAAAGCAGTCCCTGGTTGGGAGATTGACTCACCGATCCAAGCTACATGCACCTCTTGTTTAACAGGTACGCCACCGCTGCTTGGAGAATCCTTCTACCCAGGCTCGCATCTGCCGAGGCCTGAGCATGGATATTATAATGTTAGGCAAATGTGTGCAGGCTGGACCAGGTTGCTGCCTTGCAAACCTGTTCCGTCGAAGCCTGGTGCCGAAGCGCCCAAAAGGCGCCCCCTGCCCGGGTAGAGTGCACTCCGATCCCTGCTGGAATCGGCGTGCCTCTAATGCGGTAGGACTCCTGAATCGTCTAAGGAATCCATCTGGCTATGGTCGATTTTGAGGCAGCGAGTCCCTTCCTGCACCCTTCAGGGAGCACGAACAGCGTGTCTGTCTGACGAAAGGGTGCCGTCCGCGACACGTACCTCCTGAGGGCTTTTACCAGGTCTAACGTGTGAAGAGCCTTTTCCACATGGCGCACCGGTGCTGGACAAAATGAAGGCAAAACAACATCTTCATTAATGTGAAAAGAGGACACGACTTTCGGCCGAAAAGGAGGGGCTGGACTGAGGACCACCTTATCCCTATGGAAAGTGAGGAACGGAGCTCGGCAGGATAGGGCCACCAGACCTGAAACCCGCCTGATGGAAGTGATGGCCACTAGGAACACCACTTCTCAGGTAAGGTAGCTCAAAGATATTCTGAAGCGGTTCAAATGGAGCTTCCTGCAGAACACTTAGGACCATGTTAAGGTCCCAGGCGTCCATAGGCGCCTTCTAGGGAGGTACCAAGTGGGTGAAAAGTCTTCACCTGCGAATTAGTAGCAATTCTGCACAGGAACAGGAAGGATAAGGCTGATATTTGTCTCCTGAGGGAACCTGGGGCAAAGCCAGAGTCTAATGCTCTCTAAGCCCGACTGGAGAAAACTCAAGATGTTGGGGATCGAGAATCCCAGTGGGGAAACACCGCGGTGTCAACATCAAGCAAAGAACACCTTCCAGGTGTGGTTGTAAATTTGGCCCTAGAGACAGTAGATATGGGCGCTCTGGCAGGCGCCAAGGAATGTCAGCGAGCAGCTGCATTAGATCTGCGTCCCACGCTCGACGGGGCCAGCAGGATCACCGGGACCCCTTCCGTCTTGATCTTTTTGCTGACTCTTGGAAGTAGTGACAGTGGGGGAAATCGATATGGGAGGCGAAACTGATTCCATGGCAGAACCCACGCATCCACCGCGAATGCCTGCGGGTCCCTGGCCTGAGCAACATATGTGGGCACCTTGGCATTCACTCTGGAAGCCATCAGGTCCACATCCGGAGCTTCCCACAGTTGACAAATCTGCTGAAAAACTTCGGGATGTAGAGACCACTCTCCGGATGCAAAACCCTGCCAGCTGAGAAAGTCTGCCGCCCAATTTTCCACGCCCCAGGATGTGGACCGCCGAAATCACCGAGTGGTTTGCTTCGGCCCACTGAAGAACAAGCTCCCCCTCTGGTTGCTCTGCTGTGGGTGCCCCCTTGATGATTTATGTAAGCCACCGCCGTGGCGTTGTCCGATTGAATCCAGACGGGGCGTCCTGCTAGAAAGTGAAGAAACTTCTGCAGAACCAGCCGAATTGTTCGTATCTCCAATAAGTTGATCGGGAGGCGTGCCTCCTGTGGCGACCATCGTTCCTTGGCTGTGTGGTGGCGAAACAACGCTCCCCCACCGAGGAGACTGGCGCTGGTTGTCATTACCAGCCAATGATCTGGGGGGAAAGGTTATCCACCATCCGAGCGACTGCCGGACTTGAGAGGACAGTCGGCACCGCCGATCGAGCGTGATAGGATTCTTGTCCCAGGCTGACAAGAGGGCGTGCTGCAGGGGGCGAAGGTGGAACTGGGCGACAGGTATATCTTCATGGAAAAAAGAAGTCTGGAGAAACCCAGACACATGTGCCTCCAAAGACACTAAGCAAAAAACAGAGTTCCACCCGCAATAGGGGCGAGGGTGTATACGACGGAGGAGGCGCTAACCTCTTTTTTTCACTTAGTGTCAGCCTCCAAGCAGCAGAAGCATACACCCATAGTATCTGTGTGAGGCGAAGGAGAAAATATATCGGGTGCCGTGCGGCCGTGAAGGCCGTATATACGGCCGTGAAAAAAATATCGAGCTTGCTCAATATTTTTCATGGCTCACAGACATGGCCGCAATAGATTTCAATGGTGCCGCAAAAACAACGATAGCTTGTTTTTGCGGTACACCGTATTTGCAGAATGCTGTATTTTTCCCACCAATTTGGCAAAACAGGGAAAAACGGCGATCTGAGTAGGTTTTTTGCGGGCCGCAAAAATCATGGGAAGTGTCAAAGAAGCTTAAGGGGCAGAGGTGTCCAGGAGTCAGTACAAGAATGGACACAGCCTTGGTCTGGCCGCCACGGAGAATAAAACTGGTTATTAGACCTGGTGGTGCAAATGTTTTTGCTCTTCTCTAGTATAGAGTATAGAGATGCATACTGTACAAACAGTAATACGCTCATTATGGCAGAACACGCCTACAATTATTAGTGCTCTCTGGCTATTTCAGAAGGGAATATTGCCGCTGAACCTTTCCTCCCCAAATCACCATGCTGCCCTGGCTTAATCGTATAATCTAAGTTGTCTGAGATAGACTAGTTGCTGGGGTCATGCTGCCCGATAACACAACACAAAAGGCTGTGGTTTAATCCCCTAGTTGCCATCAACACGACTTAAAACTGACCTGAGAAAAGTGAATAGTGCCCCCGATGGGTGAAAATGCAGCAACTGACGGCTGTACACTATAGCCGACACCCTACTACATCAGCCACAATCGGTGCTGGCACAGACCATGGCCATTTCACCCTTAGATGCTGATGTCGATAGTGACTACACTATCTAGAGTGTGGGCGTCCCCCTTTACCCATTGGCACCCTGAGATCATGATTGAGTGATCCTGATAGTTGCGCAGTTCACAACAAAATAACGGTCTTAGAGACTGACAGCTATAGGGACCTGTCCAGAAGGTCACAACATGTTGCTGGGAAAAATAACATTTTTCATTCCTGTCATGCCACTAATATCATGCATTAATTCCTGGCAAGCATCTGAAGGGTTAATAAACTACCCAACAGCCGCCGTAAATATGTTGAGGGGCGCTGGTTTTAAAATGGTCTCACTTTTGGGGGTTTTCCAATATATAAGACGCTTAAAGTCGCTTCGAAATTGAATAGATCCCTAAAAGTTTTGTAAAATTCCTTAGAAAAAAAAAAAAAATACTGAAACAATTTCAAAGCTTCTAAGATCCTAACAAAATAAAAGCCATACAGATGGTGCCGACAATTCTCTCGTTAGGGACACTGAAGAATCCTGACGTGCCCTGAGCCGGCAGCAGAGCAGGGAAATGCCGCCATCCATACTTTAGAAAGCCGTCGGCTGGACTATGGTTTTGTTGAGTGAAACCCTGTGCACTGCAGAGATTCACAGGTTTCAGACCCGGAACCGGAGCGTACAGTGGGGAAAATAGGTATTTCATACACTGCTGATATTCCCACCTACAAAGAATGGAGAGAGATCTGTAATAAGTTGGTACACTTCACCTGTGAGAAATAGAATCTAAAAATAAAAACCGGAAAATCACATTGTAGGATTTTTACATACCGTATATACTCGAGTATAAGTCGATCCGAGTATAAATCGACTGCCCTAATTTTGCCACAAAAAACTGGGAGAACCTATTGACTCGAGTATAAGTCTAGGGTGGGAAATGCTCCATAGATTATTCCCCCATATGGTGTCCTCAGAAGAAGCTCCATAGATTGTTCCCCCATATGCTGCCCCACAAGAAGCCCCATAGATTGTTCCCTCATATGCTGCCCCCATAAATAGCTCCATAGATTGTTCCCTCATATGCTGCCCCCTCATATGCTGCCCCCATAAATAGCTCCATAGATTGTTCCCCCATATGCTGCCCCCATAAATAGCTCCATAGATTGTTCCCTCATATGCTGCCCCCATAAATAGCTCCATAGATTGTTCCCTCATATGCTGCCCCCATAAATAGCTCCATAGATTGTTCCCCCATATGCTGCCCCCATAAATAGCTCCATAGATTGTTCCCCCATATGCTGCCCCCATAAATAGCTCCATAGATTGTTCCCTCATATGCTGCCCCCATAAATAGCTCCATAGATTGTTCCCTCATATGCTGCCCCCATAAATAGCTCCATAGATTGTTCCCCCATATGCTGCCCCCATAAATAGCTCCATAGATTGTTCCCCCATATGCTGCCCCCATAAATAGCTCCATAGATTGTTCCCTCATATGCTGCCCCCATGCTGCTACTGCATGTAAAAATAAAAAAAATGACATTCACCTCTCCGTCGCTGGGTGTCAGATTCTCACCTGTCCTGCGTCCATGGCTGCTCACCGCTATCTGCACGTCATCAGTCAGTGACGTTCAGACTGCAGGGGGCGCGGCGTGCACTATCCACGTCACCGCGCCCTCTGCTGTCTGAAGTCACTGACCGATGACAGACAGCAGCAAGCAGCCATGGACGCAGGACAGGTGAGTATCGCTATACTTACCCGTCCTGACGCTGTCGCTTGAGTCCCCAGCTTCTCCGCGCTCTCTCTTCCTGCATTCAGCGGTCTTGTGATACCGCTCATTAGTATGCGCATATTCATGAGTTTTAATGAGCGGCACCACGTGACCGCTGAAGGCAGGAAGAGAGAGCACGGGGAGAAGCTGGGGGCTCAAGAGACAGCGTCAGGACGGGTAAGTATGACCTGACACCCCCGTCCCCCCTCCCCCTCTTACCCCCTTTGTATATGACTCGAATATAAGACGAGAGGGGGACTTTCAGCCCAATTTTTTGGGCTGAAAATCTCGACTTATATTCGAGTATATACAGTAATTAAATTGCATTTTATTTCATGAAATAAGTATTTGATCACCTCCCAACCAGCAACAATTCTGGCTCTCAGTAAGAGTATTGAAGATAAACTGTGGCTGGGTCTTCCAGCATGACAATAACCCGATACTCACAGCCAGGACGACTAAGGAGTGGCTCCGAAAAAAGCATTTCAAGGTCCTGGAGTGGCCTAGCCAGTCTTTAGATCTGAACCCAATAGAAAATCTTTGGAGGGAGCTGAAACTCAATGTTGCCCAGCGACAGCCCCGAAACCTGAAAGATCTGGAGAAGATCTGTATGGAGGAGTGGGTCAAAATCCCTGCTGCAGGGTGAGCAAACTTGGTCAAGAACCACAGGTAATGTCTGACCTCTGCAATTGCAAACAAAGGTTTCTTTACCAAATACTAAGGTCTGTTTTTCTATTGTATCAAATACTTATTTCATGCAATAAAATGCAAATTAATCATATAATGTGATTTTCTGTATTTTCTTCTTAGTTTTTGTCTCTCACAGTTTAAGTGTACCTACATTCTGTGTAGTTGGGAAAACTTGCAAAATCATCAGTGTATCAAATACTTAATTTTCCCACAGTTTGTATAAATTATACCTACTCCAGGCCAATGGGCCATGTATGGAGCGAGGCTGCGCCCCTGCCCACTGTCCGGCGGTATCACTAGATGGGGCGCCACCTCGCTCAATATAAGCGTATGAAGAGTGAGGCTACGCCCACTGGCCGGGAGTATGTATAGCTCATACATACTCTCCGGTCCAGGGTCTAAAACCCATCAAATCCCTGCAGAACACAGTGCATGCGATAGGGCGAGTCTTAAGTCTGCAGTCACACAGAGTAACCGCAGAGTTATTGATTTGGACCAGACAATCACTTGAACCCTTCTGTCCTCCGACATCATCTCTCTGGTGACAGTTGGGAGGCCCCTATACACATTAGACTGTTACCTAAACCCATCTATTGGTGGGTCAGGCCAATATTAACCTCTTCATGACATTTAACAAACATGTACATCATATTGTTTGGTCACGGCCTTTAATGCGGGCTCACACGGCAAGGCTGCAGGTTTCCCAGCAGATGATGTCTGATTAAATCATGTGCCTTTAACAGCTGCGGGTGGAGCGGCGCTCCCCCCGTGGTTGTTAATCTGGTAATCTGGTATGTTAATCTCCGACAGCTGGGAAGGCGAGTCATTCAAAGTGCCCATCGGCACGCCCATGACGTAATTGCGGGCATCAATGGGCTGCCATGATAGCCTGGGGTCTGCTGATGACCCCTGTACCTGTCACTACAATCCTACTGCGATAGCTGGCTCACGGCTGAAAAGGTTTTACAAATTTAAAAAAAAAAAAAAAAAAAAAAAAAAAAAAGCTCAAGTCCTCCCCTTTTTGCCTCATTAAAATAAGACTATTTAAAGGGAATCTGTCACCTATTTTTTGGACTATCAACTGCCGGCACTGCCTTCAGGGGCTTATCTACAGTATTCTGTAATGCTGTAGATAAGCCCCCGATGTAACCTGAAAGAGAAGAAAAATGAGTTATATTATACTCACCAAGGGGCGGTCCGGGTACGGAGGGTGTCGCGGTCTGGTGTCTCCCATCTTGTAGCGATGACTTCCTCTTCTTTGCTTCCCGTCGCGGCTCCGGCGCAGGCGCACTGCTCTGCCCTGTTGAGGGCAGAGCAGAGCCCTGCAGTGCGCAGGCGCCGGAACAGGTCAGAGAGGTCCGGCGCCTGCGCACTGCAGTACTCTGCTCTGCCCTCAACAGGGCAGATAAAGTACGCCTGCGCCAAAGCCACAATGGGAAGCAATGAGGCGGCCGTCACGGCTAGAAGATGGGAGGCGCTGGACTGTGACACCCTCCGGACCCGAACCGGACCCGGGGTGAGTATAATATAACTCCTTTTTCTTATCTTTCAGGTTACATCGGGGGCTTATCAACAGCATTACAGAATGCTGTAGATAAGCCCCTGATGGCGGTGCCGGCAGCTTATATTCCAAAATATAGGCGACAGATTCCCTTTAAACATAAAACAAATTTGGTCTCACTGCATTCATAAAATTTCTATCAAAATGTAATTGGATTAATTTAATCGGTAAAAGGTGCAATGAGAATAAAAAATCAAAACCCCCAAATTATGTTTTTTTGGAAACTGAAATATTGAAATAAATGCCAAAAGAGGCGATTAAAACATCATATCTACCCTAAAATGGTATCAATAAAAAAGTCCGCTAAAGGCACAAAAAATAAGCCCTCACGACCCAGCCCCAGATCCCGAAAATGAAAAAATATATATATGTACACATACACACAAGTTTGGTATCTGTGTACTCGTACTGACCTGGAGAATCATATTGCAGGGTCAACTTTACCATATAGTGAACATGGTTATAAAAAAAACAAAAAAAAAAAAAAACACCATTGTGGAATTGCACTTTTGCAATTTCAACGCACTGAATTTTTTTCCCGTTTTCCAGTGCTCTTTGTGATACAATGAATGGTATCATTCAAAAGCACAACTCATCCCACCAAAATAAAATAAAAAAGCCCTCATACAAGTACATTGAAAAATAAAAGAAAAAGTTATGGCTCTTGGAAGAAGGGGAGGAAAAACGGAAGAGAGAAAAAGAAAAAGGAAAATCGCCATGTCATAGAGGGGTTCAAAGGGCCTAATACCCAACAGGCAGGTAGGTTCTAACTACTTGCCTATTCTGCCAGGTTCAAATTTCAATTGTACAGCTTTTGCTGATGGTAACAGAGCAGCAGCAGCTTCTCTTCCATAGTAACATAGTTATTAAGGTTGAAGGAAGACTTTAAGTCCATCTAGTTCAACCCATATCCTATCCTAACATGTTGATCCAGAGGAAGGCAAAAAACCCCCATGTGGCAAACAGTAAGCTTCACATTGGGGATAAAAACTCCTTCCCGACTCCACATACGGCAATCAGACAAGCTCCCTGGATCAACGCAATATTAAATCTGCTCTGCTGACAGGGAGTGACTGCCGATGTCATGCTGACTGACAGTCGGCTCCCCGCTGCCTAACTGCAGGAAGCCGGCTATCAATCACCATGATGTAAGTTGTCACGCCCCATCGACAGACCAGACAGGAAGAGAATGAGCTGCTCTGTTGTTGCAAAGCAGCAGAATAGTCCAGATGATAACCCCTTTAACCCAATGTATATGGGGACCCTTGGTGCCTCTATGACATCTCGGTGTTTCAGTGATTAAGCTATATTAGATTTCTCCAAATAAAATAAGAATGGCACGGGAGAACGGGGCGATACATTTCTATATGCTATAAAGGAAATGAACATGATGTGCACCGAGGAGTTCATCTCCCATCTCTACATATAATAGAGAATGAGGACATGCGGATACAGGGTGACCGACGACTCCAACACCTGCTCCGCCTGTCGAGTCAGCTGTATCCGGCTTGCTTTCTTAGATATTTGGGTATCTACATTTGTGGACATGGATAATACTCAGGAGCAGATATGAACTAAGAATAACCAAGGCCGACCTGTTCTGCCGCTGTCTTTTAAAGCTTGTATTTATAGTATAGTAATAAAGCCTCCTTTCCTCCAGCAGTAATAAGATGCCATACTAACATATCTGGCATTGCGCTGAAGAGCAAGCAGAAGGGGGTTGAAGGGACTACTATAGAAAACCTATATTTAAACACCCAACACAGAAATCACTGGAGAGTCTCTTATTGAAAACCTCATCAATTATCAAAGAGCGGCAACAAATTGTCTCATTCTGGAGCACACGGCATATGTGTCCACTGTATCATCAGTCCATTAATTTCAATAGGCACCATGTAATGCTTCATTTCCACTTGGGTGGAGCAGTAGGAAAATTAAACACTTGCTTCCGGGGTCTGGTGAATTTTACAATTGATCCCGTGAGGTCCTATCATCAGAAGTATAGATCACCCCTCACACTTATTAGTCAGTCAACTGGTTAAGCCAAAATTGGTGGCTTTGGCTGACGTTTATCTAATGTGTATGGCAACATTGCCCATAATTAGATAAAAATCATAAAATGTTAGAGTTGGAAGGGACCTCCAGGGTCCTCATGTTCAACCCCCAGCTCAATGCAGGATTCACTAAACCTTCTAAGACAGATATCTATCCAGCCTCTGTTTTAAGACTTCCATTGAAGGAGAACTCACTACCTCTTGTGGCAGCCTGTTCCACTCATGGACATCATTGATTACCAAGAACTTTGATGGTTATCCAAAATGCAGGAGGCAAAAGTGCCAAATAATGGAGACCTTCTGAAACCTTCACCAATGGTACCAGAGCAAATGAAAGAGGCTTCACACATCCGACATTCATGGTCCAAGTGAAGGTTGTGATGTATGTTGTAGGTGTGTGTTGAGTTCTCGTCAGAATTCCTTCATTGTGGTCCATACATGCCGGATGTATGCAGATAACGTCTTCTATTTCGTAATCTAAGCATTTATTAGACACAGTTATGAAGGTAGAAATCGAAGCCAGTGTACTGGGTACCTGCCAAGCCCTCATGATGAAATACACCATCAGCCGCTCAATAGACATCCTCTGGGAAACACAGAACCATTTAAGACCAGTGAGTCAGTAATAAGGCAGCTGGCGAAAGCAGAATTGATGAAACTGTAAAGTGTCCGACCTATTAAATATATCTTAGAATATGTCCGTCATTTCCGATGCCCGTGATATGCCCATTCTCCTACACCAGTGATATCCTCCATAACATGTTCCAACTAAACTGTGTGTGGTGAACCTCAAAGGCCACATTGAAAATAAATCAATAAACCTTTAGGATTAGAGAACCTCTTCGTGCTTGCATCACATTCCCATGAGTGCATTTACTTAGAAGATTGCAAAATCTATTGTCTCTCTCAAATGAAATGGCCAACACTAATCAATTAAAAACCCACAATGCATTTACAGAGAAACCCGTGTTCGACCTCTGATAGAATCTCCCTACTACTAATCCAAAAATGCGCAATGCTGAAAAACCCATAAACATAGTGTGCACCGGGAAGATTAACATAGAAGACGAGAAATTCTTACCAGACCGTAGTTTCCACCTGACTGTCGTTCAGCTGCCGATTGTCCAGCTGTGCAAAAAGTGGAAAAAGAACCTGGATACCCCCAATCGAATGGATTGCGCTGTGTATGGAGTGCGTTACTATAGCTTTTACGTCCTAAATGGAGGGAAAAGGAAAAAAAGCACTTTAGAGCGATTACAATTACACAACCTGCGTCCATTCTGAAACCTATCTAGTTGGTATTCGCTATAAATCAAAGAGTAAAAGTTCTCATTGACATGCGAAAAGTTGGCCAAAATGGCCAAAATAATGGATTGTTGGCTTTTCTGGTGAAATGAACAATCGTTTGTTTCGAACTATGAATGTGTATTATAATTCTGGTTTGGTACAATGTATTTTTTTTGGTTGATAAGCAAAATCAATGGCTGAAAAAAAAGCCATTAATGGCCAATGTCTAAGTCTGAGATGGCTTTCGAGCCACTGAAAAACAGTGCTTTTTGGCCCATTTTCAACCGATGTATAAGGGGGGTCTAAATGCTCATTTATATGGGCAGATCCCTATTCATACCGAGCACCGATTGACCATAAAACAGATGGATTGGCTGTTCTAAAGGGAACCTGTTACCCCCCCAGGCGTTTTTAACTAAAAGAGCCACCTTGTGCAGCACTAATGCTGCATTCTGTCAAGGTGGCTCTTCTATTTGGCGTCCTTTCCACCCTTGAAAGAATCGTTTTTATAATTTGTACTTCATACCAGTAGATTGTCTCGGGGGGCAGGTCTTTCCCCCCGGACACAGACTCCTCACATCCATCAGTCATTTCCTCCTTTGCTCTTGGCGCCGCCTCCTCAGCGTTCATTTATTTTCCTGGCACCTGCGCTGTAATCTTTTTTTCTTGGGCATGCGCAGTTAGCGCTGCCTGTCCACTGACATCACATGATGTCTTCCCAAGGCCTGTTTCACACATCCGTATGTTACCATCAGTCAAAATCCGCCTTTTTGCAAAAAAAAAACAGATCCGCCATTTTGCTTGGCGGATCCGTTTTTTTTCCCATTGAGTTGCATTATCGGCGGATTTTGACGGATGGCCATCCGTTGGATCCTTTTTTTTTTGCGGATCCGCCAAAATTTTGGTGTCCGCCAACATGCCTGGACGGACACTGCAACGTTTTTTTCGGGCGGCCGGATCCGCATTTTACATTGCGCATGCCTCGGCCGCAAATTTAACCCTAAACTCTGTTCTGGCAGCTGAAAATTTCACTCACTCTCTCTCAGACAGCGGTTCCTTTAAATTTCTTCCTTCACCAGATCCGTCAAAAAAAAAACGGTCCGGTGGCACACGATGTCCGTACACAGGCGGATCCGTTTTCCGCCATTTTGGCGGATTACAACTGACAGAAAAAAGTGATGTGTGAAACAGGCCTTATCGCACCTGCGTGGACGCGCGGCCTGAGATCCCGCTCCGCAGTCTCTTCTGATTTATTCACACTGCGGGGCTGGGAATCCTGGGCATGCGCAGTAGTTTTTTTAGTCAAAAACGCCTGGTGGGGGGTGACAGGTTCCCTTTAAGGCCCAATCAAATCACCCAAGGAACAAGCGCATTGCTCTTTCATCCACTGATCGGCATGTCTACACTCGCCCAATCCTTCTTATGAAAGTTCATTCCAATGATTATCAAATGATAGGGCATTTAGCACTTGGCTCAAGTACAGTAAGCGTTCTAAAAAGTTGGAAGACAGTACAGGGGTAACTGATACTGGCCATATATATTAATTAGGGATCAGCCATCAATTCCTCTTGAACCCACCATAAAGTTACTCGTTCACCAAGTGTGCATTTTTTGATAGGGAGAATGGAGTAAGAGGGTTTGGGACTGACTTCTCCACTGCATGAACACAAAGGATCAGGCATGTTGGAATCACAGGCGGTAGTGACCTGTCTTGGCCAAGTGATTGAACATGTGGACATTTCTGGTGCATTGGCGAGATGGGGGCAAGAAGTACAACCGGGGTAACTGTTTCAATGGGCAAGAAGTACTGACCGGGGTAAGTGTTCGTATGGGAGAGACTATTACTACAACTATTTAGCAAAGCAACCTTAGCTCTTTAAAACTAATTTTATTTACAGTAAATCCCATCAAATTAAAAAAAAAAATGGAAACTACACAAATGCATTTCGATAGTTCTTTGTTTACAAATTAAACTCCATCACCCTAATGGTGCAATACAGCAGTACCAGCCCATAATATCAACTTGTATCTCATGCCAATGTGCAATATAGAGTAATAAATGAATATTACTTGTGTGTAGGCTTTTGGGCATCTGACCAGAAGTTCTTGAGAACAGATAATGCTTTCTGATCACTTTTGAAAAGTCAGCCTCGCTCTCTGTTCCTTCAAATGTCATTACTCTTTAGGCGGAATGGCAAGATGTAATATGAATCTGAAGCGGAAGCTATTTTGAGAATGTGATGCTACGGGTCGGTAAGCAACAGATGTGCCTGGTCTCTGCCTTGGCATTCTTTAAAAAAAAAAAAAAAAAAGAAACGAGTGCATGGTCACTCAGCAGCACATAATGCCTAAACTTCAGTCCTCCTAGGAGCTCCTCCTGACCCAAAATTTACCTGCCTCCCCCCCCCCCATCAGTGATTACAGAAAAATTGAATTCAAGCTCTCTGCTATAGCGTTGTAGTATCTTGGTTTTATTTCTACCCTTGAGCACATAGGTGACCTTCACAATTTACTGTACATAGGAAAAAAAATAGGGCTTGATCAAGCAAAAGGTTAAAAAAGGCAAAACAAAATATTATAAACAAGTCAAGACGAATAGGTTAATATGTTAGGATCACTTTGTGATAAAATATTTATATTTTGTAAAAGTGGCAAAAAAAAAAAAAAAATGAGAGTGAACTGAAACTTACAAATGGTGATTCTGCAAAAACAATAGTGGCACGGATGCCAGGAATGGGAGGAAAAAAAAATGTAAAACAAGCAAAATCCTGCAAATTCAGTACAACTGACGCAATTTTGTTGCGCAGATTTTTATTAAATGACCCTTATCCATGTAAGTACGCATCCGGGTCGATGCAAGAAAATTCATCTCCATCGTCATCTAATGGGGATAATTGTATCATATGATGAAGGAACACTGATGTAAGACCGTGCCCAAATCTATGGGCAACGAAGATGCCATTTTCTTCTTTACCTGTAGCATCAGTGCATGGGGGGAGTGCACAAATATGGAGGGGTTTTCCTTTGGCGAGGATTCAAGGCAGAGCTGGGCATCGGTGGCCTTTGCATTGTACGTGAATGCTATACTGCTTGCGAGTTTTCCGTCATACAGGACTTGCTTGTGGTGCTCAGCCAAATGTATATCGCTCTCAGATTTAAACTTGAATGTACTCTGTATAAAAAAAAAAGCCAACGTTAGACAAATAATCCCAAACGATAAACTATGCACGTGAATACAAAGTATACAACATAACAAAAAACATTCATTTTCAAGGGAGAAAAAAAAAAATACAAGAGGAAAAATACAGACATTCTAAAAACCATACATTATCACATTAGGAAAAGTATCATGAAGATTTAATGCAAAATAGCCACTTGGCTAAAATAATGCAAATACATTAGTAGCCCAGGATTTAAGGTCATCAATATCAGGTTTTTGGGAGTTCAACAGCTCCACCAACCAGCCGTTTGCAGGTCTTGCAGTGGCTAGAGCAGTTTGCAGAGCCAGGACACAGCAGTTTTGTACTCTGTGTAGTTGCTGTATTAAAGGTACGACTGCTCATCTACTATTGAAGTAAGTAGGAGCAGAGCTGCAGTACCAAAGAACACCCAGTATGCAGGGTACGAAGCTGTGGGGTCCCGACTCTGCATACTGTTTACTTTTAACCACTGCAGGTCCTGCAAACAGCTGATCGGTGTAGGTGCCGGCCCCCCCAATGTTAGGTAATATCATAAGGATCCGCCATGTCCGATTTCTGACTGCTGGTCCTTTAGTTTATGGCGATATAGAGAACACAGCAGCGCTCAGCAGAGGTATAAAGAATTTGACAACTTCCTGAGCATAAATAGGCATTGCGGCACCTTCATTCTCAGGATCAGTACAAGTCCTAAGGATTGGATCCTTAGGAAGGACTAGGTGAAAGAATATCCTGGTGAAAAGCAATCATTTTATAAGTTAGGAAGACTCTTAAAAAAATACCTAAATATGTAATAAAAAGTGTGGCGGCTCTTTATTTTTAAATAATATGCACCGATTCAGATGCATCTAGATTCCCTTATTGCAGGTATTCACCATCTCCTACCATATATGTATGGTACCAAGCCTTTAAAGGGAATCAGTCAGTAGGATCAACACTCTTAAGCCGTCTATATTGGCATGTAGGTAAAAGGCAGGTGAATAAAATGATATCTTGTTGAACGAGATCTGATGTCTTGTGCCATGTTTTTCTTATATGTAAATTAACTGTTCAGGCCTAAGGGTCAGACATAGTTCTCCCTGAGAATTTGCCTCCAGAAATTATTTTGAATAAAAGGGTTAGCTGAACTAACTGAACTTCATCTTCTTCCAAACACATTTGCTGCAGCTCTCACAGCTCTGCTGTCTTGCATCCCTGTCTGCTTGTGAGCTGGTAGCTGAAGTTGAGAGGAACCTGCAGATGTGTCAGTAATAATCACACACAGCTCTGCAGTGAGATCAGGAGAGCAGAGAGCGGCCATTACACATCACATTGGTAATGCCACTTTAATTTACAATAATCTCTGGAGGCAGATTCTCAGGGAGATCTATGCCCCGCCCATAGCCCTGAACAGTTTATTTACATACAGAGAAAATGTGGATTTCTCTGGAATTACAGATCCGATCGCAGATATCAAGGTATCATTTTATTCAGATTCCTATGACCTACATACCCATATGAACGGCTTAGAATGTCCTACTGACAGATTCCCTTTAACAAGCAGATCAAAAACTACACAAGGTATCATCAGAATGGAGCAACCTTCTAAGCTTGTGCTTTGCTTTGAGGCTATACACTCAGTGCAATTGGGATTTTGGGACTACAAGAATTCAGGTATGTTTGCAGTCAAAATTCTGGAAAATTTGAAAGAACCCCATCAAACCCAATAATTTTGCATTTTTTTTACTGACAGATATGGCGAAATGTTGCGGCACGATACTTCTGTAAACACAGTCTGTGCCAGTTGGTGCTGCAGGGTGGAATGATAATGTACAAAGGAGCATCATACTTAGAAGTAGGCATGGAAAGGAGCCGTAACGGCCGTCAGGAGCGGGATAAAAGGAGAGTACAAGGCGAGTACACATGGCACAGGAACAAGATTTTTTGGTGCTTAAATCCAGAGGCAGAAAACAAGGATCAAAGATATAAACAAGCTGCACATTTGTAACCGTCAATCCATGAGTGCTCGGCCCGACACGGTTTATACAGTCAGATGAACAGAAGCATTTTCTGGAGATTGTTTACACACGCATAACCAGCAGCATTAAGAAATACCATTGGCCTTAATGGAAAGGCCTTGGAGGAGAGCGCATCACATGGATCATTAGCTCGGGACATTCCCTGAGCCATCAGCCTGGAATGACGTCTAATAGGCACCGCGACATACTACTACTTTAACTGTAAAAAACCTTCACTTACTCCTCTTTAACTCTTTCTTTGTGTCAAGAGGTAACACTTAATTGCCTTCATAAAATATCGTCAGATACAACCGCTACGGATGCCATGAAACAGTTTGCTGTCAAACTGTCCGAGCATGAACGGATAAGAGACTTCCATAAAGCAAGCTGTCATTTCCATTTGACATGGTTCTTTAAAATGTTGCAGACAGATGACAGCTACACGAAGACGACGAGCAAGACAATGAAAGTGGTGAAAACAGCAGTTCATTGACTCGCATTGTGTTTGTCAGGAGCGAAGAGGGGAAGCTGCTCATTTCATCTGTACATTATCTCACTGGAAATATAGGAATAGCAAGACGATGGCGAAGAAAATGACAGAAATCGCTTTTTCTCGCTCTCAAGTGGCTTCCTGGAATGCACTAATCGAATGGCAACAAGCAATTCATTAGATGGATTCGAAAAAAAAGGATTGTGATTCTTACAAGAATTGGCAGCAATTCCAGCCATAATTATTGGAATGCATTAGTGGCAACCAGCCCCAGGCAACACATACAAATACCATTTACTGCCAAAAGGATCACCAACTACCTCCATATATCGTAAAGCCACAAATCCCAATCCGATGCTGCCTGGGTGCTCAGCTGCTCTCTTCTTCCTGGTCCTATCGTGAGACATAGGAAATGCAGGAAAATATCCCTACATGTCTACAGTGAGGACAAGCCACAGCCAGTGGATCAACTAAGCATCATTCCCCATCATTTCTTGGGTGTCAAGATAGAACCAGAAGGTAGAGACCGAAGAGGAACCGGGAACTCATAGGAACTAAAGGAGGAAGGAGATCAGCAAGCATTGCTTTTATACTTTTAAACCCATAAAAGATGTTTGCCGAAAAATGTTCACCACTGAACAATGCTTTGAAGCATCAAAGTGATCCCTTTATACAGCTATACTAATGACTATCTAAAAAAAATTAAACAGTAGCCCAAAATGGGGTCAAACAAAGGATTAGGCCCATCATGAAAAGTTATCGCCTACTCAAAGTAAATGTGATAACTTGTAGATCAGTGGGGGTCCAACCACGGTGATCCCTCATCATTCCCGAGAAGGTGGTCCTGAAAAATCTCCATTCATTCCCTGTAGAACTGTTGGTCCTGCTCTGCCCCCCATATTTTGAGGCCTGCTGGCACATATACGAGATGAGCTATTAGAGTTAGAGTACATCCAGATCGGGTACACCTTGTTGCGGTGAGATGCGATTTACATTTTCATGTACTATTACTTTTTATTTACTTACTGCAGGGTATTTGCTCTGTTTTTATCCCAAGATATGTCCATTCATTCTCTGCAAAACTGTTAAAGATCTCAAAGTATTGTACTCTGTAGTTTCCGGAAGTCCCACGAGTAACGAACTGGTGGTGTGCACCACTGCATCCATTCATGGTTGAATTTACTGGACTTAAGCCTTTTTTTTTTAAAACATTGACTATGCAACTATGCAAGTACTGCAATGGCTGTTCCGATGGGGCAATTCAGAGCCCCCTTCTCGGAATCTGTGGGGGGGGGGGGGGGGATGCAACAGTTAATGATCCGCAAGTTGGAACCAATCCTTTGGATAGGTTATTAATAACCTCTGATGATGGGACTAACCCTCTAATGATACTCAATATACCTTTTTGGTGGTCCCTAATGAGAAATCGGAGTATGGTGAGGGTGGTTGGTGGTTTGCCAGCCATTATATTACTTTTAAACGGATCCCCCAACCACAGTATTAACTGAAGGATGCAGTGTAAACTGCTCCACCATGTTACGCTGCTTCTTGGAGAGCGGATCACACAGTGTCCGCCATGGATGCGAGAGAGTTGGTGGGAGATCTTACTATTTTAATGAGTCCACACACCATCAGGTCTCCTGTACTGTGCCATACCACCTTCTCTGATAGAGTGCAAAAATTAATTTTTGGCATGGGGGAAAAACAAGTTAGAAAACCCTACTGCACCTTTAGTTGAACTGTAATAGCGTCATGAGCATTGCACATAATATACAGAAAATTATTGTTCTCCACGAGTACTTTGATCTGAAATTTTCTATAAAAACAGGCTGGAAGTTAAGTATATTTGCCAGCAGATAACAAGCGTTACTTCTACACAGCATTGTCCATATTATCTGCTCGTTAAGAGCAATGACTAGGTTCGCCAACAGACAAAAAGTCTAATTATTTGTCACCTTTTATCTTTTTGTACAAAAACAAAACAAAACAAATGTGTCTTCAATTACTGAAATGATGGTTAAGCAAGAAAGAGGGTGCCGAGAAGGTGAACTGTTTTTCAAAACGCAAGGGAAACAATAATGCGCAAAACGATTAGTGCATAAGAAAAAAAATATATAAATTGTAACGTAAATGAAAAAGAATAAACTGCATCACTGTCCCCACACAAATGATAACTACATCAACCACAGCATTGGGTCATCAGGAATTTAGGATCATTATTAGAGTTGAGCGAAACGGGTCGAAAAATTTCAAAAGTCGCCGACTTTTAGTAAAGTCGGTTTTCATGAAACGAAACCTGACCCTAAAGTGAGGTCAGCCGCGAGCTCAGCGACTTTAGCGCCAAAGTCGCGTTTCAAAAGTTTGTTTTCCGCCCTTTTTCAGCCAATCAGGATCCATGGACACTGTGGGCAACGTGATGACATAGGCAGGGGTCACCACCATCTTTGAGAAGGGCATGCAAGTGATCGGCTTGCTTTGGGGGGCGTCACAGGGGGTATAAAAGGGCGTGCACGCCGACTGCCATGTTACTCATACTGATCTCAGAATAGGGAGAGCTGCTGCTGATTCTGTAGGGAGAGCATTAGGCAGGGAAGAAGACACCAAAAACTGCTTCTGCTGCTAGCGATTTTGCCTGTACAACACACCAGTCACTGTGTGTGCAGTGCAAGTGGAGGCTATATTTTGCTGGATCAGCTGTGTTGGTTGTTAGGCTGCCTTATAAGGCTTCCTGATAGCTGCATTGCTGTTTTCCCACAGCTCTGCAAACTGCTTTTTTAAAAGCAATCCAAAATTTTTTTTTTGTCCTGGTGAGGTACTGAGCGTGCATTTTTTTCACACCATACAGCGGTGCACGCTCCTCTCTCAGTACAGTGTAACGGCTGTTATCACAGTCACAGCGAAGCTATCTGTGTGTCACTCTGTAAGAATAAGTCGAGGACATGTTCCGTTCTTACAGACCTACACCTTCTAGTTTTGTCTGCTTTTCAAACAGTTAAGTATATTTGCTGTTTGATCACATTCAAAACTATAGAGAGACAGCGTGTGTCAGTCCGTATACTTAAAAAACACGGAGCTTTACAATTTTACGGACACCGGTGTACGTGCACACTCTTCTCTCAGTACCGTGTAACGGCTGTTATCATGGCCACAGTGAAGCTATCTGTGTGTCACTCTGTAAGAATAAGTCGAGGACATGTTCCGTTCTTACAGACCTACACCTTCTAGTTTTGTCTGCTTTTCAAACAGTTAAGTATATTTGCTGTTTGATCACATTCAAAACTATAGAGAGACAGCGTGTGTCAGTCCGTATACTTAAAAAACACGGAGCTTGACAATTTTACGGACACCGGACAGCGGTGTACGTGCACGCTCCTCTCTCAGTACCGTGTAACGGCTGTTATCACGGCCACAGTGAAGCTGTGTGTCACTCTAAGGATAAGTCGAGGACATGTTCCGTTCTTACAGACCTACACTTTTTTCACACCAGCGACATTGAGCCTGTGACATAGCGGTGTGATATTAACTGGGCCTCACAGAATCCAACAGTGTCCACGAGTGTGTTCAGAAATTCGACATCTCCCCTGTCCTATAGTGACATTTTTCACACCTACGACATTGAGCCTGTGACATAGCGGTGTGATATTAACTGGGCCTCACACAACAGTGTCCACAAGTGTGTTCAGAAATTCGACGTCTCCCCTGTCCTATATACACCTTGTACCTTGTTTTACATTACTATATAGTTTGTGGGATTTTGTGTACATTTTTACCAAAAATGAGGAAGGCTGGTGGAAGAGGCCGTGGAATTGGGCGGTGGTTGCCAGCTGGTAATGATGGTGTTGGATCTGATGGTAGTGGCAAAAGCAAAATAGGACCGAATGCAGGAGGTGTTGAGCCTGCGTCATCGTCTGGCTCCACAAGGCCTCGAAGGCTTAGTTTTCTAGGAGTTGGCAAACCACTTTTAAAGCCAGAGCATCAGGAAAAAGTTTTGGCTTACATTGCTGACTCAGCCTCCAGCTCTATCGCCTCTTCTTCAGTTGTAAAAAATAAAAGCAGTCGTCATTGGAGGGTCATGTTCATGAACCACACCTTTCCTTGCGTCCTTCACCCCAACCAAGATTGAAGGATGACGCAGGCCATACAACTGATTACTCCATGGAGCTGTTTTCACATACCATGCCTGGAATATCAAGTGAAATGGTGAATTACCCAGGCCAAGATGAATCTGACATGGAGTACACTGATGCACAGCCACTGATAGATGATTCTGCTGGTACATTCAGTCAGAGCACTACATTGTCCTCGCAGTGTAATGAGCCAGATTCTGACCCTGATGAGACTCAGGTGCCCCTTCCCGCATACTATACCACCATACATGGTGACACAGAGGAAGGTGCACATGACATTGAAGAGGAGGTGATGGATGACCCAGTTGTTGACCCAGATTGGCATCCATTGGGGGAAGAGGGTGCTGCTTCCAATAGCTCAGATGAGGAGGAGGAGGAGCATCCACAGCAGACCGACATCGCAACAGCTGTTATCTGGCAGGCCCGGAGCACTCCAAAGACAGGTTCCAAAAATCAAAAGAGTTGCTGGACAGCTTGTCCAGACGGTCAAAATAGCACAGCGTGCTAGGCCGCAAAATGTCTTCCAAAGTAGGAAGAGTGCAGTGTGGCACTTTTTTGAACAAAATCCTCATGATCAGGCCAAGGTTATCTGTAAGAAGTGCGCAAAGACCTTTAGCCGAGGGAAAAATCTGAAAAATTTGAATACCAGTTGCATGCTTAGACATTTAACCAGCATGCACTTGCAAGCGTGGACACAACACCAAACCTCAAGTACCACATGTGCAACTGATCACAAAGAAGGTAGTCAGCAACGCTACATTGTTTCCCCCACTGTAAGCCCAGCGGTTAGCACAGCAGCAAATGTTGAGGTGTCGTTGCAAGGCCAAAGCAGTCAGGGAATCTCACTGTTATATCAACGAAAGACTGAATGTAGGCCATCAGAAAGAACACCAACTCCATCACCATCATCAACCCTCTCTCAGTCCGCCCTGTCCACGCTAGTTCCACCATATGCAGCTCTCAAGTCCAGCTCACCCTCCCAGAGACTATGAGTAGGTCAAGAAAGTACTGTCTCTCATCCGCGTACACTGGGTTTGAACGCCCACATTGCCAAACTAATCTCGTTAGAGATGATGCCCTTTCGGATGGTGGAAAGCGCAGCTTTCCGCGAACTCATGGCCTATGCAGTACCACGCTATGACCTACCCAGTCGCCACTTCTTCTCTCGCAAAGCCATCCCAGCCCTCCACCATCATGTGAAAGACCACATTGTCCATGCACTCAAGCAGTCAGTGAGTGGAAAGGTGCACCTCACAACAGATGCATGGTCTAGTCGGCATGGCCAGGGCCGTTACGTGTCCATCACTGCGCTCTGGGTTAATGTGGTGGATGCAGGGTCCACAGGGGACAGCGGTGGTGGGACAGTGCTGCCTAGCCCACGGTATAGGAAACAGTTGGCTGTAGGCGTTCGACCCTCCTCCTCCTCCAGAAGCGAAAGCTCGTCCACAGAGCGCAGTCGTACGAGCACCCCATCTGCAGCTGCCACTGTTGCACACGAGGTGTCCCCCTATCGAGCAGCTAGTGGAAAGCGTCAGCAGGCTGTGTTGCAGATGATGTGTTTGGGCGACAGACACACCGCGGAGGTGCTGGCCAAGTACTTTCAGCGACAAACTGAGTCATGGCTGGGCAGTATACATCTTGAGGCAGGCAAGGTTGTTAGTGATAACGGCCGTAATTTTGTGGCAGCCATAGCCCTTTCAAAACTCAGCCACATACCTTGCTTGGCTCACACCTTGAACCTGGTGGTGCAGTGCTTCCTCAACAATTATCCGGAGTTAACAGCCCTGCTCCAGAAGGTGCGAAGACTGTGCGCGCACATCCGCCGGTCGCCTGTACACTCCATTCGTATGCAGAAGCTGCAGCGATTGCTCCACCTTCCCAACCACCGCCTCATTATCGACATTGCAACAAGGTGGAACTCCACCCTGCACATGGTTGAGCGGCTGTGCGAACAGAGGCAGGCCATAATGCATTTGTGGGAGGATACACGGCCAGGCACTTTGAGAGCAGACATGGAGTTGACAGGTGTGCAGTGGTCGAAGCTGAAAGACCTCTGTAAAGTCCTTCAGTGTTTTGAGGAATGCACACGGCTGGTAAGCGCAGACGACGCCATCCTAAGCATGAGCATCCCACTTATGCGTCTGCTCATGCAAACTTTGACGCACCTTAAGGAGCAGGAGTGTGCAGCCAATGTTGACGAGGAGGAAGAGGAGGAGGGAATCCTTGATGACATTCAGCCATTGTCTGCTCAGGGACCTATCCTGGACGAGGTGGAGGAAGAAGAGAAGGAGGAGGATGATGATGGGGATGATTACTTAGGGGAGGAGGATGCATCTCGTGGGGCAAGTGAAAATGTTGGCGTGGCAAGGTCTGGTACAGGGTTTGTGCGTGACTGGAGGGATGTGGATTTGCCAGAATGTGCTCCTCCAACCAGCACTCGCAGTGCATCATTGACACCGGGAACATTGGCCCACATGTCAGATTATGCCTTGCAGATCCTAAAAAGGGACCCCCGCATTGCCAAAATGATGAACGATGACGACTACTGGTTGGCCAGCATCGTGGATCCACGCTATAAAGGCAAATTACAAAACATCATGCCACACGAGAACCTTGACTTAATATTGGCTAATAAACAAGCAACTCTGGTAAACCAGTTGGTTGAGGCATTCCCAGCACACAGCAGCGGTGATGGTTCTCACACGAGCCGTACGGGCCGGGGGCAGCTTGGCAGAGGTGTTCGTGGTGCACACAGCAGAAGTGGCGTTGGAGACAGGGGTTTCATGACAATGTTGTGGACTGATTTTTCAAGTACCGCTCACACAACTGGTAATACTGCATCGATGGAAAGTGACAGGAGACAGCAGTTGTCAACTATGGTTACAAACTACTTTTCCTCCCATATCGATTTTCTCCCGCACAGGTCATTCCCCTTTGACTATTGGGCCGCTAAACTGGACACCTGGCCTGAATTGGCACAATATGCCTTACAGGAGCTCGCTTGCCCAGCTGCAAGTGTGCTATCGGAAAGAGACTTCAGTGCAGCTGGATCAATCCTGACAGAAAAAAGGACCTGTCTGTCGACCCAAAATGTGGATGATCTAACCTTCATTAAAATGAACCATGCATGGGTTTCCAAGGATTTTGTCCAACCTTCTCCTGATGACACATAGGGTGACAGAAAAATGGCTTGCTTTGGTCCACCTCTTCCTGGGACTTGACGTATTTCGCCTTTTGCATCAGCTGAATGTCCAACATCAACATATGCCACTTTCTAAAACTCCCTAACTGTGCTGCCTCCCCCCCCCCCCCCCCATGGCCGGGGTCACCACCTAGCGCACAAAACCGTGCCAGTGCCGTTGCCCTGGACAGGTGGGTAGGCCGACTCTTGGGCGCGGGCACTGGCACAGGGTCCCTCAGTGCAATCAAGTGTCTGACGGTGGTGGTGCACACCCGCCGTCAGACACCGCCGTACTATGAGGGGGCCCAGTGCCAGTACCGACGCCCACGAGTGGGCCCCCCTTGCTTGGACAGGGCCCCAGCATTTGCAATCTTTACCTCTCCCTACTCCACCGCTGTGTAGTCTGGGCCGTCAAATCCATACTGTGCCTGACACCGTCTGAGCCTGCCTCCTGATCTATAGACATATATTTTGAATGTGTACACTATGCTATCCATACATGTTATCCGGGGATACAGTACCCTTTCTCACCTTTGTGCAATCACGTGTAATCCATACTGGGCCTGACACCGTTTGAGCCTGCCTCCTGATCTATAGACATATATTTTGAATGTGAACACTATGCTATCCATACATGTTATCCGGGGATACGGTACCCTTTCTCACCTTTGTGCAATCACGTGTAATCCATACTGGGCCTGACACCGTTTGAGCCTGCCTCCTGATCTATAGACATATATTTTGAATGTGTACACTATGCTATCCATACATGTTATCCGGGGATACGGTACCCTTTCTCACCTTTGTGCAATCACGTGTAATCCATACTGGGCCTGAGAACGGCTGGCGAGCTGTTAAGCAAGCTACAGCACCTGTGGTTTGCACACGTAAGTTTTTCATTTTTTTCAGGAATGACGGTTAGGCCTAATTGCGGAACTGCGGTTGACCTGCACTTACTGGGAAATCATCGTTCGCGGGTAATAATTGTAATCACAGATCCCCATCAATAACGTTGTTCAGCGGGTTATCTGCACCTGTAAGCGACAAACGCTGGCCTTTTCAGTGTAGCGCACATGCAGCCACGGACATGTAAGGGCATGACACCAGTTATTGGCCAATCTCATGTGCCAGAGCCTCACGTGTCCCTCTAGTAAGCCGGACTCGGACCGCGGGGCATGACGGAGTATCGTTCGTTAACGGAATTAAGCTTGCAATGTGTGCATCTGTTCTGTAGCTGGCATGGTTGAGGTTGCCCGTGTTGAGTCAAATTACGCCATAGGCTCCACTCCTGGTGGTGCCCTTCTGGACATTCCTTTAAGGTTCAGCTTTGCAACCATACTGCCCACGTAAAACAAACACTTTGCCTTCATGAACGCTGTTTGGAGAGTCGTGACTCGTGGGAATAACGCCGCCCAATCAGTTAACCTGCTGGAGAGATCCTTCGTTGCGCCCAAGCATGACATCACACTCCCTAGGAGGAAGGTAATGCCACTGTGGCGACAGTACTCCTGGGGGCGACACAAGTGCACTGATGCCCAGCCACTGCTCGATGAATCTGCTGGTACATTGACCCAGACTACTACATTCCCCTCGCACGCTACACGGCCTGAATCTGACCCTGATGAAACTCAGGTTACCCTTCCCATATACAGTTCCATTTTACACGGTGATAAAGAGGAAGCTGCAGATGAAAGTGCAGGTTCGGCCCACCCGCCGTCAGACACACCACCGTACTATCAGGGGCCCTGTGCCAGTGCCGTCGCCAACGAGTGGGCCCCCCCTGCTTGCTCAGGATCACAGCACTTGCAAGGTTGAAATACTGTGCAGTGAGATGGAAGATGGGGACGACGAGGAGTCCAGACTAGTACAGGGATTCCCTAGCGAGGAGACTTATTTCATTTTTTTCAATGTTGGGACAGCAATTTTTGGGGAGCACTATACTCTGGAGAATGATAGATGGGGCCCACCATACACTGGAACATTCCAAAGGTGGACATCAGACACTGGAGCAGCATTTACAGGGCCCATTATACACTAGAGCATTAGAAATGGGGCCCATTATGTTTGGAGCATTATTTGGGCCCATAAGACAGTGGAGCTTCATCCATGGGGACCAACATATACTGTAGTATTATGTGGAGCTCATCATATACTGTTTCAAACATTATATGGGACCAATGATTCTGTATGGAGAAATAGATGGGCCTCGTCATGAGATGTAAAAAGTGAAGTATTTTTCATTGTACTATACCGCTATTTCTCTGCCGTATCGGAGCATGATGAGTTGTGGTATGTGTTAAAGGGGCGCTCTTTCGCCCAGGGAACATGAAAACCTGGAGCCAGCCCTACCCCCCCACAACTTTAGCCAAATAACCCCCATTTTTCAGTGCGTAACTTGTATTATGAAGTTAATTAAGGTTGACAAGCTTAAGTAAGAAGAATTGATGCTTTTGGCATTCAAATGGGCACTGTAGGTGTGTTTCCTGTCCTCCTCTCACTGCCGACTTTAATTCCCCATTGACTTACATTGGGTTTCGTGTTTCGGTCGGACCCCGACTTTTCCCTATAGTCGGCAGATTTTGCTCGACCCGACTTTTGGAAAAGTCGGGTTTCATGAAACGAAACTCGACCCTAAAAAAGCAAAAGTCGCTCAACTCTAATCATTATCATTAAAGAGCCACATCTGATTACAGGTGGTGTCTGGTATTGCAGCTCTTAATCACATCAATAGATCGGCTATAGCAATAGTAGACCCAATGAATGGACAGATGTAGCGCAGCTTCTGTAAAAAGTGCATTTTTTCCCCCAAGGTCTCATTCAGACATTTGTTTTCCACATACATGTTTTTTCTGTGTTTTCAGACAGACCATGTACGCATTAATTACATTAAAATTTCCATTTTTGGCCGGATCAAAATCATCCATACGATCCATGGGTCCCTGAAAAGCACTTACAGCGAACGCACGTCATGCATGCGCTGCGCGTGTTTAACATTGCAAACACTGATGAAGGAAACTGATGGTGAACACTGACCAACTAACGAAACACTGATGAAAATCAGTCCATCTTTTAACATACAAGAAAAAAAATGGACATCCATAAAGAGAGACCCTAAGGCTGTGATCTCATGGAAAACCCGCTGCATTTTCCAGTGCAAACAATCTCATGCACACGTTATGAAAAATATCTGCAGCGTAAAATGGCAAGAGCTGTGGGTTTAAGTCAATTTCTGGTGCGGATGTCGGGGTCTCACTCTTTGCAGTGTTTCTCCGAAGCGGTATGCGCAGTGGTAAATATTGCCGGAGGTCCGCAGTAAATCCATGGGAACATAACCTAACATTACAGAATCAGAGACAGCACAGCTCGGAATGTTGCTAGTACGCTAATTGATGGATGATAATTAATATGGCTGCCTGTACTGCCAAAAAGGAAAATGACAATGGGGTTATTTACTAAGATCAGCATTTTGCTCGCCAGTTTAAAGCCCACCATAAACATCAGATGGCTGCTTGCCGAATGACACTTTAGTCGATCGTTCATCTGGCAGCCATCTCCCCCAGCTCTCCCTTAGGCTATGTGCACACGTATGCAGAAATTTCTGCATACAAAACGGACTCCCTTCCTAGAAAACACGCGTTTTTTTCCGCGCAAAAAACGTGCTTTTTTTCCCCACACGTTTCCAGACCCATAGAAAATTGCTAGAAACGCGGAATTTTCCGCGAAATTAATTAGCATGCTGCGTTTTTTACCGTGAAGCGTTTTTTTCGCGGTAAACACATCAATATGCACAAAAAGTGCAAAATGCATAGACATGAATGGGAAACTTATTTTAAGCGTTTTTTGAGCGGATTTTTTGGCAAATCCGTGAAAAAACGCTACGTGTGAACACAGCCTTACACAGGAGCACTAGTCTGATGGAACGCTCCCACTTTCTCCATGAGAAAGCCACCGGCAGATATCTCTCCGTCTGAGAGAGCAATACATTCAGCAACCCAAAATCAGGCATGCCCGAATTACATCTCCCCAACAATAAGTCGGCCGGCGTCCCCGTATACATTAGATTGTCGGTCAAACCAGTGGATATCGGCAGATTAAGCCGACATTAGTCTATGTTAGTGCAGAGCAAGGCAGATGGAGGAATAAACCTCTTCATACATCTGAACCTCTGTACCTCATATTCCCTGATGTGAATTGTGACAATCCCTGTACACTGCTGCAGAATATGTTGGTGCTATTTAGGCAACATTAAAATAACAACCTTAGACACAAAGGCTGCTATGGATGCAATGCCCGGTAGTTACAAGCTTTTATTTGAGGTTGCACTGCATCTCTAAAATCACTTTGTAGAAGATCCAGATGTCATGATCCAGCATGGATCTGACAGATTAAATGGATAAGTGAACTTTTTTCCCTTTGGTTAGGTGCCAAAGTGATGTGATTGCCCCCGGTGGCCATTAGAATTATTACACGTGGTGTCGTTCATTCTAAGTTGCCCCGGCGGTGGTGAGTGGTAGTGCACTTTAGTTTCTTTGGTTTAGTGCACATAATTATAAATCAGGTGTGAGGCTCTATAAAAGGGAGCCAGGTGTGTTCAATCACTGTTGGTGATATTATGTGTTAGTCTTTCACAAGGAAGCCTGGGTGAAGGAAGGAGCTGAACATGAGTCCTGCGCAGCCCAGCCAGAGGGGATGAGTGGCAGCTATGTGGTCTGCAAAAAGGGCTGGCATGGCGTGGTGGAGTCACAGTTTATGGTGTCGGCAGGAAGTGCTTGCATGGCTTGGTGGAGTGACGACTATGGAGAGAGTTGCACTCAGCATGCGGGACTTGGTTACTGAGAGCTGGACTCGAGCATGCTTGACTTTTTGGGCAGGAGCTGAACTCATCTTTGGGACTCTGTTACTGGACTTCTGCAATTGGTGGTGGCCTCTGCTCCAAGGCTGCACTATGGTGAAGGATCCAGTTATGGTGATGGATCCGGGTGGAGGAGAAGATGCGCACAGGTGGTGGGCTCTGTTGCTAGGAGCGTATGCAACAGAGCAAAGCTAAGTGGTGTTTCCCCTGTATTGTCATCTTTCCTTGTGTGTTTAGTGCAGTGGTGGGATTAGTTTCCGCACCGACCAATTCCCTAGTGAGGGTTAAGGTCCAGGGCGAGCTAGGGTTAAAAGGTATCCTGTGCGTCGCCCGGTGCGGAACCGGCATAGGGAACGTTAGGAGTGCAGGGACACTGGCTCAGGGGAGTACAGGAGGTCTCCACTTCCCTTTTCCCTATTGCAGGGCCCACCATTGTTAATGTTACCCAGGTTCCCCCTTTATTATTTAAATTCTCCTTACTGGAGGCGGGGTTTCCAGACTACTGTATGTATAACGTGTAATACCAAAAGTCGCCAGTTGGAGGCGGCGTATCCAGCTGCACGTTTTATTATTTAAATTCGCCCCACTGGAGGCGCTGTATCCAGGGTCACGGTGTCTTATGGGTTCGCCTTGCGGTACTCGCCGCGTCCAGACACACGTGACCGTGACACCAGATAAGTCTAGAGCAGTGATGTCAACTCAAATACACAAAGGGCCAAAATTAAAAACTTGGACTAAGTCGCGGCCAACCTTGATATTTATTTTAAAAAAAAGTCTACAATTGAGGACGTTTTTCCTTATCAAATATAACGATGAACCTTTCCATATGGAAACAAACTTAAAGGGGTCGTTCCACGAACAAAGAACATTTGAATTAACAGATCTTAGAATAAAATATGCACATAATTACAAATGGACATACTGGAATAATATAATATTTTATTCAAGAGCAGTAAAAAGCATATGGTCCAATGACCTAATATGTAATAAAGGATAAAAAAAGTGCCCCCGAACACAGTATGATCTCCACAGTACCCTACATACACGGTATGATGACCCTACTGTATCCCATTAGCATGGTGACTATGGTGACCCCAACACAGTATGATGCCCCAACTGCAATCCCGACACCGTATAATGGGCTCCACCTAGTACCCCATACAGTATAATGGGCCCCACATAGTTCTCCACACAATATAATGAGCTGCATATTAAAAAAAAAAACAAACTTTAAATTACCCAGTCTTGTCTCAGCAGCGAGCACTTTGAAGCCCTTCACTGCTCGGCATAGCAAGTACACGAAATAGTGATGTCATAGGGACTGCTGAACGGAGATGTCAGACACAGAGGGAGAATGATGGAGGAGGGAGCGTTAGCTGTGATGTCGGTAAGGTTACCGCAATTCACAGCAGACTGGTCCTCGCGCTAACAGGGCAGATAAAGTACGCCTGCGACGGAGCCGCGGCAGAAGTAAGGAGGAGGACGTCATCGCTAGAAGATGGGAGGTGCCGGACCGCGACACCCATCGGACCGGACCCCCAGGTGAATATAATCGAACTCGTTTTTCTTATCTTTCAGGTTACATCGGGGGCTTATCTACAGCATTACAGAAAGCTGTAGATAAGCCCCTGATGGCGGTGGCCGCATCTCATAGGCCAAAAATGAGGTGACAGATTCCCTTTAAATAAAATGAATAGAAAATGTTGATTTAAAGGAAATCTGTAATCAGGCTTATTCTACCTCATCTGAGAGCAGCATCACGTAGGCAAAGAGACCCTGAATCCACCAATGTATCACTTAGTTTACTGGGTGCAGTAGTTCCAACAGAGTTTTTAGATTTAGCAATGCAGCAAGGCTGAGAAAGCTGCCGCAGCCCACTCCATGCTATCTGGGTACACTGCCTATAGGCAGTAAGCTGCTTATTACAGGCAGGGGGCTCATTTGGTCTAGAATGCACACGCTGCTGTGGTCCACACAATGATAATCACCAGGTGATAAAATCTTCAGTGTAAGTAAACAGCACACAACATAACAAGTGACACATAGTTGAAATAGCTATTTTAACCTCAATCTCAAGCAGTCTTCAGGCTACATAGCATAAAACCGGCTGACAGAATCTCTTTAACATACCTTTAAAGGGGTTGTCCTGTTTTGTTTTTTTTCTACATTTTTGGTTGGGGTTTTTTATGAATGACAAATGGAGACATACTCGCCTCCTGTCACCACCCCCACCCCCCCTAAGATCCAGAGCAGGCCACTATGTCCAGATATTACAAGGCTGCTGTAGCCTGTGATTTGTGATTGACTGCAGTGGTAAAGTGACGGGAATAGCGTATCATCAGAGAAAAATCTGACAGCATGCTGCTCTGGTCATCTGAGCATGACAAGCAGTTATAGGCTATAGCGGTCCTGTGACATCTAGACAGCACACTGATCAATTTCAGAGCCAACCACCAAAAAAGCCAGAACTGGATCCACCGAGGTCTCCATTGTTGGAGCCTCCACCAAGGATTCCACCATTTCCTAACAAAAAGATAGTGCAGCAACAGTCCAGCTAGACCTGAACTCACAAAACGATCATTTAAATATTAAGGGGGGGAAATTATCAAAAAGGATTATACAGTCAATGCTACCGTGACCAGTGAGGCAGAGATTACAGGGTTGGAGTTTTTGGGGGGGAATTTTGGGACTGCCGAAATTCAAGATCTTGCCTTAAAAACATGTTTGACGGTGATAAATGGGGTTGCTCAAGAGCCGTGGGCTGACAATAGGCTTCCGTATTTCACTTTAAATTAATTACTGCTTCATCGGGTCACTAAACCTAGAGGGGAAGGACAGAGCAGTTGTTGGTGTCGAGTCCCAATATGCGTAGGGTATTAGATCTGGACCATTGTCATGTCTTGGGTGGGCATCTGGGAGCATACAAAACTCAAGAGCGGGTCCTTCAGAGGTTCTACTAGCCTAGGTGTCACCGATACATTGTTCTTTTCTGCTGATCCTGCCCTACCTGTCAGCTAACTGCTCCCGTATCCTATTTCCGCAGTCCCCTAGTGTCAATGCCCATAATAGAAGTCCCATTTGACCGGATTGCCATGGACCTGGTCGGGCCTTTGGTTAAGTACGCCAGGGGGTAATGAACTATGTAACAGGGTACCCAGAGGTGGTGTCATTGAGAAACTCTTCCGCCAGGAGTATAGCGCGAGAGCCTGTACATATTTTCTCCCAGACAAGCCTGCCAAAGGAGATTCTGATAGACAAAGGGACACCATTCATGTCCAAGGTAATGAGTAAGTTGTTTAAGGCCCTCCAGATTACCTAACTCAGGACGACTGTGTACCATCCGCAGACGGACAGCCTGGTGGTGAAGTTCAACAAGACCTTGAAATCTATGCTAAAGAATGTTGTGGAGAAAGATGTCCGAGACTGGGATTGCTTGCTACCATACCTACTGTTCTCCATTAGGGAAGTACCACAGGACTCTACGGGGTTCTCACAGTTTGAGCTGTTATACAGACAGCACCCTTGAGGACTTCTGAACATTACAAACGAGACCTGGCAAGCGAAGGTTACACTCCAAACATGTAGCCCAAATGCAAGACAGGATTGCGAGGGTGATGCCGATTGTCTGGAAGAGCCTCCTCCAAGCATAAGAGGCCCAGGCAAGGGTCTACAATTGGTTGGCAAAACTGAGACAGTTTAGCCCTGGAGATCGGGTATTGATCCCCATGGTGGAAAGTTCCTGGCCATGTAGCAAGGGCCATACGAGGTGGTCGAAAAGTTGAGTGACATCATCTACAAGGTCCACCAACCAGGGAGAAAAAAGAAAAGAAGCCGCACCAAGTGTACCACATCAACCTGCTCAAACGGTGGTGAGATAGGGAACTGGTGAAAGCTACATGCCTGGGAACCAGTCCTGAAGCCACGGTTGAGGATGTCCCAGTTGCAGAGACAGTCACTGGCCCCGAAACAGTGCCATGAGCTGCTTCAACGGAAAAGGGACCTTTTTACAGAGTTACCAGGATGTGGAGCACGAAATCCTGACTGAATCACATGTGAGAATGAACCAAAAGCCATATAGGATTCCCGAAGCCCACCGCAAGGTGATGACAATGTAGGTCCTGGGCATCATCGAGAAGGACTCAAAGAGCAGCTGGTCCAGCCCTATTATCCTTGTGCCGACGCCAGGTGGAGAGTGGAGTTTCTGTAACGACTACAGAAAGCTAAATGAGCTGTACAAGTTCGACGCATATCCAATGCCCCGGGTCAAAGAGCTCATTGAGAGGCTAGGGTCAGAAAGATATATCACCACCGTGGACCTAACGAACGAGTACTGGCAAATTCTTCTGTCCCCGAGTGCCAAGGAGAGGACGACCTCTTTTACACCTGATGGGTGCTTTCGCTATACCAGAATGCCATTCAAACTACAAGGAGACCCAGCTTCCGAATGCTAGCCCCTCACAAAAAATACACCATTGTTTAATTGGATGACATTGTGATCTTAAGCACGGTTTGGGGAAGACACATGAAGAAGGGCCAGGCGGTACTAGATGCACTGTGAAAGGCAGTGTTTATTATAAACCCAAAAGAAGTGTGCCCTTGGGAAAGACGAGGCAAAATACTTGGGTTACATCATTGGAAAGCGCGAAATAAAGCCACAAATAGATGAGGTGGAAGCAATCCAAAAGCGGCCACAGCCGGTCTCAAAAAAGCAGGTTAGGGGGTTTCTGGGAACTGTGGTATACCATCAGCGACTTATCCCGAATTTCGCCATGATGGCCACTTCTCTGACTGATCTTCTCAAGGGCACAAAGACATCCATGGCCAAATGGTCATCTGAAGTGGAGATGGCGTTCCAGGAGTTGAACTCGCCCTATGCAAACAGACGGTTTGTCGCACCTGACTTCACTAAGGAGTTCGTGCTCCAGATGGACACCTCCAATGTTGGTTTGGGAGCTGTGTTGTCCCTGGAAATAGATGGAGAAAAACATCCAGTCCCATACCTGAGTAGGAAACTCTCCTCCTGTGAAAAGAACTATGCTATTGTAGAGAGACTGCTTGGCCATCAAGTGGACAATCGACACCCTAAGATTCTACCTGTTAGGCAGTAAGTTCAGGCTAGTGTCAAATCATGTGCCCCAGAGAGGGATGAGGGAAAAGAAGAAATCCAGGGTGACTAGGTGGTTTCTAGCGCTCAAAGACTTTAATTTTCATGTGGAGCACAGCCCCGGGAAGTTACATGGTAACACATATGCCCTGTCCAGACTTGCCTGTTTAGCAAATGAAGGTGCCAAAATCCCCGATCTTTGGGCCGGGGGAATATGTGACAAAGTCACTGGCAAGTTGCTGGAGGGGAGATATGTTTCACTGAGGCTAATGGCTTCAGTGAGCTAAAAACATTTTTCTTTCAGTACACTAAGCGTTGCATACAATAAATCAATTTATTTAAAGGGCTGTTTTTTTCTGGAAAACCATAGAGCGGGTGGGAGGTTGTGCACCTTATCTCCAACCCCAGGGTGTGGTCTGGGACTTAAGTAGCTGGCCTCCAGGGGCAGTGGGTGTTCGGTGCTTGGAGAAGAACACACCAGAGAAATGTTTTGCTTATACCTGAACGGTGGGTCCTGCTAACCCTAAGCGGGATGATCACCACTAGCAGAAGAACTGTGTTTTGTAATACAATTTTGTTTTGTTATGCTGTTTTTGCCCAGAGGGCTGTGTTTATTTTTTCCCTCAGCTTGGTTTATGCTGCACCTAATAAACCAAGGACATTCTTAATGAGACCGTGTTCCCGTGTCTACCTCTGTGTACAGATGAGTTAGCCGATCTACCACAATAGGTAGAAATACATTAAGTGTTTACACTATTTAATTTCAACCATATACTCAATGGACCTGATTCATCAAAGCTTTTTCATCACAATTCTAGCATAAGACGCTTTGAAAAGTTGCAACATTTTTGCGCAACGTGAGGTTAGGCAAAAAGTTATCAACTTTTAGAGTTCTCAAGTCATTTTTTGCCCATGTCAAAGTGGGCAGAGATGGAACAGGATGGGGGAGTGAGGAGGCATGGCAACAACCGCTAGTCAAATGCTCCCGCAAATCTTACTCCAGCAGGGATTTGAATAAGGTTTATGGCGAGGTGCACACCACGTCACGCCTCACCTTATTCATTACAAAGTGTGCGCCTCTTAGGCTGGGTTCACATTACGTTTAGCAGCCCGTTCAACGCATTGCGTTGATGGGCTGCGTTAACGTTATACCGCAGTGTAACGCAGTCCGTCAACAGACTGCCTAACACGCAGTGTGACCCCAGCCTTAATGAGTGAGGAGGGTTGCTCTCCATCCTGCCCCCTCATCAAGACTGGCGCAAAGACACTGGTCTTGATGAATCGGTGTCAATATTTTAAGAACAGTAAATAATAAATATCATGTTAGAAATTCTATCACAATCTCTTAACTTGGAAAATGGGAAGCTAGAAAATGCATTTTTATCCTCCTGCACAATGCTGGATATGGCCACAGTAGGAAGTCACAGCGCGATATTAAATGGAAATTGAAATACATGCAACCTATCAGGGGCCAGAACAAACAGCATTTGTCTCACAATGTATCAGCCGCTGAGGAGACCATCATGCTTATCATGTCCTCTCGCACACAACAATCCTGGGAAACCAGGACGCCCATAGCGATTTTTCTCTGTTATTGAAAGAGGATGGAGTATGTAGCTCATTCTGATTCACATGAAAGGAGCGGAGCTATAATGCAAGATTATATACAGCCAATCAATTTGTGATGCCTAGAAAAAGAAGCAATTCCTAGCCCTATTTGAATTTGTCAGTCTGCAATACCAGACACAGCCCATGGACAAGAGTGGCGCTGTTTCTGCAAAAAGAAGCAGACCCTTGTTTCTCTATTTTAGGAACACCTTTAAAAGCCCTCATACATATTATAGCCACTGATTTGGCTGGTCCAGACGGTCACTTAATATATATTGGAGCCTTTGTACCCTCCCCAAAAAGATGATATTAAAAGAGATAAGGAACAGGTTGATACAATTCAAACACCAGATTTGTTTGCTCTAAAAGCCACGGCTAGAGGAGCCTGATGGCACATTAAGGCCTCGTGCACATTACACTAAAGGTTATGGGAATGGCCAAAAGTGTTACCTGTATTGGGCCCTTGTATATAAGGGTTGGGAACTTAGGGCCCAATACATCAAAGCTTTAACCCCAGAAACATGACATAAAAGCTTTGTAAAGTTGGAATATTTTTGCATAATGCAGAGCTGTGCTAAAATTTTGTAACTTTTGGCGTTTTCCTGACAGCTTGAAGCAGTTCCGCCAAAAGGGGCAGAGCTTGGGATCCAAGGATGGATTGGGTCATTGTTACGCCCAATTGTTAAATTCAATTAAAGAGCCAACATTTTTAAGCCAGAAATGCTACTCCAGTCCCTGACTGGAGTAAGTACACCCACAGAGAATGAACATTGAATTCATTAAGTGGCATACACCTCTTAATGAAATTGGGCCATCGCACGCCAGCGAGCCCTTCATTAAGACTGGCGTGTGCAACACAAGCCTTCATGAGCCTCTTAGAAATGTAATACCTGACTCTTTAGTTCTTAAATCAGTCACCATTTGCCAGCAGCATTCCTCATTTTCCCCTTTGTAACATGTGATCAGATGACTGTGGGGGAGTCAGGGAGGGATAGGTAATGGCCGAGAGTGCTGGGCAGTCAGTTTTCGCATGTGTATGGTCAATTTAACTCCATGGAGAATACACGAATTCTCAGATAAAACGACTGTTCTTGCTTAAAGAAGATGCAGGAGAGATCATGGTCAGTAAAACGCGTATTCGGCTGGCAGCTTTATAAGGTAGAAAAAAAAAATGTATCCAGACCTCATCCCAAGTTTAAATAAAAAAAAAAAGCCATTTATTGCATATAAATAAAATCCAATGGTATAAAAATATACAGAATACATGTGCCCAGACTGTTCCGCATTTCAAACCATAGTCCTTGGGTTGTTATTATTAAGAACCCCGGGACTGGAATTTCAAACGTGTAACAGTCGTGTCTTTTTTTTTTTTTTAGCAAGTTTTATATTTTTGTACAGTTGGATTTTAAAGATATCCAGTAAACGGCAATTTTTTTTATTGAACATTGGGATGAATGTTTGATACATCTTTTAGACATTATCTGGGAGTGGCTGCCTGCTCCGCACTGTGCACTACCTGGTTCATTAGACCCTGGATCCTGTCTTCATAGAAGGGTGAGCTGAAATTACACTTATTTTCCTATTTTCAGCTTTTTAAGGTGTATGGCCATTTTAAGTCTTTTCTCAGCTACCATACATAAAACAGGTTTTTCTAGCCTTAAAAATATACATAAATGCTCATTAGAAGGCGACTAGTAGGTTAGCTAATCTGGCTCCCAAATGCGACAAATAGCACCAAAGCGGCAACTAGAGGATCAGAGTATCCGGGACCAGAGCAGCAAGCAGTGGATTAGGACATCCGGGACCAGAGCAGCAAGCAGTGGATTAGGACATCTGGGACCAGAGCAGCAAGCAGTGGATTAGGACATCTGGGACCAGAGCAGCAAGCAGTGGATTAGGACATCTGGGACCAGAGCAGCAAGCAGTGGATTAGGACATCTGGGACCAGAGCAGCAAGCAGTGGATTAGGACATCTGGGACCAGAGCAGCAAGCAGTGGATTAGGACATCTGGGACCAGAGCAGCAAGCAGTGGATTAGGACATCTGGGACCAGAGCAGCAAGCAGTGGATTAGGACATCTGGGACCAGAGCAGCAAGCAGTGGATTAGGACATCTGGGACCAGAGCAGCAAGCAGTGGATTAGGACATCTGGGACCAGAGCAGCAAGCAGTGTATTAGGACATCTGGGACCAGAGCAGCAAGCAGTGTATTAGGACATCTGGGACCAGAACAGCAAGCAGTGGATTAGGACATCTGGGACCAGAGCAGCAAGCAGTGGATCTAGGCATCTAGGACCAGAGCAGCTAGCACTGGATCTAGGCATCTAGGACCAGAGCAGCAAGCAGTGGATCTAGGCATCTAGGACCAGAGCAGCTAGCACTGGATCTAGGCATCTAGGACTAGAGCAGCAAGCACTGGATCTAGGCATCTAGAACCAGAGCAGCAACCAGTGGATTGGCGCATCTAGAACCAGAGTAGTAACCAGTGGATTGGAGCCTCTCGAACCAGAGCAATAACCAGTGGATTGGAGCATCTAGAACCAGAGCAGTAACCAGTGGATTGCGGCACCTAGGACAAGAGCAGCAACCAGTGGATTGAGGCACCTAGGACAAGAGCAGCAACCAGTGAATTGGGGCATAAAAGACCAGAGCAGCAAACGGCGGCTCAGTGCATCTAAGACCAGAGCGGCAATCAATGTTTTTTGGCATCTAGGACCAGAGACACAACTAGTGAATCAAGGCATCTAGGACCAGAGTATCAACCAGTGGATCAAGGCATCCAAGGACAAAGAGCAGTAAATAGTGGATTGGGGCATTTGGAACCAGAGTGGTGACCAGTGGATCAGGCCACTGGATGTTAGAGTACAGTATTTGCTATTTATAGCTTACTATTTAACAATTATTTGGCCATAATTTTTTCAAATACTTAAACATGTTTTAATATTTGATTAAAAAGAAAATGGCATTAACAAGTCTAAGAAATTGGCAGGAGATGGGAAGAGAACTCAAAGGGCCAAACTCAAAGCGGATCTAAATGTTCCTTCTACCCGGAGGAGGGACGCTGAGGCTCTGCTATAATCAAGCACTCTTCTACTTTACTTTTCAGGTCATGATGTCTCAGATGCTAATAGGTTATTAGTCATTTCATTTCTTTCTTTTACATTCCACACAATCTATATTTAGCAAGAAATAAAAAGACATCAAACATTTTAAATCTTTTCCCCTTTTTCTTTTGCCAAGTGAACCAAGAATGTCATATTTAATCATGTTAAGAATTTTCTTCCATTGGTTTTGTTGGCAGATTCATTCGGTAGATACTTCCAGCCAACCAAGTAGACTTTAATGAATTGCATCATAGTTGCTACGGGGTTTGATATGCATTGATCGGAACATTTAAGGTCATTTAATGTCCCAATTCAATTCATTTATTTATTTAGTTTTAACTTAGGTATTTCTTTTCTGGATATTTTTTTTAATCTAATTCTCTAGTGCAATAAAACTCTTTTCTGTGAACCGGAAAAATGACACTTAATTTTTTTCAGATTTATAACAATTTTAAACTTTCAGATTTGGTCTTCTCATAAAAGGGTTTTTCCATATTAGAAATTAATGCCAAAGAATAATTAATTTCCAGAAATGAAAGAAAACCTTTTGGAACTAGTCTCTAAAGCGGACATATCCCAAGATGTATTAAATGGAGCAAAAAATGACTGTACAAACCAAGCACAGGCGCTAAGTGCACTTTCATACCGATATGTTTTCCATCTATCTATATGGGTAGAAAAATAGATGGAAAACATGTGCTGCCAACAGCAATGTTCACACAGGAGACGTGCTGCCGACAGCAATGTTCACACAGGAGACGTGCTGCCGACAGCAATGTTCACACAGGAGATGTGCTGCCGGCAATGCTCACACAGGAGATGTGCTGCCCACAGCAATGCTCACACAGGTGAAGTGCTGCCCATAGCAATGCTCACACAGGAGCAGTCATAAGGTCCCATATAAAATGTAAACTTTATTTATACAAATATAGTATATAAAAGTACTACAGGTACAAAGGTAAAAGAGGGAGACAATGCGCACACTCAACCACACATCAAAAACAGGCTTTCAGGGACAACCTGCATCAGCATATTAATGCAAAACCCATAAATAGTAGATATGCCAAAGCTAGTGCTAATAGACATAAATGGTAAATACCAAAGGAGCCATGAATAAATAGTCAGAGAAAATACCTGATGAGTGAAAGAATGGCGGACCGTCAGCCCACCCCGACGCGCGTTTCGGAGCACTGAGCATCTTCCTCAGGAGAGGGAGCTCAGTGCTCCAAAACGCACATCGGGGTGGGCTGTCGGTCCTCCACTCCTGCACCCATCAGGTATTTACTCTATATTCATTCATGGCTGCTTTGGTATTTACCATTTATGTCTATTAGCACTAGCTTTGGCATGGTGGTTGGCCCTGAAAGCCCGTTTTTGATGTGTGGCTATTGAGTGTGCGCATTGTCTCCCTCTTTTACCTTTGTACCTGTAGTACTTTTATATACTATATTTGTATCAATAAAGTTTACATTTTATAGGGGACGTTATGACTGCTCTTTTGTTGTTTTGCATACTAATATATGTAGTTGGCCCTGATATGGTCTCCTATGTATACATGTATGTGAGGGGTATATGATACGGATTCATTGATATTTACATCCAATTACCCTCTCACATGTATTATGCTTGCCTCAATTTTATTATGCTACACACATATATATGTATATATTCCCCCAGCTGACTAAGTTGTATGATACCCAGCCTGGTTGTATGCAGAGCCAGCTAGGTGCAAATATTCAGAGCCTGTACAGCTGGGATTTAAGATCAGCCTATATATGTATATACACACATATGTACACATACAGACAGTGGTTTGCAAAAGAATTCCTTGGCTTTTTACGTATTTTGTTACATTACAACCGATGTTTATTTTGCAATCAGATTTGTGTGATGCATCAGCACTAAATAGCCTAAGTTGGTGAAGAAAAAAATAAGCCTAAATTAAATTTATGGGATCAAATAACTAAAAATTGTCATGTGCCTATGTATTCTCTTTTGCGATGATGCCTCTAAAATTTGTGATGCAAGCAATTACCTTCATAAGTCACATGCTTACTTAAGGGAAGTCCACCTTTGTGAATTCTAAGTGTCACATTGTCTGTCAGTTTATACACACTTTACCTTTTCTGAAAGACCACAGAGGCTACATCACCATTAAGCAAGAGGCACCAGTAACCAAACACCATGAAGACCAAGGACATTTCCAGGCAAGTCAGGGACAAAGTTGTTGAGGCTTGTACAGACAGTGTTGGGTTTTAAAAAAATATCCCAATCTCTGATGATCCTCCAGAGAACCATCAAATTTATTATCATCAAAAGGAAAGAGCATGGTATCACAACAAACCTGCCAAGAGAAGGCCACCCACCAAAACTCTCAGCCTGGGTAAGGAGGGCATTAATCAGAGAGGCAGCACTGAAACAAAATGTAACCCTGAAGGAGCTGCAGAGTTCCCAAGCAGAGGTTGGAGTAGCTATTCATACGACCAAAATAAGCCATACACTCCATAAAGGTGGCCTTTACGGAAGAAAACGCACAAAAATTTTAAGTCTTGTTTTGAATTTGTCAAAAGACATGTGGGAGACTTTCCAAGCCTATGGTCAGAGGAGACCAAAATTTTACTTTTGGTCACCAAGGTAAACTATGTCTAGCGCAAACCAACACAAATCATCACCTCAAGAACCCCATCCCCACAGTGTGTGTGTGTGTGTGTGTGTTGGTGTTAAATCCTAGCTCTGCAGACTAATTATATGAACCTAGCTGGCTTTGAATACCACCAGGCTGCTGGAGGGAAGATGTGCAGAGTGGATTGTAGAGCTTAAGAGAGAGGTCAGAATCCCTCTCTGAGAAGAGACAGTTCAGCCGTGTCTGATTACCCAGGGTCTGAGTTGTTTAGGTAGCTCCCCTGGACAAGGTTAGCTTGTGTTTATGGTGTTCTTTTTCTGACGCAAGAATCCAGTGCATGTGTGAACGCTACCCAATCCCTATACGCACGGTATATACATATACATACACACATATACATACAACGCCAATAAAAGGTAAAGGCACTGTCTTCAAAGCTTGGATACCATCTAATTAACACTAAAAATGTTGCAATCAACAAAAAAATAAATAAATAATTATTTTGCTGAACAGGCACATCTATAAACGAGAGTGAGATTGATTGAGAGTGACAGGGTGTCCGCCTGGTGATGTGATTATACAGTGTATGAAAATTGGCTATAAATGTGATAAAAAAAAAAAAAAAAAAAACACCTCAGATTTTGCATTCCTTTTGCAATCACAAAGCGCACAGGACGAGGTAGAATAATTGCAGAAACAATGAGCCAAGCGCTGACAGCAGAGGGGGAAGATTTATAAACAGCTGCAGCGATTCAGTGAAGACTGAACACTGAAAGCCCAGGATGATCGCCGAGTGCATGTAAACACGCTCTGCGGGGCACGATAAGATGCTGTCACACACACCTTCTCCATCTATCTCCAGCCTGCAGTGTTCAATAGAAAGGAATTTACACCATTGTGTTCCCTCTGTACTACATTACACAACATGTGCAATCCAAGAGTGGTCGGAGGGGTTAACCCCATACGTGTCACTCGCTTTTCCTTAAAGGTAGATGATCCGTATTAACACACTTCTGTAGATCTGCATGTGTGACTCTAGATCCTACAGTCTACATGTGCTGAACAAGACTGGGGAACAAAAAAAGCACAATAGGGTCTTACCCGATGATCGAGGACAGTAAGGTGAAAGGAGGTGCTCACCTGGATTGGTTGTGTAATACATGAGGATAGAAGGGACTCAATCAGCAGCTGCTGCAGCCCCTGGGTTAGAAGACCACTGAAGTGCCAAGTAGGAATAAATGGGTACTCTGTGATGCCAATGAAAAGCTAAAGGAAGATTCCAGGAGACAAATCGGTAGCAATGAGGTTTACTATCATAGTGTTTCGAAGTCATCAAACGTCTCCCAGTCTCCTCGCCGTCTCCCAGTCTCCTCGCCGTCTCCCAGTCTCCTCGCCGTCTCCCAGTCTCCTCGCCGTCTCCCAGTCTCCTCGCCGTCTCCCAGTCTCCTCGCCGTCTCCCAGTCTCCTCGCCGTCTCCCAGTCTCCTCGCCGTCTCCCAGTCTCCTCGCCGTCTCCCAGTCTCCTCGACATCTCCCAGTCTCCTCGACATCTCCCAGTCTCCTCGACGTCTCCCAGTCTCCTCAACTTTGTGTTTTTTTCCTGATGAGAATGTCTTGAGAGTGGAGAGATGACTCAATGTGGTCTTGACACAGTGATTTAGATAAAAAAAAAAAAAAAAAAGTACCCCCCCCCCCCCCCCCACACACATCTCTTCTCTGATTAGTGGCACTATTGCCCATATGGTCTTGTAATATAGTGCCATAAGCATTTATTCTGCTGTCAGACGTATGTCCGAGCACTACCTATTGTCGCCAAGAAGAAATGCATGTAAAGAAGAACATGCCAATATTACAAAATACATGGTAATATGGCATAACCGTTTTTTTTCCTTACAGGTTATACACTCACTGGCCACTTTATTGGGTACACCATGCTAGTAACGGGTTGGACCCCCTTTTGCCTTCAGAACTGCCTCAATTCTTCGTGGCAGAGATTCAACAAGGTGCTGGAAGCATTCCTCAGAGATTTTGGACCATATTGACATGATGGCATCACACAGTTGGCGCAGATTTGTCAGCTGCACATCCCTGATGCGAATCTCCCGTTCCACCACATCCCAAAGATGCTCTATTGGATTGAGATCTGGTGACTGAGGAGGCCATTTGAGTACAGTGAACTCATTGTCATGTTCAAGAAACCAATCTGAGATGAATCGAGCTTTATGACATGGCGCATTATCCTGCTGAAAGTAGCCATCAGATGCCTGTTCTTAGCTGAGAGGAGTGGTACCCAGTGTGGTCTTCTGCTGCTGTAGCCCATCTGCCTCAAAGTTCGACGCACTGTGCGTTCAGAGATGCTCTTCTGCCTACCTTGGTTGTAACGGGTGGCAATTTGAGTCACTGTTGCCTTTCTATCAGCTCGAACCAGTCTGCCCATTCTCCTCTGACCTCTGGCATCAACAAGGCATTTCCGGCCACAGAACTGCCGCTCACTGGATTTTTTTTCTTTTTCGGACCATTCTCTGTAAACCCTAGAGATGGTTGTGCGTGAAAATCCCAGTAGATCAGCAGTTTCTGAAATACTCAGACCAGCCCTTCTGGCACCAACAATCATGCCACGTTCAAAGGCACTCAAATCACCTTTCTTCCCCATACTGATGCTCGGTTTGAACTGCAGGAGATTGTCTTGACCATGTCTACATGCCTAAATGCACTGACTTGCCGCCATGTGATTGGCTGATTAGAAATTAAGTCTTAACACACAGTTGGACAGGTGTACCTAATAAAGTGGCCAGTGAGTGTATAAAAATATAATAAAAGAAAAACTCTCAATATTCCCAGAGGTAAAGTATGGGCCCGTAGTGTACAAGATGGGCGCATGAAGCACTGAAATTGAATGAAAATGGGATTGAAAATCAGCACCGTAGGTCATTTTAAACTGCAGATTATTTTTTTATTTCATTTATCCATTTATTTATTTTTTTGTTTACACATCTTATTAGTCTCAATATCACTGCTGCTACTGAAATGAGCTGTAGATTTGATGCCGCAAATTTCAGGAAGAAAGTTCACAGCATATGCACTATGTGGGAAATGGACCCCCTAAACTTTTGTCAATACGGTTTCATGAATAGTAATTATTTGGCTGATGGATGAATTTGTGGAAAAGACGACTTTAGAGATAAAGTCAAGCAGTATAAAGCTGTAATTTAATGTTGGTAGTACAATGTGCTACCTGTCATTAATAACCTTATCTATTGTCTCAGCAGCTTCGAGAGACGTCCAGGAAACAAGTCTCAAGATTATTGCACACCATATGGTGTTCAGTGAAAAGACATAATAGAAGGACTAAAAATCAACTAACAAGACAAATAAGTTCTGGATAAAAAAAAGCAAGAACAAATACAAAATAAAAGAAAAAAAAAAAATCAGCTAATTGACAATGCACAAGTAATCAGCTAAGAACGCACGCAGATCAATAAGAAATCAATGGTAATTCAGAACGGGATGGAGAGTCCTAGATTCAGGTTGATGACAAATCTAAGAATTTAGTGCGCCCTAGTAAATACCAATTGTAAAGCAGAATGCTACCTGCATCGCGGCGCGATATTTCAGCATACTACATCACAATGTTCTATATTAGCTCCGGGGAAGATTAAATGATTTGTGACAAGGAAATCAATGTTTATATTCCGCACGTTCATTCCAGGGATGAGCAGGGACAACATCCATCAATACCAAACGCTACGTAATTCTGATGATTATTGGAAAGGCCATAACTAAACGTATACAGGGAAACAGCAGGCAGGACTGATAAGATAGACACTGCCTCTAGTATTCTGGGTAAAGCTATATTTTGTGCTGCACAAAAGATAATCATTCTCGGCAGCACATCCTGTGTAAACAGGACCTGGTGCTGCCGAGAACAATGGCAGCCTGTGTGCAATGAACGATCCATTACAGATCTATAGTACATCGTTCAGCTTGTGTCAAAAGGCTATTAAATAACTGCCAATCGGCAAACAAGTAGCTGATCGGCCGCCGTTTAGTGCTGCCAGTCAGTTGGTGTAAACAGCCCATTAGTTCTAGACATTGTTATTCTTGCCACATAAATGCTCATATTACTACCTGATACACAATCAATATCCAGTCTAGAGCTGTTCAATTTACCTTTACTGCTCCAGAAAAAATAATATTATGGCAGAAAAACTGTCTATTGTTTAAAGTAGGATATCACGATCTGTATAAAAAAAAATATATAAATAGTTAAAATATAGTAATCTTGCAATTTACACACTGTCCACTGGGGCAATTTTAGACTCCTACTTCCTGTCCTTTCAGGAACAGTTTTCAGCAGTCTCCTTATCAGCAGAGGAAGGATTACAACGACAGGTAACCCCTTGGTACACATCTAATAGCACAGGATGCACCAATCACATATGGTGCCACACAGCTGACCCTGCACCCCTTCCTTCACAATGACCTTTGCACATGCTCATTAAATGCTGCAATAAAAGAAAAAAAAAAATATGGTCGGAGTCTGTTCATTGCAGCTAATGTACATGTGGATTTCCTGAAACAGGAAGCTAAGAGTCTAAAAAAAATCCCTAGTGGCCAGACTGAAAATGGCAAGAGTTCCAATTTTTATATGGCTAAAAAAAATAGATTTAAAAGAAAAATTATATTAAAAAACAAACAAAAAACGGTAATTTTCTGATGATAAAAATTCTTAAAACACTAGGAATCTAAAAGGTGTAATCAAATGTTTTAGGGGGGGGGTCATAAACTTTTATTAATCAGTATTACAATTAGCTATGGTGTAGATGAAGGTTATGGGCCCCAATGCAGAATCTGGCTGAAAATACAGCCAGTGACAGGTTTCTGATCAAAATATCCAGTTAAAGGGCTTGTAACTAACACGCTAACTTCTGCTACTATTCTCCCAACAACTGAGCACAAAAAAAGATGCCCCCCCCATGTCTACTGAAAATGGAACTAAAATAATAAAAAGTATGTCATTGCTTAATGTACACATTCAAGATTTAAAACATGCTGCTGGTCCTTGAAGTTTTTAAGGTTATTTCTAACAATGTCTAAGATTTAATTTAAACAGTTATCATGCTTTTAATTTTTTTTCATAAAAAAATAATATACAAGAAAAGAATCAACTTTATAATATATAGTATAAGAAAAATCTGCTTCTTTCTCCTCCTGGATGAACGTCTCACTCAAACTAAAGAATAAAAACTGTCATCCATGGTTACAGACTTTCCCATCAAAGATCTAGATGAGAAATGCTGCTCATAAAATACCATGAAGAGAGGAGGGGGGGGGGGGGGGAGCTGGAGGCAGATGCATGCATTCTGCTGCAAGTTCTCCTGAGACCACATTGATATAGACATTCAGCTGCAAGTTCTCCTGAGACCACAATGATGCATTCTGCTGCAAGTCCTTCTGGGACCACAGTGATACAGATATTCTGCTGCAAGTTCTTCTGAGACCACAGTGACACAGACATTCTGCTGCAAGTTCTCCTGAAACCACAATGATACAATCTGCTGCAAGTTCTCCTGAAACCATAGTGATACAGACATTCTGCTGCAAGTTCTTCTGGAACCACAGTGATACAGATAATCTGCTGCAAGTTCTTCTGAGACCATAGTGACAGACATTCTGCTGCAAGTTCTCCTGAAACCACAGTTAAAATTTAGCGGTCTTATCCAAAACAAATCTTACAAAGTAAAAGCTGTGGTTGATTAAAAAATAAATAGGGGATATTTGTTGTCATGGCCACACACCTCTGGTTTGATCATCCCTGAATACACTATGTGCACAATTTGTTCATCTGTATTTTTGATGATTAATTTTACTATTGAACAACTACAGGGCTGTTGGACAATCCAAAAGGTTAATGAACTTGAATATTTCAGAAAGCAAAAAAGTGAGATTATTTGTGTTCAGAATTAGTATTGAACTAAATGTAAAATGAACATTTTCCATCTCAATTGTTTATTTTAATTTTTTAAAGTGAAAAATAAAATAAACAAAAAAAAAAGATGCAAAATGAACCAAAAAACATTTCTGTCATTTAAAAAAAAAATAAAAAATCAGTGACCACTATGGCTTCTTTTTCAATAACAATCATAAGCTGCATCCATGGAGTCTGTCAGTTTCTTAATCTGTTGAAGATCAACTTTTTGTGCAGCACTAACCACGGCCTCCCAGACACTCATCGGAGAGGTGACCGGTTTCCTCCACTGTAAATCTCCCGTTTAAAGAAGGCTCACAAGTTCTCAATAGGGTTTAGGTTGGATGAGGAAGGGGCCACGTCATTATTCTTTCATCGTTAGGCTACAGTCACACGTTCCGTATTTCACATCAGTATTTATAAGCTAAGACCAGGAGAGGAACAATCAGAAGAAAAGTATAATAGAAACGTGCACCGATTCTGCATTTTTCACCCATGCCTAGTTTTGGCTTTGAAATACTGACCAAATACTGAAAGTGTGAATGTGGTCTTAAGGTCTTTACTGACAGCCGAACAATGGAGACTTCGATGCTGTGTCCTGCATAAAAATCATGGTGCTCTTGAAACATGAACAACTAGTTAAAGAAAGTGCCTTCTGAAAAAACTGGCAGTACGTTTGGGAGCCGATTTTGAGTCCAACTTCATCCAGAAAAGATCCAAAATCAATCATCTTTAATAATATCAGCCAATAGCAGTAAACACACCGCTACCATGCTGGCGTCTGAGTGGAAGTAGAGGTCTGTGTCAGTTACTGATCCAGCCACAAGCCCATCCATCTGGTCCATCAACAGTCACTCATCTCATCAGTCCACAAAACCCTTGGGTCAATGAGTATCTGAAGACAGATTTTTCAAGCCTTGACATTTCACCTTCTCAGTGGTGGTTGGATTTCAGCCCTGTCTATGAGCACTGAACACCTTGTACTTCTGCGTCTTGCTCAGTGGTGGTCGGGGTTCAGCCTCCTTACCTCGGCCACATCTCTGAGCACTGAACACCTTGTACTTCTGTGTCTTGCTCAGTGGTGGTCGGGGTTCAGCCTCCTTACCCGGGCCATGTCTCTGAGCACTGAACACCTTGTACTTCTGTGTCTTGCTCAGTGGTGGTCGGGGTTCAGCCTCCTTACCCGGGCCATGTCTCTGAGCACAGAACACCTTGTACTTCTGTGTCTTGCTCAGCGGTGGTCGGGGTTCAGCCTCCTTACCTCGGCCATGTCTCTGAGCACTGAACACCTTGTACTTCTGTGTCTTGCTCAGTGGGGGTCGGGGTTCAGCCTCCTTACCTCAGCCATGTCTCTGAGCACTGAACACCTTGTACTTGTGTCTTGCTCAGTGGTGGTCAGGTTTCAGCCTCCTTACCTCGGCCATGTCTCTGAGCACTGAACACCTTGTACTTCTGTGTCTTGCTCAGTGGTGGTCAGGTTTCAGCCTCCTTACCTCGGCCATGTCTCTGAGCACTGAACACCTTGTACTTCTGGGCTCTCCAGGGAGGTTGCAGCTCTGGAATATGTCAGCATTGGAGGATTATGGCTTCCTGGTCGCTTCATGATTCATTCTTCACAAATCTTTGGCAGTTAATATGAGGCTTTTTTTTTTTTACTCAAGATGTTTTTTTGTGATCCTGTTGACTATTTGCAACAAGACTTTTGATTAGTTCTGTGATCATGCCCAAATATCTTAGCAATTTCAATGGTGTTGCATCCGTCTGTAAGATTTGACTCTAAGACTTTTAATAATGTTTTACTTTTTGGAGTCAGCTAAATCTCTTTTTTGGTCCATTTTGCATGAGGAACACAAGCTGCCTAATAATTGTGCACACCTTGATAAAGGGTGTTGTATCCTTAGGTCACACCCCTAATCATTACACAAGTACACATCACCTGATCTGCTTCACCCAATAAGCATTCAAGGTTACACAGCTTGGAGTTGGAAAATCTGCATAAAAATTATGATCTGGTCAAAATACTCACTGCCTAATAATTGTGCGCACAGTGTAGTACCATCACTTTAGGGGACCATAGGTCAACTTGGAAGAAAATGAAGGATTTTAAGTAATTTTTTTCTAAAAATGTGTCTGTTTTCGCAGCTCACTTAGCAAAATATAACTTAAGGATCCATCTGATCACATCATATAATGTATACAAGTAATATGTCCATTTAGTTATGCTACAAACTAAAGTAATAAAATACACTAAAAAGCAAACTAAAAAGTGAAGATCAGCAATCTTTACAGCAAGATATTAATATTAATCACTACAGTCTTTGTTCTCCTAGTAAGGTGGTACCGCCCTATACTAAACACTTTGTTACTTGCACTGGTCTCATACATTTTCATATTGTGAGCAGCTTAAACAATATAGCTCAAAAAAGCAAAGAAAAAGAAATTACAGAAATTAAAAAAAAAAAAAAAAAAAAAGCAGAAAAGTACACAAGACGGCGGGACATTTGATTTCGGTTCCTTCTCTTATTCTAATCCTTCACAATATATTTCACATATTGTACGTGGAGCTTCACAATGTTCTCCTCTGCACAGCTTTTCCACTATCCCATGGAGTATTACTACCGAAAACAAAATAAACGTGGAACAGTAACCAGAATTTACAATACAAACTGCACAGATTATTAAACAGATCTCCCGGACCTGAGGAGACTGGTGTAATTCCTTTATAAATCCATGACAGGACAGCTGTATAAATCTGGTATTAAATGAGCACGTTATGAGTCCCAGTTATAATGTGAGAGCTCATGAGTCCAAGGGTATTCAGTCTCTGCCTACCCAGTCTGACAGTTGCAGTTTGTACTGAGCAGTGCAAGACCTCAGCAGCAGGGAGGAGGGACACTCAGGAGCTGACAATTAGCTTAAGTCAGCAAAGATTAAGTTAACATTTTCACAAAGGATTATACAGTAATTCTAACAAGTATTTACAAAGTGAACGCACCATCTGATATCAAGTCTATGGGATTTCCCTAATGATGTACAAAGTTTGTATCGTGAAATACGAAGACGGATCCAATTTAAAATTTGCACATATTATAACAGTTTACCAACCCCACTTCATTTATTTATTTTACAAACCGCTTTCAATTAGAGAGGAGCTGATTAATCTGCGGTACTGGAGGTCAGCATCCAGGTCAGTGGTACCTGTCGGCTGACCGGGAGGCCTCCAAATCTCTTATCTTCAGGCGTCTTCGTAACAGGTTTTTTAAGTAGGCTCAAACAATGGGATAATGGTATGAGATCTTTATGGCCAATCAACAGTCAAAATGGTGACCTCAGTGATGTTGAAAAGCCACCTCTACAAGCAGCGATTGTTCATGTGTTGTCATGCCACGCCATCGCTGAAGCCAAGCAAACAAATACCGTCTGTGGACCAGGAAGGCAATGGCGTGGGGAGCAGCAATGATTTGGTAAAGTTAATATAACTTTTGTTATTTTATATCATTGTAACTTCATGAAGTTGGAAAATCCCTTTCACGGCTTCAGTTCCATCATGGATTTATATGATCCAGCAGGTTTTATTTTTTTCAAAAGTAAAATGTAATAATGTAATTCAATAACCGACTTGAAGAACAGACGAAGAACAGACGCCACATTTACAGGTCTCACCTTATAACCAGGTCCAAGCTGATGTATAGCAAAGATCTGAGCAGGGTTCAGGGCCTCGGTGAACACATACACTGCTCCAAGTTGACCACAAAACACTCTGTTTGCGTCGGCTGTCTCTGATGAACCAAGGAAGCATTTATCATAGCTCTGAAATAAAGGACAGCGCATTAACAAATCCTAAAAAAACACAAAAGTCCTCACAACATACAGAATAGTAAGAGGTTACTGAGATTACAAAGTAATAATCACCAAACCACCAACTAGAGTTAAAACAAAGACTTGTCACAACTCGTCTTAGAAGTCTGCACCAAGTTCTTAAAGGGGTTTACATTTTCACTATGTAGAAAAAGGTGTGAAACCAAGTAACCATGTCTAAAGAAAGTCCTGCTAACATAATAAAAAGGAAGAAATGGGAACACTCCAGAGATGAAAAGGTAAGTATAGAACTTCACTTTTATTACAGTGATTTAAAAAAAAAAAATTGGACTCAACATATCACAGAGGTTATGGCACACCGGCGCATTTCGACATTCAAGCCTTAGTCATGGAGTTTAAGTCTACCATGACTAAGGCTTGAATGCCGAAAAGCGTCAGTCTGTCCTAACTTCTGTGATATGTCAGTCACAATTGTTTTAAATCACTGTAATAAACATGAGGTTTTATACTTACCTTTTCATATCTGGAGCATTCCTATTTTTTGCATTTAGCTCGACTCACACCAGGGCGGCTCCATGCTAGGACTCCATTACCACCCAGGTGCAGAGCAATGAAAGTGGTGAGCAGACTTTCTCTTTGGGCTATAATAAAAGTGAAGAATGGTCCAATAAATTGCTTTTTATTTTCTCCTCAACATCTCTTAGAAATATATACAAATAACTAAGGGTACCGTTAAACTAAGCGACGCACCAGCGATCCCGACAACGATACGACCTGGTTAGGATCGCTGGTGTGTCGCAAAATGGTCGCTAGTAAGCTGTCAAACAGGCAGATCTCTTCAACGACGCAGCAATGATCCGGCGATCCGTATAATGACCTCGGCGGTCATTGGGACTTTGTCACACAGCAGCTATTCTGACGACTCACGCCTGCATCCATGAGTTTTGAGTCGCCAATGAGGTCGCTCGTTGGCGTCAAACACAGAGATGCGTGCTGGCCAGCGGGACACCAACGATCAAAAAATGGCCCAAGACATTCGAGCACGATCAGCGGCATCGCAGTGGGGGTCCGGTCACCGCTATGTGTCACACGCAGCGAAATCGGTGACGCAACAGCGATCTCGCTAACGATCTCGTTATGTGAGACGGGGCCTTTACACTACATATGTTGTGTCCAAGTGTTTGTGGGGGGCCTAGTGAAGAACAGCAGGCGGCCCAGAAAGAAGATGGAAGACAGAAGAGAAAAAGACAAAAGTGGCAATTAGCGGATGAGGAGTTCCAGCAGGAGAGGCGTAGGGAGGGCCGGTAAGAAGTGAGAATAAAAACTGTTGTTTTTCAAACCTTTGCAACACCTCAGAATCTTGCAAAAAGATGTCTCGCTAGTCAACACATTGCTGGAATTTTTGCAAACTGCGGAAAACTTAGATTCTTAGGATTTAGAATTTTTCGAGAAAATAATTAACAAAATTTATTTGTTAGGAATAGATTTGCTAATCTAATTAAATTGTCCGAGATCCAGTTGGCTTTATTTTCTCCCTAATGGACGCACGCTCGTCCACTGCATGTTCAAAGTCAGTGGGGCCATGTAATAGTTCAACGCACAGCAAGTGGCCGAGAGTGAACGTAAAAGTGACGGAGCATAACAAGCACCTCATTCTAAGGGTTGGGGTCTCGGTAGTAGAACCTCCACTGAACAGGGAGTGATGGAATGTCCTACTGATATGCCATCGCTTCTAATGGCAGCTGCCATTGGGCTGTGTAGTTGCTTGGAGGTTACCACTATGGCTTTGAAGCGCTGGGGTCCTGGGTTCAAATTGACCAAGGGCAACATCTGCATGGAATATGAACGCTTGCATAGGTCTTCCACGGGTAATACAAAGAATTACAGATTGTGTTCTCCATAAGGATATGAGGAAACATGTACAGAGCTGTGGTATATGTCAGTGCTCTATAAATGAATAAAATAAACCAATGTCTCCTATATTTCATTTTGAGATTTAGGAGAACTCTTAACCATTATCATAGAAAATGAAATCCTATTGTACTGCTGGTAAATTCATTTCCATCCTGCCTAGCTTGCTGGTTAATGAATCTCCGTCCAGCCCAGCCGTCACCGCTAACACTACACTAATACCTGGAGTAGAGAAGGTAACATGGGAAGCATTACGGCTGACTAATGAAGTGACTTCCGCGATAATCGCACACGTGAGCTTGGCGTCCTTATAATGAATACTCACGTCATTGGTGTTGACGTGCCACGCCATGTCTCCATAAGATACTAGCTGGCCATTGACATAGCAGCGGATTTCACTGTTCCTCCAACGGTTGTAGATGTGAACAATGCTGATCATGTACCACTGGAACGAAGGAGATTAACCATGTTAGTGCGGAACATAACAGAGAATTAATAGATATGTCACCTTCACAGGAGAAGCATTACAGCATTTGCATATTTTCCTGGCATTTGCAGTCGGTCAGGAGTAATAGGTTACATTACTTTCTACTCTAGAACATGAAGACAACGAAGGCTGGGGAGCAGGCAGAGCTTTTACATGTAGGTCTATTATTCTTTTTCTAGTGTGACAAATGGCCGGGCAAATCTTAGGAATAAAATGTGTGTCTGCTCTGTAGTCTTCCGCCCAGAAATTGAATGTATTTATATCTGTGGTTTATTTTAAGGCTTTCGTTTTAAACCTGTACATTGCGGCTTGTTTATCCGGCAAATGGTTTATCATTCTTGGGGGTCCAAAATAAGGTGACAATTTGCATATCTGGGTCAGTTTTGGTCCAAGTTTGCTTTATAGGCACCGGTTACATTTTATTGAAATGGATGGAACAGATAATGGACATAACTGATCCCTCAGTACTACAGCATATGGGCTTACATACACAGTGACCGTGACCGGGCTGCAGATCTACCATAATTCTATCATGGCAGACAATGATAATTTCCTATAAAGGCCATCATACACATTAGTTGGCTGTAGGTTGGACAATAGTTTAGATGATCGTTTGATCAGCAGACATCTCCGCTGGCTCTCCAATACACGAGCGTCCCTTGGTTCTTTATGAGAAAGCCACTGACACATATCTCTGGCGGCGGCTTATCTTCAGGACACAATATGATTGGCAGATCGATATTTTCACAGACAATAAAGTGTCAGGGGCTCACAAACATGTTAGAGTGTCGGCAGAACATGTCGACATCATAGGGTTCAGCTAATATTAGTGTAATGTGTATGGGGGACTTAAGCGATTTAGGACTGCCTACCACTTAGTCTTCTCCACATAGATGGGATTGATTTATACTTTTGTTTTAAAATTTACATGTGGTTTATTTTATTGTGACAGGCTTTCATTTTTAACCCGGCAAATATTGACTTTTTCCCTTAGCAAACGGATATGGACAGTAGCTGTCATTAATTTTTGGGACGCCCCAGGAAAGTGTAATATTCTGTATTTCTTGGTCAGTTTTGATCCAGGACTTCTTTATACACCACCTTTTTTCCCACGTCAATAAAATTTAACAGATGACTGACAAAATTGATCACTCAGTACCACAACATAAGCTAGCAGGTTTATACGTATAGTGACCATGACCGGGCTGCAGATCCACTGTTTTATATCATGGCACACAATGATATATTCTGGTAAAGCCCACCACACACATTAGATAGCTGTCAGTCGAACACTAGCCATTTCGGTCATAAAATCTACATACAGGAGAATTCCTTGGTTCTCTATGAGAAAGTTTCCGACATATCTCTGGCGGTGGCTTATCAACATGAGACAATACAATAAGTCTGATATCGGATATGCCGGATCGATATTTTCCCTCACAATAAATTGTCTAGGGATTGCAAACATGTTTAAGCGTCAACTGAACTCATCAATATTGGAGGGTTCGTGTCATGTGGTGACTGTAGGAAAGTCGGGGAGGAGGAACCCTATATTGCCTCTTAATCTAGAAAGGCCCTAATCTATCCCTAACCCCAGGGCTACCCCTGAAGGTGGAGATGTCTGGGTCACGTGCCTCTCTGTGCTCCTACAAAATCCTACGCAACTCCCACCCTCCCCCCAGGAAGAAAAGGAGCAGGATTAAAAAAGGAAACACCAGCTAGACAGATAAGCAGAAACCAAGACACAATCAACAGACACAGGATAAAATACAAAGCGAAATGCAACAATCTCAAGAAGACTAGAGCGACTCGTCAGCCCACCTTCTCCAATGAAGTCTACTGTGCACATTGACAGAAGCCCGACAGGTTTATATGACGGAAGTGTGTGGCTCCAATAAGCAGTGCAGCCAATAGACCACGAGGAACTCTAAATACTTTCCATGCCGCAAAAAACCTGTTAACACATTAATGGCCATGAAGATATAAAGACGACCTGGGCTCAGCTAATCACTGCAATCTTCTAATCTTAGATGTACCACAGGTCTCAGCAGAATGCGACACATTCATGACCGTTCGGCCTACATTAGTCTACAGTTTATGGCAGGCTTAAGGGAATTAGGACTGCCTGACACTTCTTATTCTTCCCATAGAAGGGAGTTATTTAGACTTGTGTCTCAAAAATATACATGTACTTTATTTTATTGTGACAGCTACCATTTTAACCGCAAACACATTGACATTGAGAATGTGGATTCAGAGGCGATCAGCTGATCATTCTAGGTCCCACGCCAACAAACAAGTTAAATGGACACCGACTGTCTTCAATTTTTGGGTTCAGCCCCTCCACCAAAAAAAAAAAAGTGGAAATTTTCTGTATCTATTGGTCTGCTTTGGTCCTAGATTACATTAGAGGCCCTCCCCAATGCATTTTATTGAAACGGAGAGAACAGATAACTGACAGAATTGATCCCTCCGTAGCATAACGCAAGCTAGCAGGATATCAGACATATCGATCGTGACCGGGAAGTCCACTACATTGATAACATGGCAGACCATGATAAATTTCTGAGAAGGCAAATCAGGACGGCCCCTGAGATTTGAAGGCCAAGATTTTACGAAGTTTCAGTTCATGAAGATCCAAAGAACTATTACATTTTCATTGTTCGCTAGTGGTGTTCTTCAATAATTCCCCCATGACACATTGAGGGAAAAAATTTTTGCCACAGTTCAAAACTCATGAAATTTTATATTAAATTTTAGATTAAATATTTTTCAAATTCAGTCAATGGGAACACTTGGTGTTTGTACAGGAGCACCCTGAAATGTCATTAGAATCATCAGTACTAATTTTAGGGTCGGTTAGGTTTTAATTCCATTTTCTGCATACAATGAGTAGGAGTTTCCAGAGATTTAAGGCTTTCTGGGTAGGTACAATTACTGTAATGTCAATCAGCTATTCAATTCCCAAAGGGAGAAAGCAGTGAAGTTCAAACATTCATTATAACCAATGCAAAAAGGAAATCTGAAACTCAATTGATAGAACTTAAAGATTTCAGATCTCCTGCTTCATAATTTAGTTTGTGTCATGGCTGGAAACCATTCGGAGCATATATCACAATCACAGGATGTTACCCAGAGACATGTTATTAAATATTTCCACTGGACTAAGCCTAGACTAATGAGCTCATGCCAAAATTAAATAAGGACAAACTGATGTACAGCGCTGTGGTTGTCACAGACCTTAAAGAGAAGCAGAGGAGAAAAGTGACAGCGTGAAAAAGAGAGAACAAGTCAGAAAGTGCACGAGAGAGAGAGAGAGAGAAAGAGAGAGAGAAAGAGAGAGAGAAAGAGAGAGAGAGTGGGATTCCAGCCCAACCGAAGTCTTCCATCTGGAGTTCTGCAAATATCTCCTCCAGGTACATCGCAGCACCTCAAACATAGCCTGTCGGGCAGAGCTGGGC